>NC_062545.1:44454621-44826971 GCF_016906955.1 Phacochoerus africanus
TACAATGTTAATTTTTCCTGCCCATGAGCATGGAGTATCTTTCCATTTCTTTACATCTTCTTTAATGTCCTTGATTAATGTTTTATAGTTCTTGGCATATAAGTCTTTTACCTCCTTGGTCAGGTGTATTCCCAGGTCTTTGATTTTTTGGGGTGCAATTTTAAAAGGTATTTTATTTCCGTATTCCTTTTTTAATATTTCATTGTTTTTATACAGAAATGTGACTGATTTCTGAATGTTAATCTTATATCCTGCTACTTTGCTGAATTTGTTGATCAATTCAAGTAGTTTTTGGTTTGAGTCCTTGGGGTTTTCTATATATAGTGTCATGTCATCTGCATACAGTGACAGTTTTACCTCTTCTCTTCCTATTTGGATGCCTCATGACTTTCATGTGATGCTTTTGTTTCAGAACTTCTCTACACTTGCTTAGTATAGGTTCTATACAGACCACTTAGGAAATCATGAAGCTGAAAATGGAAGATAGTGTAATTTCTACATGTGTGACCATCTATAAGTACTACCCGATGAGCACAGCTGAAGGCCATGTGCTGGTGATGACATCTAGTCAGAAAGTTCTATTTTTTTGAGCAACTTGAACCTACCTCATGATGATAGGACAGCTAGGAATGGCCCTATAACTCCACAATGAAACTCTGAGGGGTGAGTGACGAGGGTGAATACATGGATTTTATTGAATCTTTTCTTTAGAAAGGAAAGGAGAAAAGTATAAACTTCCAGGCTTGGCTTTTCCTTACATGGAAAAATGAGGGATTTAGAGCACAAGGCTAAATTATCTAGATCTTAAATTCCATAGATTCTTAATCACAATAGTGTACAGAAGAACACAGGCAATTTAAGATCAAAGAGAAACAAACAATATTTTTCATGGAATTTCATTAAAATTGTGTTTTTCTCAGAAGTTCCTGTTGTGGCTCAGCGGTAACAAACCTGACTAGTTTCTACAAGGATGCGGGTTCGATCCCTGGCCTCACTCAGTGGGTTAAGGATCCTGAGTTGCTGTGGCTGTGGTATAGCCTGGCAGCTGAGGCTCCAATTCGACTCCTAGCCAGGGAACTTCCATATGTTGCAGGTGTGGCCCTAAAAAGCAAATTGAAAAAAATTGTGTTTTTCTCAGTTGTTGAGGGTAATCCCCAACAGAACCAAACATTTCTGAGGTTCCAGACTCTGAGACACCATAGTCTGCACCATTTTCCCCACACACTTGGCCAAATACTTTGAAAATCCCCAGTGCTAGCCTCTCCTGCTCTTGTTGGCTTCTGATGAATGGAAGGTCCAAACTCCCTGGTGATTTACTGGGGTAGCCTGTGTCATCTCTCCAAGTTGATGGTCTGCCCAAGTTGATGGTCTGCTGTGGTGAGGCCAATACTCCATAGTTTTCTAGCAATATCCTTGGTCAAACATCTCCCCGACATTCCAAGGAGCTCTGATAATTTCTGGATGGTGTGGAATGTTGGTCCATCTAGACTATTCACTTATAGATCATTAAGGAGGTAGGACCCCAAAGGGCTAAGGCTTTTGAGCCAGGAGTCAACATCTCTCTCTCTCTCTCACTTTCTCTCTTTGTCTCTCTCTCTCTCTCTCTCTCTCTCTCTCTCTCTCTCTCTCTCTCTCTCTCTCTCTCTCAGAAGGGTGGGAGTACATATTACGGATCTAGTGCATCTGTTTCATTAGGCTGTTTGTCTCAGTGGGAATGATAAATTTATGAATTTAACAAGCAATGTTCCTGACATCAGCATTTCTGGTTTTGTTTTTCATTCCTTCTGTTCCTCTTTCTTTCTGTAACAAGGTAGGTCTGCTTCCTGAAGGTGCTATAATCATTTCTAACTGAATAGAAAACTACAACAAGGTGCCCATCCAATGAAATGATGTGACCTTGTGAGCGCTAAATGAAAAAGGAGATGTAAAGTAAGGTTTATTTATGGAAACTGACCTTCTTAGGAAACTCTACTGGGGAAAATACACTAAGAACCCTTGACAAAATGCCACATCCTCTGTCTTTTCCTATGCACATAGGAAAAAAAAATCATCATTTTCAAATAAGATATTAAGGGTCCAAACAAATAGATTTTTTTTTTTAAAAAAGCAGTGTTACAAAGAAAGAAATTTAACATAGCTATAATTTGAGATTCAGTGGAATGAAAGTAACATTTCCTATATTTAACCTTGCTACTTAGTGGCTGAGTGATGGTAGGCAAAAATTCTTTCTTTTAGGGAACTAGGTTTCCTATGTATAAACATAAGGAATGTTGGTTAGATGTCTAAAGAGGGTTTGGGAGGAAAAACTAAATGTTTACATTTATAAGTCACTGTGGACTTCTTCATCGAATCAAAATATGTAAAAATATTTTTATTTTGAAATTAGCAAATCTGTGGAATTGAAAATATCCTTGAATTGATCCATCATTGCCCTCATCTGTGAATCTGCATTTGGGTCATCCTAATTTGATAAAGATGCCTATGATTAGGGATAACAGGAATTCAGGTTCTGAATCTTCCTTGATGGTATATAGTCAGAGGTACATGTTCCACCTTGGGCTCATTCTAAGGACCAACATTCAAGTCAGTTACACCTTGTCAGAAAGGAATAAAATGGCCATCGGTAGTGGGGATAACGTTTGGGACCGAACACTCATAAAGAAACTCTTATTTTTTAATAGAAAGCCAACTTTAAGTTTTAATTGCTTGCTGCAGGTTTTTGAATTTCCATGTTTAAGAAGTTCTTAAAGAAACAAACATGTTAATTGAGACTTCTTTTTCTAGTGGAAGCACAATGAGTTTTACCATGTTAAAGCTTTGTGTAGCCAAGGTCCTGCTTATATCTGCAACATCACAGCTCTGCAGCCTTATACCTCCTATAATGTCCGAGTAGTGGTGGTGTACAGCACAGGAGAAAACAGCACCTCACTCCCAGAGAGCTTTAAGACTAAGCGTAAGTAACATACTCAATGCTCAGAAAACCCTAGACGCTTCTCAATTCTTTACTTATTGCTTATTTCATGAATTCTGGAGGTTGAAATTTTTCTTTCTTTTTTTCTTTTCTTCTTCTTCTTTTTTTTTTTCTTTTGTCTTTTTAGGGCCACACCTGCAGCATATGGAGGTTCCCAGGCTAGGGTCAAATTGGAGCTACAGCTCCTGGATACACCACAGCCACAGCAATGCAAGATCTGAGCTGCGTCTGCAACCTACACCACAGCTCATGACAACACCGGATCCTTAACCCACTGAGTGAGGCCAGGGATTGAATCTGTGTCCTCATGGATACTAGTCAGATTCGTTTCTGCTGAGCCACGACGGGAACTCCCTGAAATTTTTCTTGAAAGAGTAAATTACTGTCCGTAGAGCTTGACTCAAGAAATTGAAAAGAGGCAGGAATCTTACAGGAAGTAATGAGATAATACTCATCTAACCTTGCAGGACCCGAACTGGGCAAAATTATTTTGCCTTTCAGTATTCTGATTTCCCACCTAGCTATGATATTTTGCAATAAGAACTAAATGAAAACATTGTCACTGAGTGTTCAAGTAGTTACTTACTGACTACTATAACCAGATGCTAAAAATAAAAAAAATCTAACAAGTATATTAAATTAACTAGTGTTCTAAAAGATACACAATAACCCAAAGTTGATCTCTTCAAGAATCAAGGGAGGGGGTTCCCTGGTGGTCTAGTGGTTAGGACTCAGTGCTTTCACCACTGTGGCCTGGGGTCAATCCCTGATCTAAGAACCGAGATCCCATATCAAGCTTCTGCAAGCTGAGGCCAAAACGAACAAACAAATAGGGAAAATGCTCTAAAACTTACAAAAATATTTTATCTGCATCACTTATTTCATATCAAGCTAAGATATATTGTTACTCCTATCACTAATCCATTTACTCTGTCACTAATAAAAATTTCAGATACTCATTTAAAAATATGAATTGTTTTTTAAGATGAAAAAATAAAAATATACACTCGTATAAGAATGTTTCTGAATATTTCTTTAATGTATTTGGCTTTCCTATTAGTAAATATAGCCCATAGAAGGATGTTATGCAGAATATTTTATACTTCTAACATATCAATCAGATTCTTTTTTGTTTCCAAGCTGGTGTCCCAAGTAAACCAGGCATTCCAAAATTACTAGAAGGGAGTAAAAATTCAATACATTGGGAGAAGGCTGATGATAATGGAAGCAGACTTATGTACTATGTCCTTGATATCAGGTATGTCTGTTTGCAGAAGTGCTTTGTAAACTACAAAGACCTAAGCAGTTAATTGTAAGGTATTATTAGGCCAAAATTAACAATATTTATGAACATATATTTATAAATGAACACAAAATATCTTAGTTTATGGACTTTGCATGCATCATTATGTCCCTTGCACAATTCCAAATAGTCAGCCTTGGCACTCCAGTTAGCAGATGAACAGTCTTCTCAGAAATCTATGACTGGTTGTTAGTGCAGACAATTCAATCTTTTGAACATGCAACTAATATTTACTTAATGTCTATTTGGTTTAAGAAGCTGAGCTGATGTTTGATGTTAGATGATGGTATGCATGAAAATTTCTGATACTAATTTGTTTAAGTCTAGTGAGAATTGACAATGAGCTATTACTTTTCAGAATATAAAATTAAGTCAAGATCTGAAACGGTCTGAAGTGTATAGGCAACCCAGGGTTCTCTCTCCATTGTCAAGATTACAGTTTGCATTATGTTCCCAGGGGTTGAAAATGTGCCTTCAATGAAAACCTGATGAACATATGCAACCTCAGTTCTGGCCAGTATGGGGAGCTCTGTGAAACATCACAGGCTCAAATAAGCTGATTTCATGCCAACTTGAGGGGAGAATTCCAAATTCCACAGACACTCCCCTCACGGGACTATGAAGCCATCTTTTAAGAAGCTCCAAGGACGAAAGTCACTTCCATAATTATAGTTCTGGCAACTTGAGCTTTAGATCTATTTTTGATTCATCTTGCTCTGGCATTCCCATAACCTTAAAAAAATTTCCTACTCAGGCTAGAGAATTACATTGGCCATGTATCCAACTGAAACTTTCTTGAAATTTTTGTTACTTTTTTTTTTTCCGTGCAGAAATACATTCTGACCTGCAGAACCCTCTTGGTGGTCTGTGACTGCAATTATATTCGTCAATCAGGCCATACCACGGGCTTGCTAGGACCCCTGTAGTATATTCCCTTCAGTAACACCTGAAGTTCATAGCTCCACAAATACTCTGCATTTCCTTGTCCTTAAGCCTCTACTCTCAGGAGAGGGACTATGAGATAGCAGCACGTATCATCTATCTCAAAGTATCTCACAGTATCTCAGGATAAGTTCTTCAGTCAAGGCACACTGGTAGGCTTGCTGATGGTGCAGTGGTGATTGTAGTGCAAAAGTGAAGGCCCTTGGGAAATGGACAGACTGTATGAGTTTCCCAGGGCAGCTGGAACAGTGTGCCACCACCAACGGATGACTTAGAACAATAGAGCATTTATTCTCTCACAGATTTGGAGACTGGAAGTCTGAAGTCAGGGTGTGGGCAGGATTGCATTCTAGGGAAGAATCTTTCTTTGCCTTTTCTTAGCTTCTGCTGATGGCCAGTAATCCTTGGCATTCCTTGGTTTGTAGATGGATCATTCCAGTCTCTAGCTTTATCATCACATGATATTCTCCTTGTGTGTCTGTGTCCAAATTTTCCTCTTCTTAAGAGGGCACTGGTCATTGGATTTAGGGCCCACCCTAATCCAGTATGACCTTGTCTGGACTTGATTACATCTGAAAAGATCCTATTTTCAAACAAGGTCACATTCACTGGGTCTGGGTAGCATGAATTTTGGGGAGACAGTATTCACTCTGTTACACAGCCTGTGTTTGTTATTTATTTATTTATTTATTTATATTTATTATTATTATTATTTTTTGCCATTTCTTGGGCCGTTCCCATGGCACATGGAGGTTCCCAGGCTAGGGGTCAAATCAGAGCTGTAGCCACCAGCCTACACTACAGCCACAGCAAAGCCAGATCCGAGCTGTGTCTGCGACCTACACCACAGCTCACCAGATCCTTAACCCACTGAGCAAGGCCGAGGATCAAACCTGCAACCTCATGGTTCCTAGTCGGATTTGTTAACTACTGAGCCACAACGGGAACTCCCATAGCCTGTGTTTAAATCCTTGCTTGATTCCCTTTTTGAACTTAAGTTTTCTCCTCTGTAAAATGGAATGATACTATCGACCTCTTTAGGTTGTTGTGAGGATTCAATGAAGTGAAACAACATATGAAAAGTCCCAGTATGGTGTGTGATAAATAGAGGGTGCTCAACCAATATCAGAATTCTTTCTTCTCTTCTTCAATGGCCAATATTTGTGAAGAGCCACTTTATACATTTTTAAGAATCTCTTTCTTTTGGATCAGAGTGTTTTGGATTGAAAAATGAAATTGCCAAGGTCCAACCTAAGACTTCACACAATGTAAAAAAATGCTGCTTTACAGCTTTACTTAGGATGGTTGCAGGGACACTTAGCTCCTGGTAACATTTATGATCATCCCTGCTGTCCTGGTCCCTCTGATATTCTTGCTGATTCCATGTCCCTGGGAGGCTCAGCCCTCACTGTCCTTGGTGCTCTTTCAGAACAACTACTTAAGAGGAGCAGAACTGGCTTCTGTTACTTATCCTCAAGTTTACTCTCAGTTGGAACCAAGTCCTAAAACTGCTATGACCTGAAAAATTTCAGACTTGAAAAGTTTATCGTCAGAAAAGATGTAATTGGAAGGCCTTGAAATTGCCTTCAGTCCTGTTAAAAGTCATTTCAATCATGTCTTTTGACCCCAGCTCTTGTTATTTTTCCAGTTTTATATGAAGAATAGTGAAGGTTAACTTTGAGGTAGAGTGAAGGCCAATATAAATGGAAGCAATGAACCTTGGAATCTCAGATATAATGATAACTTTGGTAACCAAACTATTATATCTTCTCTATTAGTGTTATGTTCTCTATTTTATCCAGACATGGTATCTGTTAATTACAGAGAGCATAAGAGACAAAATTAAGAAAAAAAATTCCCTGTTAAAAATTATGAAATAATTGTCTTATGTGTTTGGAATTCTGGAGAAAGTCTGCACACTCTAATAGTAGAGAAAGGATCTTCAGTTTTCTCTTGGCCATTGATTATGCATAATTTTCCAGATGGGCTAAGTTGGTTGGCTCCATGCATTGCTGGGATGACTTTATAAGACTCTGCTATGTTCTGTAGCCAAACCATGTGAGAGGAATGAGATCAAGGGCAAAGTGTGCAATAGGAGACACTCTGGAGTTCTGTCATTAAAATGATATATGCGCATCTGGAAATAACACATATATTGTCTTGAATATGTCCTATGTTTGTGATCTTGCTCTTTCTTTTGCAGAAAGGGCACTTCAAATGTCTCACAGAACCAGAATTTAATGTGGAGGATGGCATTTAATGGCTCGTGCAGTAGCCTTTGCCTATGGAAGTCCAAAAACCTGAAAGGAACATTTCAGTTCAGAGTAGTAGCTGTAAATAATCTGGGGTTTGGTGAATATAGTGGAATCAGTGACGATATTATATTGGTTGGAGGTATGTTACTGCGTCTGTCTACGTATTAATTTATTATACAAGGGTTCGGAAATAAGTGAATTATTAACATTAGCAGTAAATTGGTGACTGTATAATTTCACCAAACTATCATCCAGAGTATTGAACTATTCACTTCATCTGATGTGTTCTTCCTAAAATTTCAATAGCAGCATGTCATTTTACTGCTCAGTAATAATCATTTAATCCTTAATGCCCATCACACAAACCCATGCTCCTAGATGAGCTTCCAAGGGTGTCTGCAGCCTTATTATCCTGTTCTTGGTATTCTCATTCGCTACACAACAGGCCTGAAACTCTACATCTTCCACTGAGTAGCCTATTTTCGTCTATAATACATTATCTTTCTAATCACATGGGCTGGAAGTCTCAGTACCGTATTTGATTTTTCCCTCCCTTCAGTCACCAGGTTCTGCTGATTTTATCATCTTGATTTCTGCCTCGTGTGTTCTCTTCTTCCTAGTTCTACTTTGGCTTTCCTCATTTAAACTACCATTCCTTGCCTGTGCTCTTGGCTTAATCCTACTGCTGACAGTTAATCTAGCTGAAGCACACATTGGATCACTTCACTTCTCTCTGAAATGCTTGAACTGCCTCTCCACTTACTGCCTTCAGAATCAAATGCAAACTTTCTGTGGCATTTAAGGCCTTCCATGATTTGCCCTCCAATTATGGTTTCCTCTTATTTATCCTTATGCTTGAGCCTTATCAGCCTGGTAAAAAAAAACTTTCATGACACTAAGTCCTCAGCCTTTGTTTTCTTCAGCCTAGAATATAGGCTCACCTCACCTGACATTTTCCCATAGCTGGGATTTCCTTTTTCTCACTTTCTGTCACTTGAAATTCCCCTAATCCTTCAAGTCCTAACTTAAAATGAACTCATTGTGTTGCTTAACTGCTCCTCCTTAGGCAAAATAAACTATTGCATTTTATATACATAAATATATATGTATACTAATAAATACCCATTATCCTATAGAAAACTTATATCATTCTTATTTGTATTAGGGTTAGTTTTCAGGATAAGAGCTCAGCAAACCTCCTGAAAAGAACCAAATAGTAAATATTTTAGGCTTTGTGGGCTACATTTGATCTCTGTAGTATCTTCTTTTTCAAATAATATTTTTATAATGTAAAATTTTTTCCTAGTTCACGGACAGTACAAAATCAGGCTGTGGCCAGGTGTGGCCTACATGCCATGGTTTGCCAAGTTCTGGTCCATATGTTTATATCCTCTGCTCAACTAAACTACTTGAGTAGGTACCATGTTTTCATGTTTATACCCCTCAGTTCATACTCATAGAATTAAATGTATATGAAGATGTAAAAGAAGAAATAATACTCCCAACCATATCATACATGAAGACTGACATTTCTTTGTCCCAAATTCATTAAAAAGATTATACTTGTTTCCTCAGCCATTTTAAAGTAGAAGATGGAGTGGGTATATTCCAATGATTGATTGGTAAACCAGATCATTAGAAAAAAAAAAAGAAGATAACATTGATTTTGATTTCTCTTGGTGTAAATTTCCCTGAGGATGTGGAACCTCAAACTGGGCTTTTAGAAATGAAGAGGAGTGGTGAGAGCATTTCAGGTTTGAAAACTGCATTAGCGAAGGTACTCACCATGGATGATCTCAAGCTACCAGTGCTTTAATAAATGGCTTGCTAAAATCTAGTAGGAGCTAACTGGCATATTTGGCAAAACAAGCTACTTTTATTCTTTGAGTAAATTACTTTTCTTCTTCTTTTTTTTTTTTTTGTCTTTTTGTCATTTTAGGGCCACACCCGTGGCATATGGAGGTTCCCAGGCTAGGGGTCTAATCAGAGCTGTAGCTGCTGGCCTACACCAGAGCCACAGCAATGTCAGATCTCAGCTGTGTCTGCAAACTACACCACAGCTCATGGCAATGCCGGGTCCTTAACCCACTGAATGAGGCTAGGGATCGAACTCTCATGGTTCCTAGTCCGATTTGTTTCCGCTGCGCCACGACGGGAACTCCTAATCACTTCTCTCATTTATTTTTTTAGATGGTTTTTGGAGGCCAGAAACAAGCTTTATTCTTACTATTGTAATTGGAATATTTCTGGTTGTTACAATCCCACTGACTTTTGGTAAGTACAACAGATTTTAAAATATAGTTCATGAACTATTTACTTGATTATATTGATTTATCTCTCTGTTTATTTAATCTCCCCCATGAAGTAAGTTAATAAAATTCACAATGTTACCTTTGGCTATACTTTGATAACCACTAACTTCTATGAATTTTTTTTCTGATCTGGGGTAACTATTTTATGAACAATATATTTGTATTTATACTTCACAGTACACTTTAGATAAAACTACTTGCAAGGGCACCAACTTTTAGCCTTCTTAAAACAGTATTCATTATAGATTGGCTAGATAGCAAGTGTTTTGTGGTTTATAGTTTGAAATAAATAAAAGAAAAATAACTCTGGCTATAAAAAAGTGTAGGATTAAAGGAGACCAGCGACAATCCTTGGTAGGGATAGTTTGGGTCTCCAGGCAGACAGCCTGGTTTAGAATGAGCAGCGCCTCTTTTGCAGAAGATCCATTTCTGGCTTATAGGGATTCATTCTTACTTTCAGTTGTCTGGTCTGCTTCTTTCAAATCCCTGCTCATTTGTAAATGACCAGGAAAGCAGAAGAATTAGGTTAGATAGAAAGCTAGCTACTCCTCCACACTCATACTGATGTGTATGATGAGGCTTTTTTTTTTTTTTTATGGCCACACTCACAGCATATGGAAGTTCCCAGGCCAGGGACTGAATCTGAGCCGAAGCTGCAACCTGTGTCATAGCTGCAGTAATGCCAGATCCTTAACCCACTGTGCTGGGCCAGGGATTGAACACGTATCTCCTCAGTCACCCAAGCTGCTGCAGTTGGATTCTTAACCCAGTGTACCACAGCGAGAAAGTCCTTTGTCCTTTGTTAAAAGATTTAGTTTAATGATGAGAAAATACAGTGACAACCCCCAAAGGGGTCATTAAATATAACACTAAGGTTATCATAGGGATCATACATCCTGCTTCATTCTTATTGTTTCGGCATAAACATTAACAGCACTTTCTTTCAGTCCCCAACATGTCCTGGTTTGGATTATAAGAAATATGGTCACCCTACCATTATTAATATATGAGTCCCTGACAAACTAAAGCACTGCAAGAAAGTTATGGTACTTATCTGAAAAGAACACTCAAACACATACTGAGGAAATTATGGCTTTTTTCTTCATAAATAAGGACAGTTTAAGGAAACATTACAAACATAAAATTGAACCCTCAGGATAAAGAAAGCCAGTATTTCGCTAAACATTCTAAATCTGTATTCTTTCCCCAAACAGATTGGAGTCTTAAGCTATTAGAGAGCGTGGAGAAATTTGAATTGAAATTTCTTTTCAAAGATTCCACCCCAGATAATATATGGAATATATTATTCCTTCAGGCTAACTTGGAAAGCTAAAAATTTCAGTTGACCCTGCCAGGATTTTAACCTGTGGTTCCAGGGAGTCTAAGTATTGCACAGCTGATGTTTGTGCCACTAAGCCAGCCCCTCCAGAATTACACATATGACTGTGGTATATTTGGCAGTTGGCATATAGGCTTGACTGCTTGTCTGCTTTCCTACTGGGAAGGAGTATTACATGAAGAGTCCTTTATCTGACCTTTGCCTGCCTACTTGTACATCACCATTGTTTAAACACATCACTCTAGTGGATGGACAGGAGATGCTTTCAGACAGCCTATTGTGCTTTCAAGACATCCTATGGATAACTGACTTTCTCAGGACTTAAAGGTCTTTATTCTACTTGGAACTCATGGATCTTTGAGTATAGCTAAGCTAATTTGGTTCTTTTGCTTTTTAGTAGCAGTGCATGTGGTTTTACTGGTAGGACTGTGTGAGTGTATGAGGAAAGTTATTTAACTAATGGAAAGTGGCAATTGTTTAAACATTCGTAATGTGCTGAGGGCTCTCATCAGTCATACTTATAAATACAAAAGTGAAGCAAGGCTTTTAAAATAAGGATGATAAGGATGACAACCTTTGGTTTGGTGAGTGGTTATACCTAATTTGCAATGTGAGCCATATGCTGGGAGCAGAGGAAAATATAAAGCTGTAAAATACAATTGGTGACATCAGGTGCTTGCCATTTAATAGGATAAATAGCCAGATACATGTTAAACAACAATAAAAGGCAGTCGTACCTGAAATGTAGAAGGCAGTGAAAAAGCAGTGCTGACTAAGAGCCACAGTTGTCTTATAAGTTCAGAGATGAGAGATCAGCAGATGTTGCAGAGGTCTCAGAAAGCCTCCCTGAGGATGTGGGGCCTCAAACTGGGCCTTTAAAAATGAAGAGAAGTGGTAAGAGCATTTTAGGTTTGAAAAATTGCATTAGCAATGGTACTTAAGATCTCTTCCTGTGTGTTCGCTCAGATGGAATTCCACTTGCATAAAATTGTAACCTGTTGGGTACAGAAGCTAATATAGAATAAAGTTCAAATTTTAATCATTGTCTCACAAAACATCCTTGCTGTTTTCAACTTCTGAGCCAATGTTCTTGTGTAGATGGGTGATCCTAATGACATAATTGTATTTTATTTTTTATTTTAATTTAATTTTCTTTTTGGCCACTCCATGGCATATGGAGTTCCTGGGTCAGGGATAAGATCTGAGATGCAGTTGTTACCTGCACCACAGCTACAGCAATAACACTGTGCCAGGATGGGGATCAAACCTGCATCCCAGTGCTGCAGAGATGCCACCGATCCCATTGCACCGCAGTGGGAACTCCAACATAATTGCATTTTAATCTCTGAAAAATATTACTTATTTTTTATGATTATAAAAATAGTATATGTTCATTGTATGAATAAGATAATACAAATCACAGAGTTCCTGTCATGGTGCAGCAGAAATGAATCCAACTAGGAACCATGAGGTTACGGGTTTGATCCCTGGCCTCGCTCAGTGGGTTAAGGATCTGGCGTTGCCATGAGCTGTGGTGTAGGTCACAGACGCTGCTCGGATCCCGAGTTGCTGTAGCTGTGGTGTAGGCCAGCAGCTGTAGCTCCAATTAGACCCCTAGACTAGCAACTCCCATATGCCGTGGGCGTGGCCCTAAAAAGAAAAAAAAAAAAAAAGACAATACAAATCATCATGATTGTACAACCAGGGAACACCACTGCTAACACTTCGTAGATTTCATTGTAATACTTCTTCTGTGTATTTGGATATGTGTGTATGAAAAACAGTGGATATACACTCTTGTACTCTGCATTAAAATAAAGCATTCCTCTGGTCTGCTGAGGTGTATAACCTGGACATATCTGCATTCATAAATGAACTTGTACAGTTCCTATTGTGGCTGAGCCAGTTAAGAACCCAACATAGTGTCCATGAGGATGTGGGTTCAATCCCTGGCCTCACTTATCAGGTTAAAGATCTGGTGTTGACAGAAGCTGTGGCATAGGTTGCAGATGTGGCTTGGATCTGGCATTGCTGTGGCTGTGGTGTAGGCCAGCAGCTGTAGCTCTGATTCGACCCTTAGCCTGGGAACTTCCATATGCCACAGGTGTGGCCGTAAAAAGAAAAAAATTGTTTACTAATAATTATTATGCAAATTTGTTTTGGTTTATTTTGACACTAGTTTATGGGTGATTTTGACAAATGAGTTCTAATATAAGATACTTCAACTTGTTTATAACAGCAATGAGAAATGTATTAAAATTTACTCTGAGCAGTGAGATAAAAAGTGATGTGGTATAAGTTAATGTGCTTTTATATGGCTTTGTACCTCTGTTTAATTTCATTTTTCTATTATGGGCATATTCTTTTTAATCAAATTCTGTTACTCTACCAATAGTATTCTCCTCTATAGAGACTCTGTAGAGAATATTAAAAATGTGTTGTTAACATTTCCTATAGAAAAAGAAAAAAGCAATGCTTTATTTTGGTAAGTTGTGCTCTTTTTTCTTTACAGTCTGGCTTAGAAGATTAAAGAATCAAAAAATTCCCAAGGAAGGGCTGACAGTTCTCATAAACGAAGACAAAGAGCTGGCTGAACTTCGGGGTCTGGCAGCTGGCGTGGGACTGGCCAATGCCTGCTATGCGATACAGTATGTAACCTGGGCCAGCACTGCAGGACACCTAGATGAAGAGTGGGGAGCTCCTCTGAGCGCCCATGCATGTCATGTTGCCAGGATTGTCCTGCCTTATGCCCATTAGTCTGACATATTTTAAAATCTCATTCCTTTTCACTTTCATTGTAATCTAAGATGGATGACAAATTTTGTTATCCTATCCTAAGAAAAATAAACAAAAAATCAGTTGTTTTCTAGTGTTTTATCACATAGTTCAAAAATAAATAAAACAAGGAGATAAGTACTACACAAAAGGGAGAAGATGGTAACATGATTGAGTCAACCAGAAGAGAATTCCAAGGTCTCCTGTGTATGCAATTAAGTCAATCTCATTCTGTTTTCAGAAGCGGTATGGTGACTGCATACAAAGCTTCTCTAAAATAGATGAGTTTTGAGCTTCCATTGCCATCATAATTAAAAAAACTATTTAAATGTCTCATTATACATGATGCTATGTCATGCTCCATGCAAAAAGGATTATACAGTCACAGGCCTTGCTTCTAGAAATTTATTTAAAGACATAAGAACAAAGTATTTGAAGTAGACACAGAGGTACCTAAATCAACTATTTAGAATTGACTCTTTCTTGAGAAAATACCAGTGCATCTGATAGTGAAAATTCTCTTTTAGGGAATTCCTATTGTGGCTTAGTGGAAGTGAACCCGACTAGTATCCATGAGGACGTGGGTTCGATTCCTGGCCTTGCTCAGTGGGTTATGGATCCGGCATTGCTGTGAACTGCTATGTAGGTTGTAGACACAGCTTGGATCCTGCATTGCTGTGGCTGTGGTGTAGGTTGGCAACTGCAGCTCTGTTTAGACTCTTAGCCTGGGAAATTCCATATGCCTCAGGTGCAGCCCTTAAAAAAAAAAAAAAAAAAAAAAGCAAAAAAAAAAAGATTCTCTTTTAAAAACTCAAAGCATTTTAAAGGTAGATGGATTTCCCCCTCAAAATATTCTAAGTGAGAAGCTTGGCTTTCTAAAAGTTAACCTGATGGACATGGAGTGTTTTTGTGGTCCTAGTGAAATTTTGTTTTACATGAAAGATCAGGTGTGTGAAATAAAGTAAAATTTTGCCCAGCTGTATTTATCACTAATTTGCAATAGCTTTCTACACAAATTGGTAACCTGAAGAAATTAATAACTGATAACTTTAATAAAACAAACTACAGTGAAAAATCTTGAGGCAACGCATACACAGGCATGCTATCAAAATGAAGATGCCTAGGAGTGAGGTAATGTGCTCTGTCTGGGTTTTAGAACAGAGACGGAATATTCTGGATGGTGGAATGGGAAAGGAATTGGAATGCAGATATGTAACTATATCACACTGAATGCACTACAGTCCTGCAAAGCCAGGAGATTTCTCTATCTCTTTCTCATACTCTTTCTCTCTCAAATACTAACACCAATACCAACTTGCAAACCATATGCATTTTGGGAGACCAAAAATATCATTATTTTCCAGTACTCTTCCAACCCAAGAGGAGATTGAAAGTCTTTCTGCCTTCCCTCGGGAAAAACTGACTCTGCGTCTCTTGTTGGGAAGCGGGGCCTTTGGAGAGGTGTATGAAGGGACAGCTGTAGACATCTTAGGAGCTGGAAGTGGAGAAACCAAAGTAGCAGTGAAGGTAATGTGGATCTTTTAAGTCCTTGACATGTTATGTCAGCATATTTACAGGGATTTACATGGATACAACTATGATAAAAGAGGAGTGACCTTAACTGAAAAGATAACTGGTGGACGGTAGAAGTCTATCCATGGCTACAGAAATCACATTTTTTTTCCTATTTCCTACATAAATTCTGTTATTAGCAGTTACCTCTGAGGTTACTAATAGCTAAGACATGGAAGATAGTTTCTTCCTTCAAATATACTATAAGAGAACTGGGGTGCTAAGTGCTAGGGCAGATAGTAAATATTTCAGGCTTGCTGGCAAGACAGTCAGCTGCAACTATGCAACTCTGCTAAATCAGCCATAGTCAATATGTGAATGAATGGGTGTGCTTGTGTTCTATTAAAACTTTATAAAAAACAGACATTTTTTAAAAAATTATTTTTAAATTTTTTTTGCTGGATCTTTTTTTATTATAATGATTTTAATTTTTTTTCCATTATAGTTGGTTTACAGTATTCTGTCAGTTTTTTACTGTACAGCATGGTGACCCAGTTACACATACATGTATACATTCTTTTTTCTCACATTATCATGCTCCATCATAAGTGACCAGACATAGTTCTCAGTGCTACACAGTAGGATCTCATTGCTAATCCATTCCAAAGGCAATAGACTGCATCTGTTAACCCCAAGCACCCCATCCACCCCACTCCCTCCCCCTTGGCAACCCCAAGTCTATTCTCCAGGTCCATGATTTTCTTTTCTGTGGAAAAGAAAAGAAATGTTCATCTGTGCCATATATTAGATTCCAGAGAGAACTGATATCATATGGTATTTGTCTTTGTCAGTTTCTGACTTACTTCACTCAGTATGAGAGTCTCTAGTTCCATCCATGTTGCTGCAAATGCCATTATTTTGTTCTTTTTTACGGCTGAGTAGTATTCCGTTGTGTATATATACCACATCTTCCCAATCCAATCATCTGTCAATGGACATTTGGGTTGTTTCCATGTCTTGGCCGTTGTGAACAGAGCTGCAATGAACATGCAGGTGCACGTGTCTTTTTCAAGGGAAGTTGTGTCTGGATATATGCCCAAGAGTGGGATTGCTGGGTCATATGGTAGTTCTATGTATAGTTTCCTAAGGTACCTCCATACTGTTCTCCACAGTGGTGGTACCAGCTTCCATTCCCGCCAACCGTGCAGGAGGCTTCTCTTTTCTCCACACCCCCTTGGGCATTTGTTCTTTGTGGACTTATTAATGATGGCCATTCTGACCGGTGTGAGGTGGTATCTCATGGTAGTTTTGATTTCCATTTCTCTAGTAATCAGGGATGTTGAGCATTTTTTCATGTGCTTGTTGGCCATCTGTACATCTGCCTTGGAGAACTGTCTATTCGGGTGTTTTGCTCATTTTTTCAATGGGGCTGTTGGCTTTTTTGCTGTCGAGTTGTATAAGCTGTTTGTATATTTTAGAGCCTAAGCCCTTGTCAGTTGCATCATTTGAAAGTATTTTGTCCCATTCTGTAAGTTGTCTTTTTGTTTTCTTTGTGGTTTCCTTTGCTGTGCAAAAGCTTGTCAGCTGGATGAGGTCCCATCGGTTTATTTTTGCTGTTATTTTCTGTTGCTTTGGGAGACTGACCTGAGAAAACATTTGTAAGGTTGATGTCAGAGCATGTTTTGCCTGTGTTCTCTTCCAGGAGCTTGATGGTGTCTTGTCTTATATTTAAGTCTTTCAGCCAGTTTGAGTTTATTTTGGTGCATGGTGTGAGGGGGTGTGTTCTAGTTTCATTGATTTGCATGCAGCTGTCCAGGTTTCCCAGCAATACTTGCTGCAAAGACTGTTTTTTTCCCCCCACTTTATGTTCTTGCCTCCTTTGTCAAAGATTAATTGACCATAGGTGTCTGGGTTTATTTCTGGGTTCTCTATTCTGTTCCATTGGTCTGTCTGTCTGTCTGTTTTGGTACCAGTAGCACGCTGTCTTGATGACTGTGGCTTTGTAATATTGCCTGAAGTCTGGGAGAGCGATGCCTCCTGCTTGGTTTTTGTTCCTCAGAATTGCTTTGGCAATTCTGGGTCTTTTGGGGTTCCATATAAATTTTTGGATTGTTTGTTCTAGTTCTGTGAAAAATGTCATGTGTACTTTGATAGGGATTGCATTGAATCTGTCGATTGCTTTGGGTAGTATGGCCATTTTTACAATGTTAATTTTTCCTGCCCATGAGCTTGGAGTATCTTTCCATTTCTTTACATCTTCTTTAATGTCCTTGATTAATGTTTTATAGTTCTTGGCATATAAGTCTTTTACCTCCTTGGTCAGGTGTATTCCCAGGTCTTTGATTTTTTGGGGTGCAATTTTAAAAGGTATTTTATTTCCGTATTCCTTTTTTAATATTTCATTGTTTTTATACAGAAATGTGACTGATTTCTGAATGTTAATCTTATATCCTGCTACTTTGCTGAATTTGTTGATCAATTCAAGTAGTTTTTGGTTTGAGTCCTTGGGATTTTCTATATACAGTATTGTGTCAGAAATTTTAATTTCACATAATTTTCATGTGTTCTGAAACAGTTTTGTTAAAAAAAACTTTTTTGGAGCCATTTAAAATGTAGCAAGTTAATTATATCTTGATAAAGCTTGAAAAAATAAAATAAAATGTATCAACTAGTTTTAGAGCATAAGCTGTGCAAAAATAGGTGATAGGCTGGAATGGGTCCAGTCTGTAGTTTACTGACCCCTGTACTACACAGTTATTCATCATAGTATATTTGATAAAATTTGCGGGAAGCATTGGATATGATCTCATAGTTTTATAAAACTTTCTTTGGTTAGGGATGATGAATCTTTTATATAATTGAGTAATATCCCGATCACTACTTTTTAGGAACTTATTGCTTTGAAAATGGGCTGCACAATCAGAAAAGTTGGCAAAATTATCTCCACTTCCAATTGATAGCATTTAAAAGTCTTTAACATGGAGTTCCCATTGTGGCTCAGCAATAAGGAACCCAACTAGTATTCATGAGAATGCAGGTTTGATCCCTGGGCTTGTTCAGTGGGTTAAGGATCCAGTGTTGCTGGGAGCTGCAGTGTAAGCTGGGAGCTGCAGCTCCAATTCAACTCCTAGCCTGGGAATTTCCATGTGTCATGGGTGTAGCCCTAAAAAGAAAAAAAAAAAAAAAAGTTTTAACATACTCAGACCTAAACTAGTTTAAGCAAGTGTTTCTTTTTCTCACAGAAGGTGACTTTGGTGCAGTACTCTGTCAGGTCAGAGCCAGCACACCTGAAATTCTCTCAGCTTTGCACATGTGTGGTATCTTATGGTCCCAACTCAGTTGCCAAAGAATCAGGCATCCTATCTTCATTCAGGTCATGGAGAGGAGGATGGATAGTGTTAGATGTATACATTCAGGAAAGCAAATGTTCCTCACACATCTCTCTCCCTCTCAGCAGTTTTCCCCTAATCTCATTGACCAGAGCTGAGTTATGTGACCACCCCTGTTTGCAAGCCAGGCTGGAAAATTGGAGAACACTGTTTTCATGATGAGAGTGGATATTACAAAAGAAAACAAAGGTTGTCTCCATTAACCCACTGAGCTCAGAGAGACGACTGCAGTGCTGACTCTTGGCTTGTTTTTATGTTGCACAGACATTGAAGAAGGGCTCTACAGACCAGGAGAAGATTGAATTTCTGAAGGAGGCACATCTAATGAGGTATCAGGGCAGCTCTGAAATAATTTTCCCTTGGTATGGGTAGGATGTTTTTACATCTGATTGGTAGATTTTTTGGGGGGGGGAGGAGTTTTTTTTTTTTATATTTTTAAAATTGTTATTTAACATTCAAAATGACCTGACATAACAAATCATGTCCAAAACAGACATGACTGAAGTTTAACGGGAAAAATACCTGGGATGACAAATATTCTATAAAAGTCAGGATTCTGAGCCTGGGCACAGGCAGTCCTCAGGCAAAAGGTATTCCTTTCTTTTTCCTTCAGTAAGAAGCATATTTTGCAAGGGATTTCTGAAGCTGTTCAGCTTTAAACATGCTTATGTTTTTCTAAATGCGTGATAATGGGTCCAGTAGACAAAGCAGGAGGAGAGTTCTCTTAAGTATAGTGACATCAATGAAAACATCCCTGGTCTTGATAAACTTGTCTTTAAGGTTGCAGTCAATTGATGGTCATGAAAACTACTCAAATACATCTTAATACACCTTGAGGCAGTGGTTGGTGGAGCCCCCAGTTATGGGTTCTGATCATTATTAGATGGGGACTTATTTGCTTTTACCTCTTGAGAAAACAGTTGCAGCCAAACCTGTGTCTGAACTGTTCCACTGAAAGGGAGAGAGCATTTCGTGCTTGTCATGATCAAAACCCATAATGTTTTAAAATATCTTTTGAAGAAAGATACTAGTTCAAATCACTTTTTCTTCCAAAACATAAAATACTTAATATAATGGTCACTTCTAAAACTCCCCCTATTCTGTCCACATGCCTTGGCCACTAGGGGTTGCAGTGTTACCTCTGCAAGGCAAGCACACAGCCCGCTTCTTGGAAAAAGAGGCTGTCATTTATAAGAGGGAAAAAAAAATCAAGGTTTTGCAGGAAACCAGAGATAAAGAATTGCTCTACCCCATAAAGACCCTCACTGGGACTTTTGTCACTAATCATGTCATCCTGCCTGTCTCTTTCCATCTTTTAGCAAGTTTAATCATCCCAACATTCTGAAGCAGCTTGGAGTTTGCCTGCTGAACGAACCCCAGTACATTATCCTGGAATTAATGGAAGGAGGAGACCTTCTTACTTATTTGCGAAAAGCCCGGAGGACAACGGTAGGAAACAGGGTCCCTGGTGTTGGTTTTGTAATGCAGATGACCTGTATTTTCCTCTTAATTTCTTATTTCAATAGGCTGATGGTTTTGGCTGATGGCAGAAACTGAGAAGACTTCTGTTGAAAAAATTCTTATATTTTCTTCACGTTGGATTAGTAAAACTCCAGCCCTGGGCTAATGTCTGGCATTTTCAGCCTATCTTAGCCAGTTTTTAGCATCTAATGGAAAAATAGGTCCTTCCCTGCCAGAATCACGTTTTCTGGAGAACAGAGAGTTTGTGGAGTTTCTCGGTACATAATCTATCTGCCTGTCTGTCCCAAATGATACTTCCAATCTATATGTCTTTACTGAGTACTAGTCTTATGTGGCCCTTCCCAGTTGACATTTCTGTGTGGATTTTCACAGGTGTCTCAAACTTCTTTTGGCCAAAGCACAACTCTTGATTTCATGTGTTCTCCTTCATGCCATCCATCCAGTTCCTTACTTTCTCTTTTCCTACAACCATGCTAATAGGTCCTGTCGGTTCTAGGGTCCTGCTTACAAAATGCAGCCCCTTCCATCTCTCTGTCTGCCTGATGCCTAAAGTAGTGCCCACACAGGGTGGGCACTGCAAATACTGTGGAACATGCGGGAAATGAGGCCCTGGGTCTCGGCATCTGTGGAATCTGTGTTAGATCTCAGATGAGAAACACCTGAGACAAAGCAAGTGACTAAAATTTAATCTGTAGTTTTAAAAATTATGGTTTTTATTCCTTTCGAAGTTTACGTTATATGGCTAAAAAACTGAACTCTATGACAAGGAGTCCCATGCTCTCTCTGTCGCATCCCTACATTCTAGGCCTCTGCTTGGTCCTTCTGGGTTTGCCTCTGTGGCCCTAAACACTGCTTGTTTTGCTGCACAGTGAGGTTTCAACCTTGGGGGGAAATCTTCTGACTGGCTGCTGTGAGAGGCAAGGATTTAACCTCTTGCTCAGGTACCAGCCCAACCCCACCAGCTCTCCACAGAGACAAACATTGTTTCCCTGTCCTCTGACAGACATCCCAATTTGCAGGTAAATCAGCGCTGCAGATTTACAATATGGTAACTATCTTAATTGTTAAGTTACTTGAATACTATCATGGTGGGTTTTTTTTCTTCAGTAGTTTAACAAATGCCTCTTTCCCCCCCCATTTGCTCAGTTTTCCGTTTCCCTAAAGTCTCTGAAGGAATTATAACCCTTTTCTCAACATGGTTAAATAAATCAGATATTCTACTTCTCACAGTTTTTTTCCCTCAGATACTTCCCTCCTGGCGTCAGTACAGGTGCCTGTCCTCTGGGCGTCCACAGAGCTGTCACCTAGGGGTTTCCTTCACATTTACCCTGATAATTTCCGTGATGGACCTTTGTTTCCTCAATTTCATGACTTCTCTGTTCTGTCTTAGAAAAGAGAAAGCACGCAAGGAAAAAAATCTTTTTTGTTTTTTTTGAGAAAATGTTCTTTTTTTCTTCCCTCACACTTGTTTAATAATTTGGCTGATTTCGAGGTTGAAAATTTCTTTTCTTCAAAAATAAATCTCTACATCTTTGTTTTCCAGCTTCTACAGTTGCCTTTTAAAAGTCTTATGCCATTTTGATTCCTGGACATATAAGTGACCTGCTTTTTGGCCTCCTCTTGGAAAATTTTAGGAACTTCTTATCTGTGGTACTTTTTACTCATCTGGACACTCAGCCTGGAAAATCACCCCTTTCAGTTCTGGGATTTTTTTCACATTATGTCTTTGGTAATAAAAAAAACATCCCTCTTTGTTCCCTCTACTTCCTTGTTCTAGAAATCTTATTAGTTGGATAACAGTCAACCTGTTTTATCCTTTTCTTTTTTTAGCTGTTTTCTCCTATGTCCTACTTATTGTAATTTTGCTCTCAATTCTGGTATATTTCCTCAACTTTTTAATAGAATTTATTAATTTAATTTCCCACAGACTCATTCTTATATTTTGACTGCCTCTTAATATGTTATTCTCATTTTTCCATACATGCAAAATTTTCTTTCATCTTTCCTAGGACACTAATTATAATTTTTAAAAAGTGTTCATTTGCTTCCTGCATTGTCTTGACTTCCTTTTTTCCTCTTTGTTCTGGAATCTATTCATAATGTGAGAAGCTTTTCTCAAATGTTTGGTAATTTGTGGCTTGTCTTCATATTTAATAGTAAGACCTAAGAAGCTGATGGGAGCCTATGTGTCTGTGGCAGCTTCCTTTTGGTTGTTAGGTGGGACCCTGCTGCTCTGTTGGGGTTCCCTAATAAGGACATCTGGATGCCTTCCTTGGTATATGCTAGTTTCCCCAGAGAGGAATCTGCTGGTCTCCTGCCTGGGCAATAAATGCCTGAGCCTCATTCAGAGGGGCGGGGAGAGACTGGAGCTCTCAGGGCTCAGAATGAAGATGTTCATTTCATTCCTTCTCCATTTTCAGCACAGTGCTTTAGTATGACTTGTATCTTTGAACTTGGAGATGTTCTGGTTCAGAGTGTGTGTATGGGGGGGGGGGCTGTCTGTGGGTTTTGCAGATGAAAACCTGCTGTGGTGGGGGCATCTAGGTTCTAGTTAGCCCTTAAAACAAACTTTTAAATATTCATCCTGCTTTCAGTCCTGCCCCTCACACTTGCATTCAGACATCCTTGCTCCCTCCAGTTCCAGAGTGTTTATGGTTAGTGTTTATAGTGAAAAACGTCACTTGTCTCCCCGCCTGCAGGCAGCCAGCTTTCATTGGCTCTTCCAAATGACCACGCCTCCATCTGCTTTCCTTCCTCCAAAATGTTTCATTGTGCTCTATTCTCCTGACCTGTTTATCCTCATGAGATTATAACATTTCCTTTATAATGTCATTTTATTAAGGTTTGGGGAGAGAATGAAACTAAAATGCATAAATTCATTTCCCCATCTTTAACAAGAAAGTTTCTCTGTGGGTTTTTTGTTTGTTTGTGTTTGTTTTTGCTTTTGTTTTTTTGGAGGGTTAGAGAAGAGACAATGAAGATGGATTGAAAGAACTCATGGAGCTTCTTTTCCCAAATAATTCTTATTCAGCTGGCATCCCAGTGGTTATAGTGACTGGTTCTCAAGTGCACCTCAGTTCTTTTGCTGCCTTTCCACTGGCCACCCAGGCAGCTCCCATGGGTCACCCTCACCCAACCGTATAGGCAGGGTGCCCTCAGGTGCTAAGTGCCAGAATTAAGGTGTGGGGCCCACAGCGGAGCACCTACATCCTAAGTTCATGTGGGGCCAGGTGTCTCTCCACAGAGATGCTCAGACTTGCCACAAGTATCCTTCTCACCTTCTCTGCTCCGAGGATGTTTTGTTGGGTTGAGTGCATAAGAAATGACTGCAACTGGATTTATAAATCTTAGTCTAGTCCTTTATTTTCAGGACCTCGGTTTCTGCATCCATAAAGTGGAATATTGAATCAAAAACTTTCTCAGGCTCTTTTTTAGCTTTGATATTCTAAGATTGTATTACGATAGAAAAACTTCAAAAAAACCTGTTCTATCAAAATAATGCAAATACATAGATAGCCCGATACAATTCAATTCATCATATTTTTCTGGTGTTTATTTTATGACAGTGGAGGATGTGGCTCTTGTTTCAAGGACCTTGCCACCAGGTAGGGTAAGTCATATGGGAATAACTCATTTAGGTAGAGAGCAAGAAGGCCCACTAGAATGGAGTAGAGGAGATACTACTGAAGCACAGAGGAGAGATGTGGGAAGACTTCACAGGGGAGTCTTCTGTTTGGGACACAACCAAGGAGGGAAAGAGAACAGTTTCTGAAACTTACACCCATATGAGTTGTGGAAGGCTTTAAGGGAAGACAGATGGGGATTCAGTGTGTCTGAGGGGTTTGTTAAGAGATGAGAAGTGGTAGCCCAGGGTAGCATCTAGAGGAGGCCTGACAGGGTGATGATACGTCCCAACAGGTTGTTACAGGGACTGTCAGGAGCAGGTTATAGTTAGAGATTGAGGCAGGTGGCATTCTGTAAATCTGTCAGCAGGGAACAGGGCACTAGCCACCGGAATGAAATTTAGGAGCAGGATTCTCTGCGAAGAACATCTTCATGAGTAGAGTAGGTTTTGCCAAGAGCAAAGCAGGGTCCCACTCACAGAGGAACTGGTTAACCAGCTGGGACATCAGCAGGGCCACAGACACAGGCCATGAGAGAGCATCTGGTGGACTTGAACAGGGCTGCAAGGGATTGATTCTTGGGAGTAAGATGGAGTCTAGTTATCAGGTGTGGTTGGGAGGGACCATAGCAATGTTGAGTCCCAGAACATCAGGATTCTTCCTATGTTGAGGGCAAGACATGAGCTTGTCAGGGGAGGCAGAAGGAGCAACATTTAAAAGCACTCATCTATGAGGAACTGAGGGATTTCAGGGTTGTGGATCTTTTGAGATGCTCGTTGAAGGATGTGGATAGAAATCAAGAATAAGGGAGGGCATTCCAGGAATGATAGCAGGAATAAGGTAAAGTTGAGAAATGCAGAGCAGGTATAAAGAACTGCTAATGACCCAGTATGACCAAAGCACAGATTGTGATAGGAGAAACTATAGAAAATAAATGGATATAAAAAGAGGCTGGTGAGGCCTGTAGCTGCCATGGTGGCTATGTTCAGGAATTTATAATGGACTCTATGGACAGTGGGTCACAACAAAGTGAGCTAATCAAAGCATAGGAGGCTGGACACATGGGAAGTTGTGGAAGCGTCTGATAGGGATGACAAAGGCTTGGAATTGGGCAATTGCAGGGAAATGGTAAGGGACCGACAGTATGTTCATATAGCCTCCAGGAAGGAACTTTGAATTTTTTCCATATGGTACTAATAAAAGCTTCAACTAACTTTTTTCCTTTTCTTTTTTTTTTTTCTAGGGCCGCTCCCGCGGCATATGGAGTTTCCCAGGCTAGGGGTCCAATCAGAGCTGTAGCAACCAGCCTACGCCAGAGCCACAGCATCGGGGGATCTGAGCCGCGTCTGTAACCTACACCACAGCAATGCCGGATCCTTAACCCACTGAGCAAGGCCAGGGACTGAACCTGCAACCTCATGGTTCCTAGTCGGATTTGTTAACCACTGCGCCATGACGGGAACTCCTCAACTAACTTTTTTCATGTAGAAATCATTGCAGCCAGTCCAGGCTCAATTGTATGTTTGTGCTCCTCTCCTCTTAGATGAGAGGAGTAATCTGTGACCTTGAAATAGAGTATTGCTAACAGTTCCTATGGGGCTTATATGTAGGCCAAGCCCATTGTCATGACTGCCATTATAGTGAGACATTGGGCCAATAATTAAACTAGTTAGCACTGATTAAGCTATCATTATTACTACTGTTTATTAAGTGCCTATTATGTATCAGCCAGATTACATATCTTGAAGCCTACATAGTTGATATTATTTTTCCCATTTTATGTATAAGAAAGTTGGTCAGTGAATTAAGCAATGTGAGCAAGTCCACACACCTTTTAAGAGATAGAACCAGGTTTCTTCTTTTTTTTCTTTTTATGGTCACATCTGTGGTACATGGAAGTTCTTGGGCTAGGGGTCAAATTGGAGGTGCAGCTGCAGGCCTACGCTATAGCCATGGCAACACCAGATCCAAACTGCATCTGTAACCTACACCACAGCTTGTGGCAATGCGGGATCCTTAACCCACTGAGTGAGGCCAGGGATCGAACCTACATTCTCACAGAGACAATGTCAGGTCCTTAACCTGCTGAGCCACAACAGAAACTCCAGAACTGGGTTTTAAATATTGGCCTGTCTGACCTGACACCCTGAGATCTTTCTAATTAAGATTCTACATTGCCTCTGCTTACTAAAGACAGTCTTATTTATGTATATCTTGCTAGAAAGCATATATATTTATTTAGTTCTTTTCTTCCTTGTTTGCACTCTTATAACCATAAGTAAAAATTCCTTTAAAACTTATATTTATGTGTGTATATGCATATTTATGCAGCCAAAATATATATGTATATATATTTTGTGTAAACTGGAGAAGTGCCTGCAATTTTTCTTTTATTTCTTACAGTTTCATGGTCCTTTACTCACCTTGGTTGACCTTGTAGACCTGTGTGTAGATATTTCAAAAGGCTGTGTCTACTTGGAGCAGATGCACTTCATCCACAGGTATAGCAATATTCTGGATGCAAGGTTCCTATGAATATTGGCACAATAATCACCTGAGTTTGGGTAAAACATACAAGATAATTAAACATTTTCATTCCTTTAAAATAGCAATAATTTCTCTTAAAATCCCTCCTCTCTACATACCTGCTAGTGTTACCTGTCTGATCTCTGGATTTTTATTATTATTATTAGCAATAGTATTAAATATGGCTTCTGTCATAGGGATCTGGCAGCTCGGAATTGCCTTGTCTCCGTGAAAGACTATACCAGTCCATCACGGATAGTGAAGATTGGGGACTTTGGACTTGCAAGGGACATCTATAAAAATGACTACTATAGAAAGAGAGGAGAAGGTCTGCTTCCCGTTCGGTGGATGGCTCCAGAAAGTTTGATGGATGGAATCTTCACTACTCAGTCTGATGTATGGTGAGCATAACAGGACACACAGAACCATCCAATGTCAGAGCCAGAAGGGATCTTAAAAGGTCATATAGTCTAGTTTTTTTATGTGAGAAAACGTAAGACTAGAGAGGTTAAGTGAATTACCTCAAGCTAAAGTGAAAGCTGGTGGTCAAGGGAGGCTATTGCTGGGTCTCAGCACTTTACACCCCTCCCTCCAATTAGTTTTGATCTTTTATCCTACTGGTGAGTATGACATAGCTTGTTACTCTTCAAAAGTGTAGAGGCTATGACTAATAGGAATTGGTACCTAATGTGTCCAAATGCCTACTATTTGGGGATGTTTGGTCATTAATTTGTAAGCAGACTTTAAATCATGTATCTCAAAAGGATTAAGACATTGGGGCAGGTTTGGAAATCTCTTTATTATTTGAGTAGGACCCCCAATTTTTGCTTGTTGACCCCAAATTTTGATTAGAGCTGCTCGAAATGTAAAGACTTGCCTAATAACTTTTAAGCCAGACTGGACCTCTGCAAAATTGGGGATGAGATAAAATTGGCCTACAGTGTTGCCAGTTTTTATTCATGCCTTCCCTCTGCATGTTTACTAGCACACAAATGCAGAAAAAAAGGTGGAATGCTTTCTTGCTCACCCTAGTGTATTTGCATAATGAAGCTATGAAAGCCATAGGTAATAGAGGTTGGCCGTACAGGTTCAGCCAGGGAGGAGGAGCAAAGTGTGTGTGTGTGTGTGTGTGTGTGTGTGTGTGTGTGTTCTCCACTAAGCCTTCCTATCAACTTTGAAGTGTTGCTAGTAGGCAGTTACATGTTCTACTTTTTCCTGGGGTCAACTTTTAAGTCTCCCATTTGTCTTTTATGGGGCCAATGATGCCAATCACAGAGTAGACTCTGATAGCCCCAGGAATAATTGTGTTGGAAAAACTACTGTAAACATGATGTTTGTAATAAGTATAATTAAAGCAAATTCTTAAATATCCATAGGTCTTTTGGAATTCTGATTTGGGAAATTTTAACTCTTGGTCATCAACCTTATCCAGCTCATTCCAACCTTGATGTTTTAAATTATGTGCAAACAGGAGGGAGACTGGAGCCACCGAGAAATTGTCCTGATGATCTGTAAGTTAATTATGTTACCATAAGCACTCCTAAACCAAAAACACATGCACATGCAGTCTTATGCCTCATTGGTATGGATTTTAAAATTAAAACTGGAATCTATATATTTGTATATCCTATATAAAATATAAATTGATTGTGGCACTTAATTTACTAAATACATGATGGTTTCTTTTTATTTACTAAATACATGAGATATTTCACTTCAGAAGTAAAATCTAGAACAGCGCAATATCTTTATACTCTTGGATAAGTGAATTCTATTAAATAAATAAATGCTTTGTGTATATGTGTGTATGTGTGAGTGTGTGTAAGCACACAGTCATTTTACTTTGGAAGATCTGATTTGACTAACATCTTAACCTGCACATAAAAGGGTTCTATTAACAGGACTATATTGTTGAAAAGTTGGATTGCTTTTGTTGATCAAGCTGATATTGGGATATGGTACAATTAAAAATTATATCAATTGTTATCTATTTATGAACTTAACACGAAGTGACTAAGTATCAGTGACTCTATCAAATTGCTCCTGGCAACTATTGAATTCTAATAGATTTGTGATCTTCAGAACAGTAGGTGATTTTGATTGAATTATAAAGGAGAAACAAGCCAAGTTATTTTGCTGGGTAATAATTTACCTTCTTGTGAGCAGCCTTAGCAGAAGTATCAAGTTTTGACACTTTTTCTAAGAGGTGTTTTACCCAAGGAGTTTTTAAAAGGTCACATAATCAACAAGTCTAAACTCTGTTATGTGCATGATACCATGTTAAGGACTGTATGGAATACAGAGATGTTTAAATCAGGGCCATGGCTCTTTAGCATCTCATAATATATTTTGAAAGAAAAGACACACCCGGAGCAGTGGGATAACAAGCCAACAAGTAATAAAGTGCTAAACTGTGTGGTACAGGCAAGTGCAAAAGGAATTAGCAGTATGCGGATACACACCATGGTTGTATTGCCTTGACTATGCCGTGTTATTTAGAGGATTATTTAGACCAGAGCCAAAAGATGATTAAGAACTGGGCATCTTGTTTGGATGTTCTACTGGTGAATGTTTTTGTATTATTTAAATCTTCCAGCTAGAAGATTTGAATCACTTTTTGTTTCTGATTTAGCTTTCATAGCCTCTGGGATATTTATAGAAAGATGAGTTTTACACATATCTGAACAAGTTTGGTGGCAGTGCCTAAAAGTTTGCTTCATGATCCTTTTGGGACAGATGGAAAAAATTTTATAAGTCAGGGGTAAGAAATTTGAAAACCTTTAGTCTAGGGTTGAGGGAAAAAAATCCTAGAACACTTAAGTATTAAATACATTTTTTTTGTCTTTTGTACTTTTTTTAGGGCCACACCCGAGGCATATGGAGGTTCCCAGGTTAGGGGTCTAATTGGAGCTGTAGCCACCAGCCTACGTCACAGCCATAGCAACGCCAGATCCGAGCCACGTCTGCGACCTACACCACAGCTCACTGCAATGCTGGATCCTGAACCCACTGAGTGAGGCCAGGGATTGAACCCGAAACCTCATGGTTCCTAGTCGGATTTGTTTCCTCTGTGCCACAGTGGGAACTCCTTAAGTACATTTTTATTAAATAGCAAGCTAATCATTGTTTTGCATCTTTTATACATCTATTGAACACTCAGAAAAATTTCCCCAAATTTCAATTGCACGAAAATTTCCTTGTGTTGTTAGAATTTTATCTTCCGTATCTTCCCCTCTGGGAGTAATGTTCCTCATTATAATTATGCAGTTTTTTTTGGATAGGCACTTTAGGAATCAATCACTGAGTTATAGATTTTGATGGTGTATTCATTTATTTTCTTTGGGGAGGAGGGAGCTGGATAATTAATTGCCCTATTGTGGAGCAGAAAAATGCAGGTACATTGAACTTTGGTCTATCCAAATGTATCCAAAATTCAACTAGAAGGAAAAGGAAGAAGGAGTGCTAGTACCAGAAAAATATTCCTGATTATAAATGGAAAAAGATAATATTCTGTGTTAATTTTTCAGTTGGATACATTACTGCTCAAATTTTATAAAGTTTCCTGGAAGCCAAAATTTCCATTGCTGGTGTTGAAGTTCATTTGAATGTCAGTAATTAAAAAGTAAACAATGCTGTAAGCCCTCCAAGGACTGCATGCTCCTCAGCCCAAGGAAGGGTTAACGATCCATGGCCAACCAGGGAGACAAGCTGTGCTAAGGAAGTGGAGCCTCAGCGATGCCATTCAATCTGGCCCTGGCCTTAAGTTGTCATGATAAAGATTAACTACTCTCCTTAGAGTACAGAGGGAACTGATTTTTATTTGAAGCAGTTCTCTGAGATCACAGGCCCAGCTTAGAGGGTTGAAAGTCTGCGCTGAGCCAGGCTGCACCTTCTATTCACTGCATAAATACTCAGCACCTGGATGCACTCTGGGTCAGGTGAGCCCATAGGTGGCTACACTGTGCTCAGCTATTAATGGAATGTGAGGTTCAGAGCATTCCTGCCCTTCTTTCCATAGCCCAGTCCTCAGCATTCTCTTCAGCTTTCACAACAACCACAGCACTCTCGAGAATAAATGGGATCAAAAGGCAATCTACATCAAGGGAGAGCTCTTTGGGGTTCTCTGACACAGAGAGCACAGGGGCTCTGGAGAGTCTCTCAAATGTAGGAGGACACAATGGGAGAACATTGAGGCTCACCATCTTATTTTTACACAATAAAAACACCGAGATGAGAATTGGGTCTTTCTGGGACTGGGTGTAATGAATAGGGGTGTTCTCAAAATCTGCATGTTAGGTGCTTTGCTTAAATATCCATAGAAACTCATCCCCTCCATACTGAAAGATGCCGTGGAGTTTTCATTTCTTGAATTTCAACTGCCTTATGAATCCAAGGACTTACTCCTAGAGACGAATAATGAACATGGCTAATGAGTCTTGTACTATTTTGAAAAAAACTGAAGCAAAGAGTAGTAAAGGGTTGGCATGGTGATGGGAGAATTTGAACCACAACACTTAGCTCAATGAGCTATTTCAAGTATAATGAGTGAGTATCTGTTTAGAGGTAGAACAACCAGCCCAGGTAAATTTTAACTAAAAGTGAAGGACCTGTCAGTTTATTTAAAGTAATGTGGTTGAATATTTGTAACATAACTTTGTACAAGTATTTAGTGCATGATATTGAATAGTGACAAGTGTGTATTTATAAGGAAAGGCCCCTATGCCAAAAATAGAGAGTTGTTATCAATTTAGTCTGTATTTGTAAGGAAAGGCCCCTATGCCAAAGATAGAGAGTTGTTATTAATTTACCTGGAAGATATAAAAAATGCATTTTTTAAGACTGATAAAATTTTAGAAGCCTAGTCATTTATTCCATTACCAGTTTAATGCTGTTTAAGAACACAATTCCTATTCTTTACCTTTAAATGACTGTTGCTTTACAGAGCTCCTCTTTTATTAATCAGGGACAATTCCTTGCTTATTTGTACTTGGATAGTGGGAGATAAAGCTTTTCTATACCATCAGATCATATATTTTTGCCATCAGAGAATTAAGAGTAAAGATTGGATTCAATGTAAATTAAAGCCTCAATAGATGAAAAATTAAGAATATCTGTTTAAATAACTTGTAGAGGTTAAACAAGAGGCTGAACTTTTGGAGAGAAGTGTAAGCAGGTGAGGTGCAGAGTGGTGAAGGGGCAGTTGTACGGACTGTTTCTCTCTCCTCCCTCCCTCCTCCTCTTCCTTTTTTTTTTCTTTCTTCTCTCCTAAACCATCTCTATTAAGTGTCTTGAATACTTCATAGAATGAGGTGAGTTATAAATTAATAAACTAAACACCTCATGATTTAGAGATTCTGTCTATTCTTTGACAATGTCTTGGAAACACAACTTTAGTTTCAGAAGGGATAGGCTTTCTGTGGCAAATTTTACTTTCTCCTCTCACCTCTTAGGACAGCCCTTAGGTTGGTCATCAAGATTGTACTTAATCATTGGTTTAAATTGAATATCAGTTACATGATATTATTTCAAAGTCTAATCATCCTTGAGTTCTTTCTATCATTTGTTTCTAAATGCCACAGGTTATAAAGAAATATCTCAAGTGAAGGATTAGGTTCTTGGTGATGATTCTGATCTTTAAAAAATGGAGCCAAGCTTGGCTCTCTGTATCCAGAATGTAAATTCCTTGTGTATATGAAAAGTCATCAGATCAATACTGAAAAATAGACCAATATTAGATTTTTCCATGATACTCTGATATTGACTATTGACTCTGACCTGAGATTCTTGTCAAGAAATGAAAGAGATGGAAGTGGATTTTGCATGCCAGATTACTATGGAATGGAGATTGTAAATACATATTCCTATGATGATTTCTGGGTCACTGTCACCTAGTGATTGAGTATTTTCTTACTCTAGCTCAATTATCATTGCCTTGGTCCAAACCACCACCATTATCTCTCACCTAGTCTTCCTTAATTACTTCCTTGCTTCCGCCTTGCCCTTCTACAATCCATTCTCCCCATATATCAGCTAAAGTCACCCTTTAAAAATGGAAAGATCATGCCCTATTAAAAACCTTCAACAGCTCCCCATTGTAGTGTCATAAAATCCAACTCCTAGCCTGGTCTTTGAGACCTGCATGATCTCGCCTTCCTCTTCTGATCTCATCTCTCATTCTCTTACTCTCAATAACTGCTCTACAGTCACACTGGCTTTCTTTCACATTCTAAAATGAGCCAAGCTTTGTCCAAATTTAGGAATTTACACATGCTTTTCTCTTTTCTAATGTGTTCCCTGACTCCCCACCGAGTTCCCATGACTAGCATCTTATTTTCCTACAATGTTCTCTGGCTTAAATGTCACCTCTGTGGAGTATCCCTGTATGAGCAACTTGCCCAAAATGTTTCATCTCTAATGAGAGCACACATTTGTTTTCTTCAGTACTTTTTTATAGAACTTATAATTGGTAATTGTATATTTATCTGTTGATATGGTACTACTACTACTACTAATTAACTACTAAGTAATTAATAATAATCTGCCTTAGAGTTCCAGAAAGTAAAAAAAATAAAAGGAAAAATAAAAGAAAGCAGGTACTTGACCTTTTAGTAGTCAGTAGAGCTTGGAAGAGAGAGATGGTTATCTAGATCCTTTAGCTCCTTGTTAGTATGCTAAATGCCAGATTTGAGCGACTAAACCAACATTGGTATAATCTAAAAGAGGAACTGAGTAGAAACCCCACTCCTTCTGAGCCCCATGGAAATGTAGGAAGAAGAGACCTTGGCAGATAGAGGTGGGAGGGTGAAGATGTTGGATATTTAGGTCCCGAGATGTCTGTAGGCTTCAGTTGGATTGGATGTGGGTGACATCAACTGCCCACTCCTCCCAGTTTGGGAGGATGGCCTGGAGGTCACTAAGTAGGGGATCTCCCACATTGACATGGAGACTCAGCATCTTGGACAGGGTCGAACAGCCATGTCCAGACAGAGAACGTATAGTTAGCACTTGCAGGCCTCCTTTGTCTCCCATGTAATGTGAACGTGTTGTTGAAAGCTACAGATTTGACCAAGGAGCATCCTGTGGGCATATGACAGGAATAGGAATGGATTCCCTGGGCCTTGTAAGCAGATATAGGACATGCTATAGTCTCAGAGAAGCCTGTAGCTATGGACAGAAAAGGGAGGACCAATGCAGTGGGGAGAGCCAGAGGAACAGGTAAAGAGATCATAGGCTGCAGATTTCAGCCTACGCCCACAGGATGCATCAGACCAGACCCTCCTTGTGGAATGGCTCATCATTCCACTCTGAGACTAGAGAAGGCCTGGAGGGTGCAGTGGAGTCCAAAGGATCCTTCACTGTGCCACTATAGGTCACCTAAGACTTTTACTTAAAGCCTGACACTATCTTGGAAAGGAAGGCAGAGAGAGTAGGAATAGCCTAAGAATAAGAGAGACTGAGTTATTATCCAGAGAAGACAGAATTTTTGAAAAGGATGTTTTCAAATATTGGAATGAACTAGGTTATAAAGGGTATTATAATAAATGGAGTTAATTTTCTCCTGCTAGGTGAGGCTCTGAGAATTAGTTACAGAAATATAAAAGATATACATTTTTCACTCCTGCTCCTATGAATTATAGTGGATAAACTGTGTCACCCTTTTTTGGGGGGGGTGGGCCACATTTGTGGATTATGGAAGTTCAGGGCCAGGGACTGAATCCAAGTCAGAGTCAGAGCTTTGACCTATGCCACAGCTGCAGGGATCAAACCAGCACCTCCACAGAGACAAGCCAACTCATTAACCTACTACACCACAGTGGGGACTCCTGTCCCTCTCTTAAATTTACTATGTATACCTTATGAGGATAGGAACAATATTACCATATCTCTAGCTCTTGACATGCTGCTTGTATATAATAAATGTCCAACAAATCTTTGCTGAATGAATGAATGAACATTAATTGATTATTGTGCAGACATTTCTTAGACAACTATTAAAGAAAAGATAATGTTTAATCAACCAGCTATTTATGTCTAGGGGAACTAGGTCTTTTAATTAAGCTGACAGTGTAATGAAGAATAAAAGCATTAGAATTAAATCTCATTTCTGCCTCTAGTTCTGTGTGGCTTGGAGTACAACTTAGATTTTGTTTCACATATCATTGTATGAATGTAAAATTTAATCTCAGCTTCTTCAATAATTTTTACAGCTGTTAGTTCCCTTATGGCTTCTATAAACATTTTCTAGCCATCTATTTATCTCTCTATTTATTTGGATTAATTGTTAAAATAAATGTCAGCTGTTCAAAGGAAAGATGTTTCTAATAATGGTATCAATATTGTCAGCCACTTTTTTTTTTAGCTGTGCCCATGGCATGCAGAGGTTCTTAGGTCAGGGATTGAACCTGAGTCACACTGGTGACAATGTCAAGCTCTTAACTGCTAGGCCACCAGGAAACTCCCCAGCCACTATTAAATAGGAAACAAAAGCTTTTGTTCTAGTTCAGTTATATTAATTATGGAAAACTGGCAATAACTCAAGTTATTTTCCTTCTGAAATAACTTTTCCTGGGTTATCAGTAAGGGTTTCCTAATGATAGCCAATTGCCATTTACTTTCCTGTCTTTACCCACATACACAGGTGGAATTTAATGACCCAGTGCTGGGCTCAAGAACCTGACCAAAGACCTACTTTCCATAAAATTCAAGACCAGCTCCAATTATTCAGAAATTTTTCTTTAAATAGTATTTCTCAATGCAGAGCAGAAACAAGTCCCAGTGGAGTCATAAATGAAGGTTTTGAAGGTAAGTTTGACTCTTCTTTAGAACATTTGGGTTTTTTCTTCAGTATAACTAAACAAGGTTAAAATGGGATGTACTTGGAAGACATGGAAGAATAATATACTGGCATCATCCTCATAATTAAGTATTTATCGCATTCTTCTTCGAAAATAATTTTGATTTATTCACTAAATTAAAAAAGAATAATGATATGGCCCTTGGATTTATAATCTAAGATAGTAAGGAGGAGAATTAACATGTTAGACTATTTTCATGAGGCCTGTTCTCTCTGCCCTCCACCCCTCGTGCCAGTTTGGACCCAAGCGCAGAGTTAATTATAGTTGATGGTACATTATCATCATTGGTCTATGCAGGGCTTCTCTTTAATTTTGTTTGTTTAGTCCCTTTATCTCCATATTCCTCTCCTGTTCTAGTTCCTCTATCCACTTGGCAGGCAGCCATTCTAACGCATTTAATGTGTATCTTTTAATTCATATGTTTTCCTGCAAAATGTGTATTGTATGCATGGATACTGTCATGCTATGTAATGCTTCTTTTCTTTCTTTTTTCATTAAGTACTGTGTTTTTAAGAGCTGTCCATGTTGCTATGTATATATCTAATCCGTTGCTTCAAACTGCTATTTAGTTTGCTATGATTATTGTAGTGTGTTATGCTTTGCTAAGGTCTCTGGGGTGGTTTGCCAGTAGTAGTGTGATTCCACTTCAGTGTTTTGGTATTAAAACACAGTAGTCACTTAATTCATATCCAAAATCAGATTCACAATACATTTGCCTAATTGGCTGCAGAAAAATAAATTTTAAAATGATCCTTTCCAGATGCTCTTGAACTCTATCCTATTAATAAAGTCCACAGGACCCTTGTTTTCTTTCAAATGCTAACATTCTTGCTTAGAAATAAACCTGGCAAGATATACCGTGACTCAGAATCCCTCAGAAATTAAGCCTCTTGGTCTCTGCAGTGATTGATTATACAATGGCTGATGGTTGTTCTGGAGTCATCTCTCTACAGTGAGACCTTCACCTTGAGTGATGTATTTGACTAATAATAACAGGGAAAAATAAGAAGCCCAAGGACGAATATCTGCTTGTCTTGTTTACTGTGTTTCTTCTGACTACACATTTTGAGTAACTTTGGATCCATGACATGAATGAAGATAAGACTGACTGTGAAACTTCCTTAACATAAGCAGCTAAGTGACAGATTGGGAAGGGCTGTGCTTGCTTTGAGCATGCTTCATAATCTCACATTGGCTCTACCTGCCTTCTCATAATAGAACTGAGCTGATTCTAGGAGTTATAACTGCAGGGCAACCCCATCCTTTTGGAGGGTTCTGTTCAAACACTTGCTGTGTGAAGATCACCCAGGTTAAGGAAAAACATACCTGTAAGACATTTTAGATACTATAAACCCCTTCTCACTTTCTGAATATTAATGTATTTCTCTGAATGAATTTTTGACAAAAATTTTAAAAAAGTATTTCAACAGATACCTATTGACTTTCATGCAAGGCACAGTGTTAAGCACCTGAATTTAATGTGTTCCATTGGGAAAGCTTTAAAGAAAAAGAAGAGGTAATATTATTTCTTTCCCTTTGGAAACTGGAGTCAGTTTCTTTAATTTTGTATATTACATTTAATAGTTGGCGTTCCCGTCATGGCTCATTGGTTAACGAATCCAACTAGGAACGATGAGGTTGTGGGTTCGGTCCCTGGCCTTGCTTGGTGGGTTAAGGATCCGGTGTTGCCATGAGCTGTGGTGTAGGTTGCAGACGCGGCTTGGATCCCGCGTTGCTGTGGCTCTGGCGTAGGCTGGTTGCTACAGCTCCCGCGGCATATGGAGTTTCCCAGGCTAGGGGTCCAATCCCAGTCTGGTGTAGGCCGGCAGCTACAGTTCTGATTCGACCCCTAGCCTGGTAACTTCCACCGTGCGTGCAGCCCCACAAAAGGCAAAAAATAAAAAATAAAAATAAAAAAATAGTGAGCTCTGCTTCTACTGGTGATTTTGAGAGTTGTCCTTATTAAAGGACTGTGTCTCTATCCACAGGAAAGGCAGGTGTTACCACTTCACTATTGAATAATATTGTTTTGCTCAAACCATTTTGAATCTGCCCCTGCTTAGCCTGCTTCTTACTGGTTGTAACTTTGCAAATGGAAACTTTACAGGAACCACAATCTGGGGTGGTTTGCCAGTAGTAGTAAAGTGAAATCTTTTGTTCCTCAGATAGACGAATGGCAGTAACTAGGTTGAGTTGACGGTGTAGATGTGTGAAAGACAAGCAGAACATGGTTTTGCTAACTGGACACTAAAAGCATGATTTTCTTATGAAATCACTACGCTTATCTCTAGAAGGCAACACGTAACTACTAAGCCTCTGATTCAGATTTGCTTGTGAATATTCCTTTTTGTGGACTTTATGAAATTAAACAATCATTATCTTCTTAAAAGAATTTTTGTTATTTTACAATCAATCAAAAAATGACTCCTGATCCTCTCTGATTTTTCTTCTAACTTCTCTAGCAATTAAGCTCTGTAATGGCTCACGCTATATTATTTTTATAACTGTATTTAAAGGTCTTTATTATACATATATTTTATGTTTATTGCTTAAAAAATATATAAAAGTGACTGAGCAGAGTAAAAGGTCTCTTAACTTCCTCCCTGTCCTCACTCTCCAGTACTAGCCATTGTGTCATTTGATTATACACTTCACATATTTTATATGTATACACAACCAGTTATAGATAAATTCATTTGTGTTTGTTTGTATATGTACAAACTGGCTGGTAATCTAGAGGAACAAGTGGGATGTAGATTCTCTGGTCAGCTTTCCACCATTTTTTTTTAAACGAAAGAGCTTATATTTAAAGATTTGGTAAACAGATTATTTTAAACTATATCAGTTGCCAGAAGCCAGGAGAAATCCTGTGTTACCATTGAGAGGGAGTTCATGTTCTGTGGGAGTCCTGAGGAAGGATGCCAAAGCTACGCTGGGTGGTGGAGGGAGAGTCAATAAAAGACACTGAGAAGTTAACCCTAAACTGAGTTCTGCAGAGAGGTGAGAAAAAATTATCTGTGGATAGGAGCAGTATGTGGAAAGGCTGGGAATCATAGAGAAGAGCGTGTTCATAGAACTGCAGGCAGTTTATTACACACGAAGGTGGGAAATGGCAAGTGACAAAACTGGAGGGATAATGGTCACACTAGTAAGGTGCGAAATGAGGGTAATTGAAAGGTGAAATAATGAAGGTGACAGCTGTAGATAAAAGGATATGGAAGCCAGACTTACCACAGGGGTAGATGCTCTAGGACTTGGTATCTAACTGTGTGAAGGAGAGAGAGGAGACAGTGGTGAATCCCAGTGAATTGAGAAACTAGGTGAAAAGCAGTGCTCTTCTCAGAGATGGGGTGTGTAGGAGGAGGAGCATCTTTGAACATGTTTGGTTTGAGCTGAGTGTGGGAGAAGTGAAGGCACCTAGTATTCAGTTGGAAGGTCTGCCCTGTAAACATAGGTAGTTAAGGTCAAGAGTGTAGATGAGGTCATTTAATTAAAGTGTATAGAATTAGAATAGAAGTGAATAGTAGGTGGGGCCCAAAAAGCAGCCAATATATGAGGGACTGACAAAGAAAGGTGGTGGGCACTGAGAGACGCCTAAAGCAAAGAGGAAGATTGCCACAGAAATCCAAAGGAGGGAGGCTCATGGAGTTGGGATGGTCAAGTGCTCAGAGGCAAAGAGTTCTGCAGGGTTGCAAGGATTTTACAGTTGAGTTGTGTTGTATTTTAAAATTCAACTCTTTGCTCACAGAAGTCTTTCCCTCCAAAGTATACAGACATTTTATAAAAAAATCACAAAGGCTGACTTATTGAGTGTTAGAAGGCCGGAGAGGTCAGCTTTACCTTAGGTTTTACTGGACGTCTCCATGAACCCTTGAGAAAAACCTTTGTATCACATAACATTACCTAGTTCATCTATGACACTGAGGTAAGTACCAAACAATGCTTACAGTTCATATGGAGGAAAAAACCCTTTTTGCAAATGGTTTTTAATTGCAGTATTAGCTAATTTTATTTTAGCACTTTTTTATGTTCCTTGTACTATATGTGTACTATATGAATAAACTCATTAAATCCTCACAACAGCCCTATGAAGTGAGCATTATGATATCACCATTTTACAGATGAAAAGACTGAGGCCTAGTAATTTGTACATGGTTATACTGCTGAATGCAGCTGGAGCAGGACTCTATTCTAGAACCTTTGCTCTCAGCCTTCACGAAGACATGGCTCTGGTTAGGAAACTGCCCTCCCACTCTTCCCACTTTGTTACCTTTAGTGTGCTGCACAGTGAGGTACAGTGAAAGACCTTATTACTTATAGCCTGCTAGAAAAGTTACACAAGTCTGTCCTGATTATGTCAAATTTATTTAAGTGTCAGGTTGTTGACAATTAATATTCTAAACAATATTCCCCCCCCCCGACCTGAAAGCAGGCATAACTAGGCAGAATAAGGATTTAAGAAGAGTTTAACAGGGACTATAATCAGACTTTGATAATTTAGGTAGAAACAAGTAATTCTATGCCAGGACAGATACAGAATTCTGGCACAAGAGAAATTCACATTCAGTTATTTACAGTGAGTATAAATCCTGAAGCTAAGGTATACAGAAAGAAATATGGGGATCACCAAAAATCTTCATAATTGCCATGTGGCTGAACAAAAGCAGCAGAGAAGAAAGAAGAAATAGAATGAAAGCATTTGTGTATTTGCAAAGGACAGACATCATAGAACAGTCTCTTCAAGGCAATCCTAAACTTTATTATCTTTTAAATAAAAGAGAATGTGTTTAATAATAGTTTGCTACTTTGCAGACTGGTGGGCATATTTAGCAAAACTGTAAGTCTTCTTTGTTATTGTCAGAGATATATAAGAAGACAAGGAAGCCACTAGAAAGACTTTTTTGAGAAAATAAGGGGTGGGGGGGAGAGCATTAGGATTATAGGGTGCAATAATACCATGCCAATGCTATGGTCCTACTGACCTAATGGGGTGGAGAGGGGATAGAGAGAGATTAGTAACATATCTGGGCATCTAGTAAAAATATCCCAGTGACTTCATCCAAACATTTGTGTAAACATCACCTCATCAGTCCCAGAGAGTTCTACAGGAAACAAATCTAAATGCTCCTCTGCTGTTCTAAACATAGCCAGTCAGCCGGCATATGTCTCGTCTGTAAATACCCTGTCTTACTTGGAAGTCTTTATTTTAATATTTCCCTCTTAAACTGAGGGTTGCTGAGTGTGTGCCATGTTTGCTTAGGATCTCTGCTTTAAGGACCTGCAGGTTTCCTATTCAGTAGTTTTTAAACCAAAGTAAACAACCCATTCCATCTCTCATAATTCTTTCTGCAATAAGAAGATGTACTAATTGCTGAAAGCTTGCCAGGGTCAAGTTACTAAATATTGCCCTAAGTACTAGGAACCAGTGAAACAGTTAGCTAATGATTTTTCTTCGACATATGGCACCAGAATTTGAAAAAAGATTTTTTTTGGCCTTATATAAAATATTTTTTTGCAAATAGCTCAACAGAAGCAAAAATTAAATCATGTTTCGGTAGAAAGTTTCCCAATATGCTATTTAATGGGCTAAAGGTATGGCAGTAAAGCAGGTGATAACGAGTAGCTAGACCTGTATTGTAGATCCAGGTTTTTGTTGAAATTCTAAACTCCTTTAGTCTAATTTCTTTAAGCCCTGTAGGAATATTATCCTAATTTTGTCAATAATCTGAGCCACTGGGCTATTTAAATGTTCTATTTCTTCCTATCATTTTTTGATATTTTCTATTGCTACTATCATGCCTAGCAAGTTATTCTTGAGTTTCTCAATGGCTGTCAGTACCCATAGACAATAATTGTAACAGTTGGATCCTTCCATAGATACTCAGCGCTTAGGTACTAACCAAACCTGGCATCTGATAAGTTTATTTCTATGGGGGAGATATTATACAACACTGTCTGACCGTTCATACAGTTTGAAATATACTATAATGATGTCTGAACAATGAAGAGGAACATGGGATAATATCAAAGGCTCTGTGAGCCTGTAGCTGGGCTATTTTGTTCTTCACCAGTGGGGAAGGGTCTGCAAATGAAATAAGAACTAGTAGGACAGAGCAGGGGCAGAGGTTGATATGCTTTTATAGTAAATAAGCTTTGTAGTTCAGGTTTGGAACTTGGCTATAGACAGACCCAAATTCCATCAGGGAAAAATAGGTATAATGGTGCTTTTCTTAGTCTTTTGAAATTATTAAAAAATCTCCCCATATTTCAGTGTAAGTATATTCCAAATAAACCCAGCCTGGGTATATGTCAGGGCCAAGTGCAGAAGGTTGGCAGCCCTGCAGGCCTCCCCCCATATTTGGATGCTCTCATGCTGGAAGGACAAGGAGGAGAAAGGGCAGGACCATCATCTAGCGACTAAAATGTTTCTTTCTTTCTTTCTTTTTTTTGAAATTCTTAAATCTGTACTTCAATAAGTCCGCATAGATGTTCACTCAGTGATTTAATCCTTCTTATGCAGGATATTTAGACAAAAGCAATGTCTAGACTGTGCAGAAGAGATGAAACGGTTACTCCACCTCAATTTACAATGGTCCAATGTTATTTCATCTCATGTTTATAACTGCTTATATCACTGTGAATGTTTCTAATTTGTAAAACATGATGCTGTGTGAAAGGACAGTAACATTTCTGATTATAAATTTTTGTTTCAGGTAGTAACACCCAGGGATTGGAAAGCATTGGTGAAAAAAACAAATAATTCCCATAACATACATTTACATATTCATTTTGTTGATTTCCTAGAATTTTGTGGAATGTTTCAGAATCTCTGCTATTAGGTTTCACAAGAATTCTTATACTTTTCTAAGTAAGAAGGGCAGTCTTTAAGTAGAGAAAGACAAAATAATATGAGCACAATTTTGAGAAAGGTCAGTTACCTTCTGGCTGCCCATTTTTCTGCTGCCACCCCTACCTCGTACATGTGTATCTGGAGTCGGTGCCTCTCAAGGACTCCTGTAGGGTGCACTGCCCACCACCTCCTCCTCCCACAGCACAGGAGCTCACCCTCCTCTCAGGGAGGTGAAAATGAGGGCACAGACCATGCCACACAGTTTGGGTTCAAATTCTAGCAGTGTGACCTTGGTCAGATCATTAAACTCCTCTGTGCCTGGGTTTCATCTGTGAAATGGAGATAATGCCAGTACTTATTTAATAGGAGAAGAATGAATTAATATACGCATGTAGCTTAGAACAGTGCCTGGTATGTAGTAAGTACTCTGTAAGTATTAACAACAATTATTATTCTTGTATTTCATGTCATTTTCCTTTTCCCTCAACTTTGCTACTAAAATTTGCCAGGCCTGTGTCTGTTGCCTCCCTACCAGCCTTTTGAGGTCATATGCCTGCTAGTTCTAATTTATCTGTCGACTAGTGTTAATGATTTTATATGCCACTGGTCCCAGGGAGATGGCTGAGAGCCAACTACCCTGGCTGCCTAGCTGTTCCTCAGTCCGCGCCCAGAGAGCTCCTGCCTCGGCGAGATCCTTGTTTTTGCTGTTCCCTCCTCCTCGACTCGTCCTTCCAAGATGAATTCTCTTGCTTGATTCAGGTCTCTACTCAAGTTTTACCTCATCTGAGAGGACTTTGCTGCCACCTCATCAGAAATAGCAGTCCCCATTCCAATACAATCATTATTCTTTCGCCCCCTTTCTGTTGGATTTTTGTTCATAGTACATATTGCCACCTGACATAGATTTACTTGTTCATTAGTTTATTTTCTGTCTCCCTCCATTAGGATGAAAACTCCAAACAGCAACAAACCTGTTTTGTATATTGCTGTATTATCAATACCTAGGACATAGCCTGGTATGGAGTAGGCATCCAATAAATATTAGCTTAATACCTGATTAAATTACTTGATCTAAAGAAATACATCTTAAAGGGCAGATATTTTAGCTGGTGTGGGAAGATGAAAGGGCAAGCACTTTAGACAAAAAGGGCAGTCCCAGGGCCATTTAATTCCTCTCACAAAGACCATGTCCTTTTTCCCATTATGGAGGAGTTAATCACATCTGTGCTCTCACCACATTATATATGCCTGTCTTATATAAGCAACGGCACCTCCTGTGGTACCATTTCTGCTCTCCTACTAGATTGTGGTAGCATCCAGGACGGGAAAGATACCTTGTGTCTTGTGTTCCCTTAGTGGTTGTCTAAACATTTGTGAACCAATGTGTAAGGCTGTTGTTGTTCTAGTTTTCATACTGCCTGGATATTACAAATAAAGGGAATCAAAGAGATGCTAGAATAACTTTTATATTTTTTTTCACAGCTGAAGATGGTCATATGATTTGTTTGAATTCAGATGATGTTAGATCAGCTGCTTTAATGGAAACCAAGAATGAGGAAGGGTTAAACTATATGATGCTTGCTACAGGATGCAGCCAAGGTGAAGCAAATTCTGAGGGTCCTCTAGGCTTCAAGGAATCTGAGTCTTGTGGTCTGAGGAAAGAAGAGAAGGAACCACATGCAGACAAAGATATCTGCCAAGAAAAACAAGTGGCTTACTGCCCTCCTGGCAAGCCTCAAGGCCTGAACTATGCCTGTCTCACTCACAGTGGATATGGAGATGGGTCTGATTAATAGCTCTGTTTGGGCAATGCAGAGTTGAGATAAACACTCCTCCCATTAAGTAGTCACTGAAAGAAAACCTAGTAGAATGATAGATATTGTGGTGTGGTGGTCTATGACTCTGAATTAACACTGGAAAGTTCCCGAATTCTAATCTTGGTTCCAAGAGCCATTTGGTTTTGGTTGTGACAATCCCCATACCAACTGTCTAACCTTCAGCAGAATTCTTGAGGTGACCCTCTGAACATGTGGAAAGCTTAGAAAGACTTAGGAGCCTCAAAGGGAAACTGCTTTCTCACTCCAAGCATACACCAGGCCAGTCTGGGCTGCAACAGCAACACCTTAGATTGTTAGAGACAAAGTAGCTATGTTTGGAGACGTGAAGGAGGAGCATGAGAAGCGTACTCAGGGGCCAGCTGAAGTACAGATTACCCCCCAAAGGGACAGAGGAAATGACTAAATAACTCTACACACGCAGAAGGAAGAGCACCTACAACATTAGGAAAGCTATGGCTAAAATGCTGTCTTTAATGACTAATGTAAAATATCCCATATTTTGGAGGCTTGGAACAGCAGCTTCAATCACATAGAAATAAGACCATAAAGATCTCTACATCCTAAAGTTTAGCATTCCATGATCTTTGGGTCACATAAACATCGCCCTCTGATTTGTACGCTATTACAGAAATTAGCTAAAATGGAGATAGTTTTTGTTTGCCACATCTATGCTATACATAAAGTGCTTAGGATTATATTTACTATCAAATTGTCTTTAAAATTAAATATGATTATATAATATTAATTCAAGGTATGTGATTTTTAGCAGCCATACAAAATAATAAATATCTAAATGAAAACTATTAAAAAATTTCTTCAGAGAAACACTCTGATTTTAAAGGCAATCTTTTTTTTTTTTTTTTTGCAGTTACCCATTTAAATCTGAAAGCCTCAAGTGCTCTAATAGTAACACTAATGAAAGTATTCTCTGTGTTTAGTTGCAGTGTACAGGACGTTCACAATATATAAAGAACCCTTTGATTATAACATTTTGCCAAAAGCTACTGTGGAAGAGGATCACATATCCATTTTCATCTTAGATCATTTAGTTCATTTTTAAATTTGCCTACTGCCTGAGAACCTGCAGAGATGATTGGCAGTATGGTGAGGGCCACAGAGAGGTCCGTGTGGTAGTTCTGTGGTGAACAGGCCCCAGGTAAAGATCCAGGATTTGTGGCTACTTGGCCACATCTGTTATTCCACTGAACTAGGCAGAATAGTTTCCCTCTGATCTCACCTTCTAGTGGGCACTGATTATTCTTTTTGTTAGCTCATCATATGATGCCCCTTCTCATGTTGGGCAATTCCTCTACCTTGATTTTCCAAGTGGGAGCTATTTTTCATTTGCTTCCCGAAGATCGCATGCAGTAAGAAGGCAGGCGAGTGACCCTAGCCCCTCCACCCAGACATACCCACCACAGGCTTCTAATTGAGAGTGAAGGAAGCAAAGAAACAGGGACCACAGTGAGTTGCCCCTGGTGATGGTGGCAACTGCAGTTGGTCAGGCTTCCTGGATGCAGTGTCCAGGGCCAGGAGAGTCCACAGAGCCAATCTGGAGCCTGGGGCTCTGGCAGCCAGATGGGCTTGGTTCTGCTGTTAGCTGAGGCTCCCTGTTCATAGCCTTCAAGTTGGGTTATCAAGCTCTCCCAGGGATCCTGTGACTTACTTCCCTATCTTTTTAATAAATATTTTTCTCTTAAATCATCCAGAGTCAATTTCCTTTTTTTTTTTTTTTGTCTTTTTGCTATTTCTTTGGGCTGCTTCCGCGGCATATGGAGGTTCCCAGGCTAGGGGTCTAATAGGAGCTGTAGCCACCGGCCTACGCCAGAGCCACAGCAACACAGGATCTGAGCCGCGTCTGCAACCTACACCACAGCTCACGGCAACGCCAGATCGTTAACCCACTGAGCAAGGCCAGGGACCGAACCCGCAACCTCATGGTTCCTAGTCGGATTCGTTAACCACTGCGCCACGACGGGAACTCCCAGAGTCAATTTCTGTTTCTTGCAACCAAGACTTTTGCTCTGCCAGAGCCAGATCTTTATTTTGGAATACACAAGGGATCAGAAGTGTATTTTCAGATTTTTCAGTATAATACATTTGCTTTACAATGTGGACAATAGAAAAATTTATAGGATATCTGAGAACAGCCTGTAAAGTATCATGTGTTAACTAGGGTATAAGTGCAAATTAGTAGTCTTCTTTGTTATTCATAATGAATAATATCGGTAGAAATATTTACTGCATACAATAGCCAAAACATGGAAACAACCTAAATGTCCATCGACAGAGGAGTGGGATCAAGAAGATGTGGTACATATACACAATGGAATATTAGCCATTAAAAAGAACGAAATACCAGCATTTTTAGCAACATGGATGGACCTAGAAACTATCATGCTAAGTGAAGTCAGCCATACAATGAGACACCAAATCAAATGCTTTCACTGACATGTGGAATCTGAAAAAAGGACAAGAGGAACTTCTTTGCAGAACAGATGCTGACTCACAGACAATGAAAAACTTTTGGTCTCCGGAGGAGACAGTTTGGGAGGTGGGAGGGATGTGCTTGGGCTGTGGATGGAAATCCTGTGAAATCAGATTGTTATGATCATTATACAACTAAAGATGTGATAAATTCATTTGAGTAATAAAAAAATAAAAATTAAAATTAAAAAAAGGAAAGAGGAGAGTGGATGGGGTAGGAGGACAGTAATTAAAAGACATCAAAAATACATGACATGGTTAAAAAAAAAACAAAGTGATAAAATACAAATGGCTGGTAATATAGAAAACTAGGTATGCTAATTCTGGAAAAATTAGATTTTGTAATCAAGAGGGGAAAAATTGGCAATGGCTAAAATTTATACTTGTTAAAATGTGTTCTTCATCAAAAATTAACAGAAGAATAAAATCATTGATAATTTTTTAATCTTCAAAATATGATCTGAGAATATCAGACTTGAGAGGAATAATGGCTCCCCAAATCAGAAGTTATAATTGGTATAAATAAAATAATATAAAAGCTAATCAATAAATCTAACCTTTATTTGAAATTGTTCAATGAAAAATAATCCATTAGAAAAATATTTAGGTTGAAAGGAAAAATACTGTTTGATTTAACATTGCAAATTGAATAAAGATTTACCTCCATAAAATTAATATGTTGCTATAATTCTGTTGAAAATGCCTTATTCAAAATGCTTTATCCTTGGTCCCAGAAACATTCTGTGTTGCTTACCAATCCTGGTTTTCACTGGCCTGTTGGAATGTTCTCGCCTATTCTCTGCTTCTCTAAACCTAAGGCATCCTTTAGGATCAGCTCATATTCCAGCTTTTTGGAAAGGCTTGTCCCTAACTCCCTCCCTTTTCCCTTCTCAGAATTACTATTGCCCTTCTTGCCTTTTTTTTTTTTTTTTTTTTTTGACATTTCTTGGGCCGCTCCAGTGGCATATGGAGGTTCCCAGGCTAGGGGTCGAATCGGAGCTGTAGCCACCGGCCTACACCAGAGCCATAGCAACAAAGGATCTGAGCCGCGTCTGCAACCTACACCACAGCTCACGGCAATGACGAATCCTTAACCCACTGAGGAAGGCCAGGGATTGAACCCTCAACCTCATGGTTCCTAGTCAGATTCGTTAACCACTGAGCCACGATGGGAACTCCCCTTCTTGTCTTTATATCTCATTTGCTGGCAGCCATAAGTATTTCAATTCTATATCTATGTATTTTATCTACTTGAATAAATTTCAAGCTTTCCAAAGACAGGGTGATGTCTTTTAACCTTTTATGTCTTTAATCCAAAGTAGGTATTCATGTTTAATAGATGAATTGGCTTTCTCCTCATCCTTTTCCAACACATTTCACAATCCTTCACTTTTAGCTCATAGAAGGGTGCCAGAAGATTGGTCTATTGCTGAGAGGGACTCAAGAGGATTCTTTTTATCCTGAGTTATCTCTTGAAATTTAGATACATTATAGAAGTTGGTGGACTGCTTTAAGGTTCAGATAAGACTTAGGTGAGGCCAGAAATTCTGAAAGGCCTTAAAATGATGGTAAAGGATGGTAAAACTTAAAGAAATTTTAAAAAGTTAAAAGAGGCAGAAATGATCATTTCTGCCATCTTAAACCCTACTTTTACCTTCAGAATGGCCATATGGATGTGGAGTAAATGTTATAAATGATGAGGTGTCCTGGACGTCTTTTTGACCTTTTCTCTTTGGTAAAGAGGGGCCTGTCCAAATTTGCTTTTTGTAGTTGGTCAAAGTTATTGGGTGTCCAAACCAGAAGATCTATCCCAATACTTCTTGGCTTCTTCATCAAGGAGCCAAAATATATGACCCAAACTCCATTACAAACAGTTTAGAATATTTCCCTTCAGATTTGCTTTTCTTCCCTAGTGGGAGCTTATTTCATGGCTAGAGTAGTTGTATTTCTCCTGTTTTTTTTTTTCCACTTACTTTATTGCATGTGTTTTCATTAAAAATTCTTTGTGAATGTTTCTAGTAACTGCATGCAATCCCTTAGGATGGATATACTGTAGTTTACTGCTCCTTTGTAGATTCATTCACTCATTCAATAAATCTTTATTGAGTGGTTACTAGAAAGGAAGCATTGTTATAGGTGCTAGGAATAGAGCAACAAACAAAACCTTGATGGAAGTTACATTCTTGCATTCTAGGTGAGGGAGAAGACATAGTAAATTAAAAAACAAAAATATATCTGACAATACAATAAAAGGATCATACATCATGATCAAGTGGGATTTATTCCAGGATGCAAGGATGGTTCAACCGTCCACAAATGAGTCAATGTGATACACTGCATTAACAAAATAAAAGGCTAAATATCATATGATCATCCTAATAGGTACAGAAAAAGCATTTGACAAAATTCAACATCCATGTATGATAAAAACTCTCAACAAAGTGGGTATAGAGGGAATGTACCTAAACATAATAAAGGCTGTATATGACAAGCCTCCAGCTAATATCATACTCAACAGTGAAAAGCTGAAAGCTTTTCCTCTAAGATCAGGAAGAGGATAAGGGTGCCCATTCTCATCACTTTTATTCAACATAGTATTAGATGTCCTAGCCAAAGTAATTAGACAAGAAAAAGAAATAAAAAGCATCAAAATTGGGAAAGAAGAAATAGAACTATCACTATTTACAGATAACATGATAATATATAGAAAAACTTAAAGACTCCATCAAAAACTATTAGAACTGATAAACAAATTCAGTAAAGTTGCAGGATACAAAATCAGTACACAGAAGTCAGTTGACTTTCTTTACCCTAATAATGAACTATCAGAAAGAGAAATTTAAGAGAAATTTTATTATTTTTGTTGCTATTTATAATTGCAACAAAAATAATAAAATACCTTGGAAGAAATCTAACCAAGGAGGTGAAAGAACTACATTTTAAAAACTGTAAGATACTAATGAAAGAAATTGAAAAAGTCACAAATAAAAGAAAAGATATTCCATACTCATGGATTAAAAGAACTAATATTGTTAAAATGTCCATACTACCCAAAACTTTCTAAAGATTCAATGGAATATCTATCAAAATTCCAATGGTATTTTCACAGAAATAAAACAAACAATCCTAAAATTTGTATGGAACCACAAATATGCAAATAGCCAAGGTAATTTTGAGAAAGAAAAATGAAGCTGGAGACATTATGCTTCCTAATTTCAAACTATATTGCAAAGCTATAGTAATTAAAACAATAGTGATATTGACATAAAACAGGCACATAGGTTAAGGGAAGGGAAAAGAGAGCCCAGAAATAAATCCACACCTATATGGTCATTTAATTATGACAAAATATGGAGGCAAGAATATACAATGGGGAAAGTTCAGTACTTTCAGTAAATGATGTTGGTAAAGTTAGACAGCCACATATGAAAGAATGAAATTGTATTGCTATCTTATACATAACTTTTTAGTTAACAAAAGCTAACTGAAAATGGATTAAAGATTTGAATATAAGACCTGAAACCATAAAAATTCTAAAAGAAAACATAGTTGGTAAGTTCTTTGACATAGGTCTTGCAATGATGTTTTGAATCTGACACCAAAACCTAAAGCAACAAAAGCAAAAATATACAAGTGGAACTACATCAAACTAAAAAGCTTTTGCACAGCAAAGAAAATTATCAACAAAATTAAAAAGCAATCTACTGGATGTGAGAAAATAACTGCAAATCATGAATCTGATAAGAGGCCAATATAGAAAAAAAATTCATATAATTCAACAGAAAAAGGGGGGGTAGAGGGAAGGAGGGGAGAATAGTAGTGGGGTTAGATCATGCAGGTTATTGTAGGCCACTGGAAGGAATTAGAATGAGGGTGTCAGAAATGCAGCATGAAAAACAAGGGTGTGTGGAAACCTGGAAGCCAAATGAACAAAGTGTTTGAACAAGGATGGAATTATGAACTGTGTCAAATATTATTGACAGGTAAGGTAACCATGTGTCTCAGTTTGCCTGGGATACTCCCAGTTTATGCCTTTGTTCTGGAATATTATCAGTGTCCCTTTCACACTTACAAGTGATCTTGTTCAGACCATAAATTATATGGTCCCCTGCGGTGGACATGGAGGTGTGCTGTTTATATCACCTTTCAAGAGAACCTGTTATGGAGAGCATGGCTAATTTGCTTTACCTTCAGGTCTGCTGTAACATTCATGCCAGGTCATGCTTCCCTTGGGCCATTTCCAGCTGATGACTAAACACAGGGGAGTACCAGGAATGGGCCATTCCTGTCTGGTGTGGACATTATTTGACCACTAACAGGCCATTTTGACTTGGGGACTGGCTTCCTGTCAGCCTAGTGGAGACTTTCCCAGAACTGCACTGTAATCTCAGGCTCTCCCAATCCAATCTTTCCTTCTCTCTCTTCTTAACAGGTGACAGGCCTACACTGCAATCTGAAGGCTTCTTTCACTTCCTCTTTCTCCCTCCCCCTTTATCCTTCCGAGGTATTTCTCCCAAAAAATAATTTGTACATCTATTCCTCTCGGCATCTGTTTCTTCATGGCCCTTAATTAATATGGAGTACCAGGAATGGCTCAAGACAACAGGTAGCAAGATGGGGTTTGGGGTCTGGCTCAATCATCACCCAAGTGGCTAAGAAGACCTCATCATGAGTGGTATGTGGGGCCATATGTGGTACAATGTGGCAGCCTAAATGTGAAGGATTTCACCAGTGGTGAACTAGGAAAATGTCCCACAGAAGGCAATACCTTTAACAGTGAGATCATTCAGGCCTTTGAAAGATAGAGAGAGAATAATGCCCATGAAGACAGTGGAACTGGCTGGCTGTTATAATTTGTACTGATTCCCTGCAGAAGGATAATGAGAAGTTAAGGGTATGCTGCAAATAAAGACTAAGCGTAAGAGCTAGAGGATATTTCTGATAGGTTAAAACAAGGCACTTATATACTGGAGAGTAAGAGTAGACATGACAGAGGGGCAAGCCTTGCAAGTGATAGTGTTACAGAGCTCCAGAGGGGTTTAATTGCTCAGTCAAGGTGGGTCTGTTGAGAAAACCTGACTTTGAAACACTGGATGGCAACATCTGGATGAATGCCGCAGGAATTTGGCTCAGCAGTCCCCCTCTCACCCCCAACTGCTTGTTGAGATGGCTCACACCTCTAGATTAAGAGCTAGCACTTTCTCTGTATGGGAAGATAATCCTATGGCCTCTCCCCAGCAAGGCAACAGGGGTCCCCAAGGGAACCACACCTACCTTCTCTCAAAACTGGTTGATAACCAGGGTTAAATCCCAGCATAACCTGACTCAGGATATGCTGGGTCTGAAAAATAAGGAAGGGGATTACATCTCAAAGGGACCCTAAGAATTAGCTAACAGATAATGGTGGGAGCCAGGGGAGTAATGCTGGAATTACATTTGGAGGGTACTTGAGCAAGGGGGTGGGAAGTAAGACTGGATAAACAATAATTCATTCACTCAGTGGGATTTCCTGGGACATGAAATTTTAACATCTTGGAAAATACCCAAGTATTTTGGCTAGGATAGCCTTGGAAGCCTGGAGAAAACAAAGGCCCATGCTGAGGTTCCCTATAGATGGGAGAGGATGCAATAAAAAGGCAAGGGAAGTACATGGATATATTGTGTGATCCTGAAGACCCACCAAAGGACACACCAAGGTCAACAGGAATATGCTGATGAGAGGAGTGCTTCACTAAACATCACTAAGCAGCTCAGTGAGGGCCTCCTCAGCAGGCCAGAGTTGATGGTAGGAGAGGCCATTCTGGATTTGGGCTTGTTAAGATCCATGGTCATGACACAGCCCTAAAATAATAAATGTCAGATGGCTGGACTTGAGCACTGGAAACCAGGGGACGTCCATGATGATGGAGAGGCAGCCAAAGAAGCTTGTCCGCAGGGAGGTATGGAGATGGTTAATAAAGTATGTTGTCCCCAGGAAAAAACAAAAGAGCAGCAGTGCTTACAATTAGAAAAAAGACAAAAACGGAGGAGCTAAGGCTGACGTAGTCACTCCAGTAAAACTCATCATTTTCAGATCAGTAACCTATTGACTGAAGAAGTAGGACACATCCTGTAACACCATCCACCTCAGGGAGCTGTGGCCATTTAAACCAGTACTAGGTACTGGAAAAAGGGGTTATCCTCAGACATTTCAGACTATGAGACACAGGGTCTGAGTTGACATTGATATTGGAGACCTGAAGCATCATCATAACCTCTGTTAGGGTGGGGATTATGGAGCCGGTATTAAATTGAGTCCTAGCTACTATCTAACATACAGTGTGTCCACTGGGTCCATGACCCAACTGGGGGTGATTTCTGCACTCTTTAAATGTGTCATAGGGATGGACATACTTGGTGGTTGGATCACTGGACCCTTGGCCCACCAGTGAAATATATTCTGGTGTGGAAGTAAACCTCTGGAACTGCTGCCTTCTTTTCTTCCCTCCCCTAGCCAAGAGAGTAAGTCAAAAATTAAACAGACTCCTGGGGAACTACAATGATCAGTGCCAGCATTTATGTTTGAAAGGTTGCAGGGTTCATCGTTTCTGTCATACCTCTTTTTAATTCACCAGGATTCCTGCAAAAACCATCTGGAGCCTAGAGGGTGATAGTAGAGCAGCACAAGTTAAATCAAACTGCAGCTGCAATGCCAGGTATAGTACCTTTGCTAGAATATATCAATAAGGCTTCAAGTGCGTGGTATGTGTCTTCATATCTGCTTCTCAGAGGATCTTCACTGATGTACTACCTTATTGATGGGACAAATAAAAGGTTATTGAAAATGATCTTCAGGTTTACATGGAGCTAACTGATGGCCTTGACAACCATGTGTGTTGTGGAAGCTAAGCTAGAGTGGGTACAAGAGAAAATGGAAAAGTTAAGTGGAGAGAGCAAGAAGATGACTCATTTAAGGCTTGTTGCCATTTAAATGGAGCATAGAAATGAGCTAGTAACTAAAAGGAGCTGGGGTTGCTTTATTTTTTTAAGACAGGAAACATTGCAGCCTGTTTTATGTTAATGCTAATGACCTAGTAGAGAGGGAGAAATGATGATGTAGGAAAGAGGGAACAGTTGTTGAAGGGATGTTTATTGGGCAGAAGACAGAGACTGAGGATTGATCTACAAGTACAGGAAAAGGAGAGTTGGCACTAATTACCTCCTAAAAGTCAAAGCACCTCTTCCTACTCATTTTCTTTTCCTTTTTTTATGGCCACATCCTCGGCATATATCTGAGGGGCAGCTGCAACCTAAGCCTTTAACTCACTGCACTGGGCTGGGGATTGAACCTGTGCCTCCACAGAGACCAGAGCCACTGCAGTTGAATTCTTAAAACACCTTGCCACAGTGGGAATCACCCCACTCCTTTTAATAAGAGGATTTTCTTTACTGAAGAGAGCTTCCATACGGTTTTTCTTTCTTTTTCTTCTTTTTTTTTTCAAAAACATATACATTAAACCTCAGATCGACCTATATTTTAAAATTGGTTTTCACATAATAAAATTTTAATGTAGTAATTTGTGTTTTTCCCACAATAGTTAGCAGGACATGCTCAATGTACTTAATATCTAATTAAAAGAATAAAGAATGTTGTAAGTCAAGAGTGAATGGGATGATCTCTAGGCTTACTGCACCCTTTTAAATCCTGAACTTGTGTCACAAGATGTTAACTAATAAATGCCAAAAGAATGGCATAGACATTAGGTGTTAAGAGTTCCAACACGAGTGAAGCCCTCGCTGTGACAGTGTGGAGACAAGGCTCTGTGGAAGAGGCAGAACTTAGGTGAGATTTTGAAGAATAGAGCAGTCAACTAGAATGTGTTGAGTTCTCTGGTAATTTCTAGATTATGTACCCTTGAACACAATTGTCTGATGGTGAGCCTGATGTCTGCCTGAGAACTGTGACAAGATACTGTGACCTTCATTCTGAGCATCCATATGGACAGAGAGGACAAGAAAGCATGAGAACTAGATCAGGAAATGAGCAGACAACATGCAAAGCATTTTCTATAAAGCCCCTTTTAGAACTCTTCTGTTTATAGTAAAAAGGAGAGTAAAGCTCCTGTATAACTGAGTTCAAATTAGATATTACTCTAAGAAAGGAAGTGACAAAAATTAAATATGCACTCTAAAATGGCAGTAAAAAATGCAGTCAGAAGCCTTTATAATTTGAAAGATATACACTTTTTTTGGTCTTTTGTCTTTTTAGGGCAGCACCAGCGGCCACTGGAGGTTCCCAAGCTAGGAGTCAAATTGGACCTAAGCTGTGAACCTACACCACAGCCACAGCAACTCAAGATGTGAGCTGCCTCTGCGACCTACACCACAGCTCACAGCAACGCCGGATCCTTAACCTACTCAGCAAGGCCAGGGATCAAACCCACATCCTCATAGATACTAGTCGGGTTCCTTAACTTGAGCCACTATGGGAACTCCCAGAAAGATATACATTACTAAGTGGTATAATTTTGTTCTGTTTTAACAGTTAATGTCTTGTCCTTGCTGTTCTGTGACACGAGGAGGTTCAATGGTACCTGTACTTTCTAACTCATTCTCCTCAGACCCAAAACCTATATTAACCTTCAGCCTGGTACATTTTGTGGTGGTGAGGCAGTGTTTAGTTTTCTTTTTTAGTTTCAATAATTTTATATCTCAAACAAGAAAGGGAGATGGTAGTATCTCAATGGCAGATTTTTCAAATTTTCAGTTCTTAAACATCAAATAACCAAATGTTCCAAACTTCATTGCAAGACAATAATGCCTGTATTACTATTTTAAAAATTTATTAGCTAGATAGTTTGAAACTGTTAAGTATAAAAGTGTGAAGAAAATTTTCCTTCTCACCAATCTCCGTTGAATACAACTGCACCATGGTTTTCCCTCGGGATAAGAGCCTGACACCTCCCTAGGCTCTTACCTTACTCCTTTCAAAAAGTACAAGCAAAGAATGTGTTTTTAGAAGAAGCCTTTGAACAAGGAAGAACAAATATCATAAGCTCTGTCCTTTATGTTTCTTACTGAGTCTGTCAATGTCCTCTGTCAGTTTCTGAGTGTGGAGGAGAAACTGCCTGAGGTAACCCAGAACTTCACACTCCACAAAGCAAGGGCAGTGCTTCCATAGATATCAAGAAATTCCATAAAAAAGCAGGTACAATGAAAAAAAGTAATATGATATTACAGGAAAAAGTATCCCATTGCTTTCTGAGGTGGATTACACATTAGGGAAAATGCACTAAAAAAGAAAAAAGAAATAGGATTGTACCTAGTAAAAATAAACAGCAATAATGAAAATTAATTTTTTGTTTTGTTTTCCATCCCATTTCTTGCTAATACCATTACAGGCACAGGGAAGATAATGCAGTTGCCAAAAATAAGGGCAATGCTGTAGTAATGAGAATTTGCAGGAAAAGAAATAAGCTCTGACATTCTCATCAATTGAAAATGATATTTTAAGCAATTATGTGTCTAGAATTTTAAGATATTTGCTTTGCTTTTCTTGAGTGAAAACCATTTTTATTTGAAGTAGTCTAAAGAAGATTTCAAATCATAAGGTAAATAGAGTATTTTACTAGTTTTAAATACATATACAGACTAAAGTGTGTACTCAAATAAATGTTGGTGAAAACTTCTATTTGGTAACTAGATGGCTAGAGTCATGCAAATACTAAGAATGAAAGAACTTTTAAGTCTTTAGTTTTGTTTTCCAAAGTTTGATCTGCCTTTAATCTAAATTTCTTATATAGAATGATAATTATATATTTATTAATGTATGCAGTTTTGATAGGAAATGGAAATAATAATGACAGAGAAGGACAGTTTGAGTTAGTGATTTTGAAACATTGGGAGATAAGTAGAACTAGAACTTACCAGGAGATTCTAAGAACTAAACAATGGAATAAAAAATATGCTGCTGCTGGTGAAAGAAATGAATTTCATAAAACAAAGGAAATTTGGAGGTCTTATTTCCATTTTAGAGGCATTTAATAGGAGTACATTGATAAACTCATGGAAACACTGTAATCTGAGGCAGACAAGACACCAAGTTGAAGAGAACTTTAGATTTTTCTCTAATTGAGTTAAATGTGTTTTAAGGTAAAAAATTCCAAGTAAAGTAATATTTTACCAAAATATTAATTATTCCAGTAAATTTACTCTACATTTCTCTAAACAACTGTATTCTTTAAAAATTAATTTTTCAGTCAAATAGTTTACTCTTCCCCCCAAAAAGAATTTGTCTTTTTTCAAGTGAGCTTGGATTGGCAGAAGCACCTCTGCCGACTCTGCCAGCGGCTACCCTGCCTGGACGTGGTGTTTCCACTGGGGTGGAGGTCAAGGCTGGAGACAACTGGGCGCTTCTCCTGAAGGCTGTCTTGCCTTTTTAGGTTATGAGGGTCTCTCTGTGTTTAGGATAACATGATTGACAGCTCCTCTCCAGCTCCAATTAGCACCCTATAATTTATTAGCTTCTGCTTTCAGATTATGCGTTAACTTCACAAATATTTCAACCATGGAAACAGCAGCTATCAAGTGTCTCTTTCCTGATCCAGCCCTCTGGGGCTGGAGTGAAATACAAGGAAAGAGCAGTACAGTTGGTCTGTCAAGTGAGAATAATCATTTGTGTCTGTGCCTGTCTAAGGGCACGGGGTCTCTGATTTCTCTTCAGGCAGACATTAGTGGTGTGTGTGTGTGTGTGCACGTGTGTGCGTGTGTGTATGTGTGTGTGTGTGAGAGAGAGAGATTTGTAGATAAATAGATTCTATTGTGTGGATATGATATTTGTACAATGTGTTTCATTTATTCATCAGAGATGGGGGAAAGCCAGTATTGAGGAGATCCGAAATTTATGTTTGCTTAATCCTGTTGTTTGCATAAATGTCAAAACTTTGGTTGTGTCCAAAAAGCAACTGTAATGATATTGCCTTTAGGGTGTTTTTTCCTTAACTCCAGATTTTAGAAATACGCCACAAATAATGAATAATAAATCCTAAAACTCTTGAAGGAATCGAACAAAGACTTTCATAAGTACAGTCAAAATGTGAATTTTTTGCATGCACATTATCCAGACTTAAAGTAGTTATATAAAGGAATCTTAGGTTTTTTGGTTCCACTTATTTAAAAAACTCTTTACATTTTTCTTCTATGCTTTGACACCTAGTGAATTATGTTTAAAAATGCAACTTATGGAAATGGCATTTATATGGAAAGCATTCTAAGTTTTATTTTTTAAATCTCCAATTCTGAAGTAACCAATCGCTAAGTGCTTGAAGCTCCTTGTTTATTCCAATAGAGGGTACCTCCACATAAATGCAGGATTTATGACTCTAAGCAAATGGAAGGTTAAAATTACCTTACAAGTTGTTCCCCAGATTCGAAAGGGCACAGAAAATGCAGTACTTACCGCAGAAAGAGTGGCAAGAGAAGCTTCCGGCCAGGGAGTCTAGGTCCCAACACCCACCACATCTGCCCTCCCTCCCATCCAGGCCCGAATCAATCTTAAGTCATTGCTAGAATTTGCCACGCATTGAAATAGAACTTCAAAGGGGAAATGAGACAGGATGGCAACTCCTATTAAACTAAAGGAGTAGAAGAGATAGAGTTCCCTGCAGTTGGATGACTGAGTTCTCAGCCAGAGGGCAATCGGCAACAGGATTACTTGGTGGCGGAGAGCTGTCTCTCCCCTTTTCGACACCTCTCCCTCAGCTGAGGCCAAGTGCAAAGGGAAAACCATGGGTAAGGAGGACACCAGTGCCAACTGAGATAATTAGAGGTGAATCTATCTTTCTCAGACCCCACTTGGGTATAATATATACAAAAACATGTTTACCTTTTCTCATGTCATCCCTCCTTTCCTCAAATGTCCTTTTGTCAACTACTATGGCCTCCTCTAATCTGCATGGTTTCACGAATATTAACAAGACAAGCATAGGAATTCATCCTTCACATGACTTGGTTGGCCTAAAAGAATGTCAAAAAAAAAAAAATGTCAGTTAGGGTTGTGAATTCACCAAGAGTCCCTTTGAAACTCTTATTACACAGAACTGAGTGATGATAGTGCCAGGGAATCTTGCACTTCTTCTCTGGGAATGTATAAACACAGAGGGAAAGGCTGTGTTCCGTGTTTCTTATGTGCCAGGTCACTGGAGCCCTGCTCAGCAGTCTGGACGGTCTGTTCAGGACTGCCCCAAAGGCCAGTTCCAGTGAATGAGTCTTCTCATCAGCAACCTGATATTCAGGTCAGATGCAGCTCAGGAGAGAGGCTTCAGTAATCAGAACCTTGTGGCTGGAAAAAGGCTCCCTGTGGGTTCTGATCAGAGATCTTGGGAGGGCTAACCTAGGGGGAGCACAGGGAAAGTCTCCTGGGAAGGAGGGTACGACTTGGAAAAGACGTCCAGCAGAGAATGCTCTGCCTTCTTCCTCATCGGCACACTCAGTGGCCAATCTTTAAAAGCCTGCAGAAACTGATGTTTATTTATGCTTGTATACACCAGTGATCCATGCCAATGGAACATGGATTTAAAAAATCCACAGAGAAGTCCAAAGTTAATTTTAGTTATTGCTTCAATGTCCAAACCTCAGACTAATGCTTAACACGACTTGGTCAGGTTGGGTGTGAAGAGCTTCAGTGCAGAGAGACTATAAATATTGAAATGAATTAATAAGGAAAGAATAATTCCTTCCTGGAGATGAATGAAAATCTGCATCTGGCTGAATGGTCTATAGGCAGTGCCATTTGACCCTGAAGTCTTCTCAATGTCCTATGATACTCACTTTGAGACCTGGGATTCTGTAAATTTTACAGTGTTTGAATCTTTGCTACCCTGCCTTGCTTCCCTTCTTTATGCATCTACTGTGGAGAAGGTAGGCCTGAGGTTGAGTATCTCAAGATAAATCAGAAGTGGACCAGCAGTTACTGCAGTGGATAATGGTGCAGTCTCTTGCCCAGGCTGCCTGGGTTGGTATCCTGGCTCTGCCACTTACTAGCTATATGACTGGGCAGATTATTTCTCCTCTGTGAGCCTCAGTTTTCTCATAGGTAAGGAGATAGATGATAATAATAAGTACCATACAGAACTGCTGTGAGGCTTAAACAAGTTAAACATATAAAGTCTTCAGCCCAGTGCCTGGGGCATGACAAACAATTAATGCTAGTTATTGCTATATGCAATGCAGTTAGTTATACTGATTACCATTATATCTGGTGCAATAAAATCATTTGGAACCTTCCACCTGAGCAAAAACAGTAATAGGTTCTTGTAATGACCACAGTCTACTTCACAGGTACCAGAATGATAAAAAAGGGGATGGGTAACTGCTAAGCCATGCTCTGAGCAGGGTCCCTTAACTGCCCCTAACTCTTGAGATAATTATCCAAGAGAAATTATATTTGCCTCGTGTTATAATGAAGGTGAGGATTTGAATTACTATTTTATGTTTTTACAACCTACAAGGGCAATTTGGGGCATAACACCAAATCTCTCTGTAGTGAAAAGAACACACAACTTTGGCATCAAGGGAAAACGGAACCATTAATTTCTTAATTTCTTTTTTTGGCCTCATTGTAGGTTAGCTGATAAAGATATAAGATAACCACTGTTTCAAAAACATTTTTAAATTTGACTCTACTATCTTGAGAGTCTAGAACTTAAGAAGTAATAATACCTTTCTTTTGGAGAAAAACACGAGTATTACTCTTTTTAATAACAAGAATTATAATAATCTCCAGGGTTGATGTGAGGTGGAAAGGGGTTCACAGATTTCATAGCATGGCAAACACTTTGGAAAAACACACAAAAAAATGTAGTAATTTTACTTACTGACATATGATCATACTACTATAAATTATTTTATTCTATTAGAGAAAAATGAAAGACATTGTTTTCTTTTTAAGAAATAACACAGTGACCTAGTGGTAAACAGACATCTTTAATGTTCATTTCTTCTCCCTCATAACCTTCAGCTTTGCCCACGCATGTACCCCTTCCCCTGTCCCAACACTTAAGTGACCAAATCATGACCACAGAGACTGAGAAAATATTTGAGGTACTAAAGACTCCATGGGCATCTCTTCTTGTGGTGATCCCTACATCTTCTTGGAGACAGTTGGGTCCTCTTGATGCTGTTTTTTCCATTCAGGGGAGGATAGAAGGAGGGACAGAATTTGTGGGAAAGAAGGCAGAGAAGGGTTTCTTCTTTCGTAAAATGTTCTCTGTAAAAAATATGATATACACGCACACACACACACACATATAAAATATATCCAGTGCAATTGTTGTGCCAAAGACTGGGAAGTGCCACCTTGGTCGATGTATTTCTGGAGTTTTAAACAGTTGTCCCACAACAGCTGCATTTCAGTAAGACTTGGGCAGGTGGCTTCAGATAAGCCACTTGCCACTCACATTCATGCTGAGGCTTCCATGTTCACAGTCCAAAGGAAAAAGTGTGTCTTTGTGTCTGGAGTGGGTGTTGTACTGAGGGAATGGGCAAGAAGGGAGCTGGAGGCTACAGGTGAGGAAGAAGGAATTGGCTTCTTTTTACTTCTCTACCAGTCTTTGAGGCAAATACATTTTCATTCTGAGGATACTGACATCAGCAGTGCTAGGATCACACTACTTAATGAAATAATTCACATCAGCATAAAAAAATATTCACACCAAAACGTCTCTTTTCTTTCCTTCTTTCCAAGAAAGCTGTGATATCATGTCACCTAAGTGGTCTCACCACGGATACTTTCAGTGATTCGCCCAAATGTCATTAAACATCATTCAGAGCCTTTGGATCTGCTCTTCTGGCAGAAGGAATTATTTGTAGATGAAATTTCTGTCGATGTGTGTTTGGTTTTCCCAATACACGGAGAAGTTTGAAGTCTCTGCCTTCCCCCACGTCCTTCCTCATCCATGAAGTGAGAGGCACAGATGCTGAGCCTCCATGGCTGGTCAGAAGGGGAAAGGAAGGGGAAACCCTGGGTCGGCAGATCAGCTCAGGAGGGATGCACCACAGAGAGAATAACGACGAGCTGCAAACCAAGATCAGAAGCTGTTACAAACCCACTCGACTTCAGCTCTGAGTGTCACCAATTGCACTATGCAGAGACCTACAGGGAAGAAGGTGGGTTGTCTAAAACCAGTACAGATCCTTGCTTTTGTCCTGAGGCTGCAAACCTGAAATCAGAGAAAAAATAAAAAGGAAGGGGGAGAGGGAGAAGAGAAAAAGAGGGAGAGAGAAGGGGATGGGGGAGGGAAGGCACAAGGTATTTAAAGAAAAAGACAAACACTACTGTTTTATTGTGAAAGTCACAGAATTCATCTAAAAGGCATGAATGAAAGTAAAAGCAAAACAAACAGAAATGTCAAATCTGCACCTGAGGGAAGGGGAAGCGGGCAAGACTACAAGCCAATGATTGCATTTATTATATAACTATTTTTCATTTGTCCTAAAATAAAGCAAACAAAAAAGTAAACCCTTATTTAAATTTATCTTTCAAATTAGACTCTTTAAGCTAGTGACTTAATATTATCATTGAAATAACATTCTCAAGTTTTACATTTTTAAGAGATCTATTTAATTTGGCAGTGAAGTTCATAGAGTCATGAGCCCTATTTTTCTTTCGCTGTAACTATCACTAGATGATTAGAGTCCTCCCCCTCGCCCCAAAGCTGTAGAGGATTTTAAATTACACTCTTAGCAGGTATTCTAGGTCAGAGCTGTCCAATAGAGACCCAATGGGAGCCACTGGCATAATTCTAAATTTTCTAGTAGCCACACTGAAAAAAAAAGTAAAGAGAAACAGGTGAGGATTAATCTTGGTAATATATTTTATTTAACCCAGTACATTCGATATGCAATGTGTTGAAAATACCTCAACATGCGATCAATACAAAATTTCAGTGAGGTAAATTTTACATTCTTTTTTTGGTACCAAGCCTTGAAATCCAGTGTGTATTATATACACTTACAGCACATCCCAATTCACTCTAGTCACATTTCACCTGCTCAACCCACACAAGTGGCTGGTGGCTACAGTACTGAACAGCACAGAGCTAGACCGTTCCAACAAATTTTATTAAAAAAAAATCCTCTGTAATGTTAACCAGCCAATTTAAGGCAGGGTCTTATTTTTTCATTCTGCCCATACCAGTGGCACAAGGTCACTGTCTGCTGAAATACAACCCCGCCACGCAGACCTCGGGGCTCAGGAGCACTGGGGTCTCCAGGGAGAACTAAGTGGGGCACCGCGCTCAGCCCAGGTCTGAGCACAGGGTAGGAGGGGCCCGGGGATGCTGCGCTCCCTCTCCCGCTTACCTGAGTCCACGCTGAGGCCCAGACCCCCGGCCACATCCCCTGCGGGGCTCGCGAAGGATCCCCCCGGCGCGGCCCACGCGGCGCCGCCCGGCTCGCCCTTGGCCGAGAGCTCGCAGGGCGGGCTGCCCGGCGCGGGGGCCGGGGCGGGCCCGAGGCGAGGGGGGCGCCCGGAGGCGGCGGGCATCAGCAGCGGCCCGTAGCGCGGGTCGAAGTGCGGCGCGTAGACCTCGTGCACGGCGGCGGGCCTGGGGTAGGCGGTGGCTTGGGCGCCGAGGGCGCCTCCCAGCGCGTAGGGGTGGTGCGGGTGCGCGTGGTGCGGGTGCGCGTGGTGCCAGGGCTCGGCCGCGCCCTGATGTAGGTGGCTGTGCAGAGCGGCCGGTGAGTAGGGGTCGGCGGCGGCGGCGAAGGGCAGCTCCGAATGCGTGGCGGCCAGCGGGCTGCCCAGCGGCGCAGGCACCGGCGTCTGGTAAGCGCTGTTCCAGAAGGAGGCAGGGAAGCTGCGCTGGCTCATTGGGAAGGAGCCGTCTGCGGTCCGACGAGGTGGAGGGAAGGAGAGAGACACAGAGAGAGAGAGAGACAGAGAGAGAGAGAGAGAGAGAGGCGCGCATCACCGCGGGGAGTCATGGCAGCCGACTCCGCGCGGCCGCCATAGAGCCAACTGCGTAATGCGCCGGGTGGGTAAAGGGCGGGAAAAGCGCGGCGCAGAAGAGGCGCCTCACTCAGGGGGTTGCGGCCTGGAAAGCGAGGCATGGGGACTGGGGGCCGCACCTGGAACCCCTAGGGGAGGGGCGCCGCTTCCTGGCATTTTGCAGCCTGGCGGCGACAGAAGACAGGAGAGACTTACATTCTTAGCCCCAGTTTCAGGGCGTGGGGAGCTCCCTTGGAACTGGGGGCCGAGCTGCATCAGTTTCCCCGGGGTAGACGCAGCCTCGCGGTCCCGGCCCGCAGCCTCTCCTCAAGCTAAAGATACCTCCTCCCGCTCTCGCTCGGCTGCCTCGAAATCTCACCACCCCCTCTCGTGTTTCAGCCTCCCTTGCTCTAGAAAATGTGCCCCCCTCCAAAGCTTCTGGTGGACTGGAAGTCCATGGAAGTATTTCGAAGTCTTGCTATTATTAGCCTCCTTTCTAGAAACTTTCTTTAAAATTTTTCCCCCCAAGAACGCAAGCAAAGCAGAATAGTAAACGTGACATATTAAAAAGACAGCTGTATTATTTGCACAGAGAGACAGCAAGGGACAGGTTGTTTCAGTTTTAATTAACAGACTTTCTGCATCAAAGTGTGGACGCAAGGAATAATAATAATAATAATAATAATAATAATAATAATAATAATAATAATTGAGTATTAATGTTGACCCTAGTGACTGGAAGCATTTTAAGAGACCATCATTTAGGAGTTCCCGTGTGGCGCAGCGGAAACGAATCTAACTAGGAATCATGAGGTTTTGGGTTCGATCCCTGGCATCGCTCAGTGGGTGAAAGATCTGGCTTTACCCTGAGCTGTGGTGTAGGTCGCAGATGTGGCTCGGATCTGCGGTTGCTGTGGCTGGCAGCTGTAGCTCCGATTAGACTCCTAGCTTGAGAACCTCCATATGAGGCAAGTGCGGCTCTACAAAAAAGAAAAAGGCCCTTTATTGAGCACTTCCCCTAGAGAAGGCAGCTGGCACTTTATGGTAGAGAATTAAAAATGCTTTGAAAATGCATTCTAAGTAGTGCACAGTCTTCTATTAAAAATATTTAGGCAACTGGAGAATAAAAGGAATGTTTTGTATTTAAAACTGTTTTTGGATCATGTCTAGGCAAGGCTTGTATAAACTGTCAGACTTCTAAAAAAGGGAGGGTGATAGTCATCATTTCTGCTAAAATGTAATACTTGATTTCCTTTTTTTCCTCGTTTCTCATCTTGGTACACATCAAAACCTACGGTTAGTGAGAAAATTTGCCAAAGAGTTACCTCCACCTGGTAATCAAGGGAGGTTGAAATTTAGAATAGAAGGAGATTTCGTTGACAGCTTGTCCAAGGAATTGTCCCAGGCTAGGTAAAGCAGTGCTTTGTGAGAAGGATAAAACAGTAAAGAAGAGATGTGTTTGGGGAAACCCTTAGAGATGTTTTGGCTACAGTTAAATTCTTTATTTCTTTGTTATTTTATTCGCTTATTAAAAGATACTCTGTGCTTCAGGATTTCCCAAGTAATTGAAACCTGGCAAAGGCATAAGTAGGTTTTAGGAGACATTCCTCAGCAGGTTTTGCTTGCATTGCATTCTAGGACTTTTTCCGCTGGAAAAATGTTCAGAAATGGCTCTGTAAGCTACTGTAGGTGAGGATCTACCTCCTCTACCCCTCCCTAAACCTTCCATTTCCACAGCACATTTACATACATTTTTTACATTTTTCTGTTTGCCTTACTGGCACCTCCAAAGATAGTTCCTCTACCCCTCCTGCCCCTGGTTTGGGAGACTGTTGGAAACCTTACATTTCCACAGCACATTTACATACATTTTTCTGGCACCTCCAAGCCAAGGATAGTTAAGAGGCAAGTATTATTCTAATTTTAGAGAACAGTAAATAGAGTGACATTCAAGGGGTTAAGAGACTTGCTCAAGGTCATACTGCTAGGAAGTGGTGGAGCCAACACACAAACTGAGGTCTCTCCATCCCAAGACTAGTGCTTTTTTCCTAGGTCTCTCCTCTGCCTCTTCAAGACCTTATGCCTGTGCCTATTCCTCCTTTGATTTCCTTATCCTACCTAAATGCTCCTCTTCACCTCTTCTCTGACATTTTTATTTATTTATTTATTTATTTTTGCTTTTTAGGGCCACACCTGCAGCATATGGAGCTTCCCAGGTTAGGAGCCAAATCAGTACAACTGCTGGCCTACCCCTACACCACAGCCACGGCAACGCTGGATGCTAGATCCAAGCTGCATATGTGGCCTACACCACAGCTCAGGGCAACCCACTGGGCAGGGCCAGGGATCGAACCCACAACCTCATGGTTCCTAGTTGGACTGTTTCCGCTGCGCCACAACAGGAACTTTGGACACCTAGCATTCTTTAGGCTTCATCTCCAGCTGCTGAAGGTGAAGCCCAGGCTGTGAATGCTCTCTATCCTCCCTTGCCAGGGAGGCCCCATACTCACCCCGCCAGGGCCCGGAGCTCCGAGGGGCTTTGCTGCTGGTACAGCTTGGGGAATAGCTGCTAGGCTGGCTCAGGGCCCTGCTGAAGTGCTCGTCCACCACAGAGCTGATGTCCCCCTGGAAATAGGTGAAGAGGACGCAGCGGGAGTTGATGTACTCTGCCTCTGGTGGGCGCTCTTTCTCTGGGCTGCCTTCTTCCTCTTTTATACTAGCTGGAGTTTGGCTGGAGAAGGAGGAGCTGCCGCTGCCGCTGCCGCTGCTGTTGCTGGGGCTGGCGTTGCACTCCTGGGCTTCCTGCATCTTGGAGTAATAGGCTAATTTCTGCTCAAAGGAGAAAGAATAGAGAAGTCAGTTTCAAAAGAGATGGCAAATTGGGTTCAGACTGCATTCCCTCATCCGGATCCTAAAGGTATCATGGGGCAAGTGACACCCATGCCTATGCCCTGTGCTCAGTAACTGCAACCTGCAGTTGAACGAAGGTGGGTTCCTGAGAAGCAGAGTCCCTTTCTTGGAGCCTCTGTCTCCCTGGAATTGCTGCCAGGCCACAGGGAAAGTTCTCTGAATGTGTCAGGGTGAAGGTCCTGGAAGACGCCTAAGCAGTCTGACCGCAGAGGCAGGCTCAAGGCAGATATATTTTTAAAATCAGCTTCCAAGGGTAAAGGGCACCCAAGTCCAGTTAGGGCCTGACTGTTCCCTGCCTGAGAATTCAGGGCAGATGTACAAGATGCAGGATTAAGCATCCTCATGATGGAACATGCACACAACAAAATCCACTCCACACAACCAGGATGTAAAGGAAGAACTACTGCAGGAAGTTTGAAATAGGGAGAACTTAACGTGGGGTAAAAACATAGAATAACATCATAACAGATCATTTAAAAAAAGTGCAAGTTGGTATTTGTTTGGTCATCCATAAACTGACCATTTAGAAGCCTCAACTTTTAAAGAGATCTTCTTTTGAGTAAGGGAAAAAAAAAAAAAAAACCCAGTGGGCTATGAGAATTTCTACTCTCACCATATCTGTGCATACTGAGGAAAAAAGTTATAAAAAGGAGCAGAAGATGATCTTGGCTTTGAGGTTTGGTAAATCGTGACTGTCTGAGAGTGATTTACAAAACTAAGTATAGCTGCTGAAAACATTTTCTTAGAAATGACTAGTTGACTAAATGCAGTGTTAAAGCATTATGCAGGCAGAAATGGCCTCATGGGGAGACACTCATCATACAAAATGAACAGAGATCTTGGTGCAATAGATTGGTCCAGGATCAGCGAAGCGGGCCAATCAAACAGACAGAAATCAACCCACCTTTCCTCTTTGTAATACTCCCAACCTGGAAAGGAGCTTATTTTAGATACTGAAGCCCAATGACTGGAGTTATTTAGCAATATCACCATTTCTACCACATTCCCACTTGGTTTATCATGAGGGACTCTGGTGATTCCTGAAATTAGCATTAATACTAAACAAACTTCTGGTTGGAAAGTTTTTAAAAGGAGAGAAGGTGGGGAAAGCAAAATGAAAAATCTACACATTCCGTCATTAATTCATCAGGAAATTTTCAAACAGAAACCCTGCAAGCAAAATTGGCAAAAGCATGGACTCCAGCAGGTGTATTTCAATTTCTGGAAACAAGAGTCCAGGCCCTCATTTTCCAAGCTGGTCTGGTCTGGACTCTTAGAGGGGCCACCCCACCCCCCAGTGTGATCTTATTCATTTCCTGGACTACTGTCCTCAGTTTCGACTACATCAGCTGAAGAATGAGAAGAAAAGCTGTTCTACTAGATACAGCTCTGAAAATAGAAGAACTGGAATAATTAAACGAAACTTGAAGAAGAGTTTGTAGAATCCGGGTTAAGTGGTCTTCTTAAAAGTGGGTTTGCTGACGGCAGGGCAACGCGATTCGGCTATTCATGCTGGAGAAAGGTGAAGCATTATCTATGAAGCTTGCCTCTTGCCAGCTCAATCGAACTCAATAATGTTCCCCAGAACTTTTCGAACAAAGACAACTAAAGCCTGTGAGTTTCGCGCAGTTTTCTTTGTAAAGAGTTCTCTGGTTCTGGAATGAATTGGCCTGATTGCCTGAGAATTGAAATGGAAAAAAAAAAAATGCCTTAGATAAGCTTGCAGGGATGAGAACGCGAGTCTTTGCATCTCAGACAGCGAGAGACAGGCCTTTGCTTTTGTTTTGTTGTCACTCTTACCTTTAAGACCAAAGCTTGGTTTTCCCTGCGTGAGCTGTGCTCACCTCACCCTGCGCCAGCTCCGGGCTCGGAAGAACCTGGAGTTCAACACTAAGAGAACAGTGCAGCCCGCGAGATCCTCATTTGATTATTCCCAGGAAGACCCGGGCAAGCGTTTGCAGGATATAGTTGCCTTCCGGAGAGAGCCAGCGGGGAAGCTAAACGGGCTAGCTTAACCTACTGGATGGCAACGCGGGCAGTCCTCACATCCGGGAGGAGCACGCCTCTTTTCCGACGCAAGGGACCCGCGCGGAGGCGCGGAGGACCTTAGAGTACCAGCGGTGCTCGAAAAGCCGCGGCACGCCACTTGTCTTCGAGGCATGGGCGGGGGTGTGGGGGAGGCGGATAGGGCGGGAGACACGTACCTGGTGGTAGGGGGTGTAGGCGGCTGCGAAGTAAGGCTGGGGAGGACCGTAGACTTGGTACATAACATCCAAACAGCTCATGGCTCCCCGCAGCGGAGACGGTTAAATGTTTTATCCTCAACTTTCGGTCGACAGAGGGCCGGGATGCTGCATGCGCGGCACTTGGACTTAAGCTCCCGAGTCATCGGCGGCGGAGCGAGGGGCAGCGCGCTCCGCGGCTCGGGATCCCGCTCGCACGCTCCCCTCCCACTCCTGCAATTCCAGCCGCCACCGCGCTCCGGGATAGAAGCTCCCGGGCTCCAGCTAGTGGGCATTTAAACCCCACGCGGGGCGGGCGTGCTGACGCCACTCCCGGGCTGTGGAGGGTGGGGGAGACATGGGCGGGGACGGGTGGGAGCAATGGGGTGAGAGGGACAAGGGACTGAGGGGCTGCCGGTGCGTTTCTCCAGGCTACCCTCCCCAAGAGCCTTTGGCCAAGGGTGCGGCGAACGGCGTAGCCCGGGGCTTGAGCCCTGGGGCTTCGCACGGTGAGGAATTGGGATTTCCCAGGCTGAGGCAGGAGGGGGCGGAGGGACAGGGAGAAACGGGGGCTCTAACACTGAGAGAGAAAGTTGTAGCCTGGTGGGTAAAGGTGTTGTGGGAGAGTCTCGGCCTCACAATGGAGAGCTGAGTGTGTGCGTCCGGGGGTGGTGAGGTGGGGAAGATTCTCTGCTCTCAGCTCCTGGGGAGGAACGGCGCTATCCTCAGGAATCCCTTAAGAGATCCGGGTCGTTGCAGTTAAGGTGTCAGAGTCCGGGAACTCCTCTCCGCGCTGAGGAGCTTTCTCTGCAGGGAAATGGCAGCGGCTGAAGCATGTAACCGCTGCCCTGTGGCACCTCCTTTGCGCCCTCTCCAAGCTGGCCAACCCGCCGCCTGCTCCCACACCTCAGTTCCACTTACTGGAGCGGGTCCCTTCTGCCCCTCTAGAGTGTGACCCCTCCCCTTTCTCTTTGACATCCTCCACCCGAACCCGTTGTTCACGCCCCGGCTCTCGCTCCTCCCGGTACAAGCAGCTTTCGAGGAGTCCTGGAGGCTTACCCAGCCCCCTGCTGCCCCAAGTCTTCTCGGCCGGCATCCTTTAAAGTTTCAGTAACTTTTTGGAACAGGGACTCGTTGGCTGCAAGAGCAATTATCCTAGGAATTGCAGGGAAGTCAGAGAGGGCTTTTGCTGACTCTATAGCGGGTAAAACAGCAGCTGCGATTGTTTCATTTTAGAGGTGAAAGAGGATACACTCCAATTGTGAAACTTGCACTGCTGATAGCCGTTCTATTTCGTGCCTCGAGAGTTCTCCAGGCTCGGACCTACTTCCTGTGACTCTTTCCTTCCATCCCAAGTACCCCTCCCCTGGCTCTGTGGGGAGGCGAGTTACTGGTGGAGTTCTCCATCCTAAAATTGTAGGAAAGAATTGAGACTAGGCTTTCCAAGTCTGGTTAGGTGGGGCAAAGAGTGTTACCGAAATACCCGTGGGCCATACTTGGGGGCGGGAGGCTTTCCACGTCTGGTTAGGTGGGGCAAAGAGTGTTACCGAAATACCCATGGGCCATACTTGGGGGCGAGGAGGGTTGAGTTTGGGAGAATTAAGAGCCCAGCCCCAAGGAAGGGGGCGCGTGGATTACTGACAAACGAACTCTAGTTATTCCCCAGTTTAAATACGACAAAAAGTCCACTGTTGATTCATAGGCTATAAAACTGAACAAATGCAGAATAGTCTTGTGGTTGCCAAGGGGGAGGAGGAGGGAGTGGGGTGGTTGGGGAGCTTGGGGTTAAATAGACACAAACTATGGCCTGTGGAATGGATTAGCAATTAGATCCTGCTGAGTAGCCCTGGGAACTATGTCTAGTCACTTACGATGGAGCATGGTAATGTGAGAAAACAGAATGTGTACATATATGTGTAACTGGGTTACCATGCTGTATAGGAGAAAAAAATTGTGTTGGGGAAATAACTATAAAAAAACAAACAAACAAGCCAAACTGAACAAATGCACCCTTAAAGATTTATTTCCTTTAAAACGTGAATATTTTAAGCCATATAGTTTCCGGGTTGAAGTTTTAGTTTTGCTGGATTTGTGAGTAATGGCTCCATGTGCCCAATTCGGTTTATAAATGGCTCCATGTGCCCAATTCGGTTTATAAATGGTGAGAAGTCCTAAGTGATTGAAGTATTTCTTTAACTAACTACAACGCAGTCTATTTTAAAGAAAATTAAAATTAAGGACACCCTTGTAGTACAGTTTTACATAAGTCTCTTTTTAGGGGCCAGGCTGCCTGTGGTTGAGTTTGGAGGCTTCTGGAGCCTACCACAGTCCTGGCGTGCAGGTGAAGAACATCCCTCCCACCACTACCCCAACCTTCCCTCCCCACGAGTTCTGGAGAAGGGTAACAGCAGATTTATCCGTATTTCTTTGGGGGCCAAGGAGCGAACAGTCATGGGAAGAACCACAGTGCATCCTCCTGGATGTGGAAGATGGACGTGCAGGTCCCATTCTTGTTCTTGGGCGGCTCCTGGGGACCGCTCCACCCAGCACTGTGCGAAGCCCTCGATGGACCCAGATCAAGTGTAATGACACCGCAGGGTCCTAGGTGCCCACGCAGCGCTGCACCCCCAATAGATCTCGGCTAGCAGGTGCGGCCTCCGAGGGGTCACACTCCCATGTTTCTTCTGTCCTCTCTCACCTCCCAGTAGCCACCTCCCATCCCCTGTACCCACTCACGGTGGCATTTTAATTGCATTTTGGCCATGAATTTTACATTTCCAACAAATTCAGAAGAAAATAACGACAATCTTTTTTGAACCCACAAGGCCCAGCAAATTGTTATTTTTGAAAAGGATTAGGGGAGCAGGGATTTCCCACATTTTGAACTAAGAAAATGAAGACAGTGTGATGCCAGTTGCCTAAGGCTTCTTTCTGAACACATTTCTTAATCCCATCCTACTTGAAACGGTTTTTTCAAACCTCGTCGAAGCCAACTAAGGGTACTGACTGCACAAGGGTTAAAGGAACACAGGGAATTGGGCCAGGGATCATCAGTCCTTAATTTAGTCAGGAAAGCAGTCTCCTCCTCTCAAATCCGAAGTGAAGAGAGAACAAACCAGCCCACAGTTTTAAAATACATCCAAATATTGGAGCCTGTTCAGTCTTTATGTGTATCTGAGAAGCTGTCATATAGGCGTGGGTGGTATTTATCGATCTTAGGAGGTCACCTCTTGTTTCTGTGTTGAGGCAGAAAGTAAAACACGACTAAATTCCACCCCTCTTACTCTTCCAGCCATTCAAGCCATCAGAACATTAACAGAGTCAAATGATTCAGAACCTTCGGGATGGGCTACAGGTTGGAGGAGAAAACAGGGGGCAAGTCTCTCTCCTCCTCCCTCTTTTTCTCTTCCTTTCTTCTACAGTTATTTTAGAAGAGACTGCAGACCAAATAGATAAATGTCCCAGAACTTGAGACTCAAGGAAAAAGTGCCAGCATCCCCAGAAAGATCAGCTATTATCAATCTACTTGCCTTTTAACTTCTTAATTGGGCTGAAGGAATGTAAAACTCCTTTTAGAAATGAATTCTGCTTTATAATAGCTTCATGACAATTTTTTGAGCTGCCATTGGGGAGTTTGTCATAAGAAACTGAAGTTAATTCCACCAATATTCCCTTTCAGTTACCCTAGTTTTGGTGTGCAATTCTACCAATATCTAGAACTGTGAAAATAAATGGTGCCTTTATTCTCAAAGTTAATACGTGAAGTTAAATTGCTTTTGAATGAATACATGTTTCAAGGTAGCATCACAATGAAATTATTTTCTCTTCAGAAGAACTGCCTCTCATTTTTGGATGAGCTAACTGACTTCATTACTTTCTGAACTTTTTTTTTTTTCGGTCCACCAGTGTCATCTTATTCTGAAAACCACAGAGAAGCTGCTTTAAGGGAAAGGTGTATGGAATTGACTAATTTGGAGTCAGTACTGATTGCAGCCAACCCAGCCCCTCCCTTGCCCATGTTTCCATCATTGCATGTTGGCTTTTCTTTTTTTTAAAGTCTTATTGAAGCATAGTTGATTTACAATGTTGTGATAATTTCTGCTGTGAGTGTTGACATTTTATATTGCCTTCTTCTTCAAACCAAAGAGGATAAACACAATGGTATGGTAATCTTGCAGGCTTTTTTTTTTTTAACCCTTAAGCCCATCATTGCCTGTTTTACAGAGCAGAGATGTGTTTGGAATTTGGAAAGTAGCTGACAAGATTTTGTGGATTCAAACTATTAATAGTATTGGTTGAAAACATGTCTGCAGAAGCCACTTTTTTCAGGCATGCTGTTTTACTTAGTAGTGATACCCAGTCATTAATGGAAAGTCTGAATGGTGATTCTATTTTAAAGAAATAAAGGAAAAAAGAGAAATTCTTGTTCTCTGAAATCTCACCTAAATGCTAAGTGGAGGAATTACAGTTTGACTTAGTGAAAAACAAGGAAAAAGAAGGTTCAATTATTTTCACACAAATTAGAGTAGCTCTTAACAATGTTTTCAAGTAAAAATCCTCCATGGTTTATCCTCATGAATAGATGAGACTACTTTTTAATTATTGATATATATTTGTTTATTATAAGAATGTTAAACTTTTCCTCCTTTATATTTTAATGACTATTTTCATGTTAGTAGAAGACAACTTTAATTTATGTAAATAAGCACAACTTTCTGAATTTGATTTTCTCTTGAATTCATGTTGATAATAGTGTCCAATTCTAGGATTGAGAAATATATTTAATGCCAGATTCATCTTTCAGAAACGAGTTCTTTTTAATGAGTTTCTATGAAATGCTTAGTATGAAGACATTATTATACAAATACAATTCACAAGACACAAACCTTTAAAATGATAACAAGTGACAAAAAGGGGAGATTTGAAATAGATACGTATGAAATATTTTGGCTCAACAGATTTTTACAAGACAGCACCAGTTAAAAGGAAATTTACATTCTCTGATACTTTCTTGAACATGAAGAGTTAAGTCAGAGAGCATGTATCAATTATTTCTTACTGGGAAGAAGTTGTTTTTCATCTTTACTTGGTTAGAAAAGTCAGTCTACTTGCCTTTGATTTCTGACCATAGTGATCTTTTTTCTTTAAAGACGCGCAGTCTGGAGATAATGGGCTAGAAACAAACATAGGCTAGAAACGAACATATGCGTAGAACTCTTTTTGTAAGATACAGGTTCATAGAAGAATTTTCAGATTCAAAATGTGGAAGTAGACTGAAGGATTTGAACTGCTGACTTAGATATTTGACAGTATTGGTGTTGATCCATTCCCAAACTTCTATTTATAAGCTTCATTTCAGCAGGATGCTAAAGGGATTAAAAGGAGACCACAGCGATAACAGACAGAAGGTGTTGTCCTGTCACATGCTTCAAGAGGTCTTGAAACAGCTTCTTAGAGACTCACTCATAGAAAGCTTCTCTTGGCATATGTGGAAGAATTTTTAGCACTGACTCCTAAACTGGTATCACCTGTCTTTAATTTCTTTGGCTATTGTGACTAATTTTTATGTAAATTTCATGGTGACATAAATAAATTAGGGTTAACCCATAGCCTTAAGTATGACATGTAGAAAGAAATTTGACCATGCACCAGGACACTTAGCCTAGGAGATTCCTAAACAGACTACACCTTTTATTTCTGTTCTTAACTTTATACTAAAAATACTGTTCATCATATTTTAGGAAATTCCAGTTGTTGACTACGAAATTTAAACTTTACCCACTGATGTTATTTTTTCACATTTCTTTATGAGAGAAATTGATCAATCAATATGTAACATAATCTAACCTGTGACAGTGCCTAAAGAAAATGTTAAATTTTAAAAAATTTGAAATGTAAAATTTAACAGTATATCATTTTTTGTGCCTCATGCAAGATATTGCCACACAGTGAATCAAAGTGGAAATTCGGCAGTTGTCCAGCTGATTTGAAATGAAAACCAGCTAAATATGACCACGCAAGAAATCAAACTGAAAAATTTAGGTCTTAAAGTGGGCTTTCACCAAGGAAACTTCTTCCCATATTAGTAGATTGATGCTTATCCTCCTAAACAAACTAACTCTTTCTCCAAACAAATCATGTACTCAGAATGTGGCCAAGACCTTAGTAGTGTCTGTTGGTGTTCGTAAATATTTTAAGAAGACAGTGACTCTGAAATGGTTCAAAATGAACAGATATTTTTACTCCTTAGCTTTCATTTTCTCTGTGGGTTTTCAGTGGCAAAATAAATTTGAAGCCCTAATCTGCATCAATGTATATCGCTTTGTTCTTGGGTATATGAGGAGATTGCTAATTGCAAGTCACTGCCTTTTCTTATTTTTGGTAAAGAGTGTGGTAAAACAGCCTTCCAGTAATGCAAGGAGATAATTTTATTAGCAAACTACTATTTTTAGAAAAAAAAAAAAAAAGGCCATGTCTGTGCATTTAAAACAAGGTGCTAGGAGTTCCCATTGCGGCGCAGTGGAAATGAATCCAACTAGGAACCATGAGGTTTTGGGTTCGTTCCCTGGCCTCGCTCAGTGGGTTAAGGATCCGGTGTTGCCATGAGCTGTGGTATAGGTCGCAGACTCGGCTCAGATCCTCCTGCGTTGCTGTGGCTCTGGTGTAGGCTGGCAGCAACAGCTCCGATTAGACCCCTAGCTTGGGAACCTCCATATGCCTTGAGTGTGGCCTTAAGATGTCTTTGTCTTTGTCTAAAGATAATAATAATAATAATAATAATAATAAATTAAAAAAATAAATAAAACAAATTGCTAAATTAAGGCAACACTCGCAACAATTAAAGGGGCCTGTCTTTCTCTCTTTTTCTCTTTCTTTTCTTTTCCTTCTTTCTTTCTTTCTTTTCTTTTTTCTTTCTTTCTTTCTTTCTTTCTTTCTTTCTTTCTTTCTTTCTTTCTTTCTTTCTTTCTTTCTTTCTTTCTTTCTTTTTCTTTTCTTTCTTCCTTTTCTTTCTTCCTTTCCTTTCCTTTCCTTCCCTTCCCTTCCTTTTCCCTTTCCCTTTCCTTTCCTTTCCTTTTTTTCTTTCACTTTGGGTAGCAAACCTGAAAACTACACACAGTTATTTCAGTTGGAAGAAAATTCCAAGCATAGGTGTCTAAAGAGACATTTCAAAGCCCAGGTTGTCAAATAGCTTGTGAGCAAGTAGCTGAAGAACTGGAGCAAACTCTTGGCTTTTAAAGGGGGAGGGGAAAGGTGGGTGTGCTGCTGATGGCCACCTTTGAAGCACAGGAGGAGGCAGACTTAATCCCTGGGTACCTGTAGCTGTAAAGGTCACATACTTTGGGATCTCAGCCCAGTGGCTGCATTTCATGGGACATTGCCCTGTCTTCTCTCTGAAAGTAATACACCCTCAGTCTGATGACATTATCTTAGTTACTTTCTTAAGAATGGAGGAGATTGATGAGTAGCAAGGAAGGAGTGATGGACTGGATATCAGGATACTGGGAACTGATCTGTGGAGTAAAATGTTGTCACATTTCAAGCCCTGTTCATTCATGTAGATAAAGCCCTGGGGAGTTCCTGTTGTGGCTCAGGGGTAACCCAACTAATATCCATAAGGATGCATGTTTGATCCCTGGCTTTGCACATTGGGTTAGGGATCTGGTGTTGCCATGAGGTGTGGTGTAGGTTGCAGATGCAGCTTGGATCCAGCGTTACTGTGGCTGTGGTGTAAGCTGGCAGCTACAGCTTTGATTCAACCCCTAGCCTGTGAACTTCCATCTGCCAAAGGGGTGGCTCTAAGAGATACAAAAAGAAAAAGAAAAAGAAAGAAAAGAAAGAAAGAACCACCTGCATTAGATGACCTCTATCTAAGGATGTTCATGATTCCAAACTCTGAAATTGAACAGACTCACATTTGATTTGAAAATAGTGTTAATGTTTCTAAAAATTTCCAGCATGAGTGTTATTTCCAGCCTAAATTCCTTCTTAAAGAATTGCACATTATAAACTTTACTTGAAAATGTCCTCTGTTCCCCAGATCTCACCAAGTAGGGGCCTATTCTTAAATATTAGACAGAATTAGTTAGCCAGAGATCCTTTAGAATTCCAGGGAAATGTAATATAAAAGGGAGCTGTGTCTTCCAAGCATCCAGCGAGTGAATCCCAGGTGGCTCCAGATAAGCCACTTGCCACTCACATTCATGCTGAGGCTTCCATGTTCACAGTCTGAAGGAAAAAGTATGTCTTTGTGTCTGGAGTGGGTGTTGTAAGGAAGGAGTGGGCAAGGAGGGAGCTGGAGGCTACAGGTGAGGAAGAAGGAATTGGCTTCTTTTTACTTCTCTATCATCACAGTCTTTGAGGCAAATACAAATACATTTTCAATCTGAGGATATTGACATCAGCAGTGCTAGGATCACACTACTTAATGAAGCAATTCACATTAGCCTCCTGTATACTTTAAATCATCTCTAGATTACTTATATACATAATTCAATGTAATTGCTATGCAAATAGTTGTAATTACAGTGTAAGTGGTTGCCACCATGCAACAGATTCAAGTTTTTGTTTTTGTTTGGAATGTTCTGGATTTTAAAGGATTATTTATTGAAACTGTTGACATACAATATTACATTAGTTTCAGATGTACTACATAATTGTTTGATATTACATATATTATGAAATGATCACCATGATAAGTATGGTAACCATCTGTCCCTAAATTATTATAACATTATTGAATAAAATCCTTATGCTATATATTACATCCTTGTGACTGACTGACTTTATAATTGGAGGAATGTACCTTTTAATCCCCTTCACCTGTTTTTCCCATCCCCTCTTCTGCAAACGCCTATTTGTTCTCTGTATTTATGTGTCTGTGTTCATTTTGTTTTGTTTGTTTGGTTTGGTTTTTAGATTCCTCGTGTATATGAGATCAGTAGTATTTATCTTTGTCTGTTTCACTCATTTTGCTTAGAATAATTTCCTATAGATCCATTCATGTTGTCAAAAAGGGCACGATTTTATTTTGGCTTTTTATGGCTGAGTGATTTTCTATTGTGTGTCAATCTTTACTCATCCATATGTCAATGGATATGTAGGTTGCTTTCACATCTTGGCTGTCATAAGTAATGCTGCTGTGAACATAGTGGTGCATATATATTTTGGAATTAGTGTTTTTGTTTTCTTCTGTTAAATACCCAAAAGTGAAATTTCTGGATCATACATCAGTTTTATTTTTAATTTTTTGAGGAAACTCCATAATATTTATCACAGTGGCTGCACAAATTCACAGTCCCACCAGCAATGTATGAGGGTTCCCTTTTCTCCACAACAAAACTTGATATTTGTTATTTTTTGATAGTAGCCATTCTAACAGATGTGAGGTGGCTTGTGGTTTTGAAATGTACTTCCCTGATAACTAGTGATGTTGAGCATTTTTTCATGTGTCTGTTGGGCATTTGTATGTCTTCTTAAGAAAAATGTCTCTTTGGGTCATCTGGCTATTTTTCAATCAGGTTGTTTGTTTTTATTTTGATGCTAAGTCGTAAAAGTTCTTTGCATATTTTGTATACTAACTCCTTATCAGAAGTGTAGTTTTCTGTGCAAAACATCTTAGTTTGCTGTAGTCCCATTTGTTTACTTTTGCCTTTGTTTCCTTTGCCTGAGGTGGCATATCCAAAAAAATATTCCTAAGACTAGTGTCAAAGTGTGTACTGCCTATGTTTTTTTCTAGGAGTTTTATGGTCTCAGATATTACATTTAAGTCTTTAATCCATTTTGAGTTGTATATGGTTTGAGAAAGTAGTTCTGTTTGATTCATTTACATGGAGCTGTTCAGGTTTCCTAGCACCATTTATTAAAGAAGATTTCTTTCCCCCATTGTATATTTTTGCTTCCTTTGTTGGAGATTAATTGACCATCAAGGTATGAATTAATTTCTAGGCTGTCAATCCTTTCCATTAGCTATGTATCTATTTTTGTGCTAGCACCATACTGTTTTGATTACTGTAGCTTTGTAGTATAGTTTGAAACCAGAGTGCTTTCTTAAGATGAGATAATTTTTTTCTCTTAACTATTGAATAAGGTTTGAAATACATCTTTCTAAGAAATGGATAGAATATCTCTGTCCCTTGGTGTTTCTGAAAACTTACACCCTGCCACTTCAAAATATACTTGCACATATATATTTTTTAGGAAGCAAAAGAAATAGTTGAATTTTCCAGCTAATCAAGACATCAATTTATACCTCTATTTTCTTTGCATAAAGAATCTTTAGGCCAATAAACTGTTAAAAAAATTTTTGTAACTCAATGACAAAAATGTCTTTTGGACATTCTAAATAGTCATGACTCCAGCTTAACTTGTTACTGATACAATATTTTAATAATTTCATTAATAATAGATAACATTTTGAATCCTTAGAAGATATTTTACATATAGTTTATTTAAGTTTTCTAACAGCTCTATTATCTTAATTTTTTTCTTTTTCTTTTTTTTTTTTTGGTCTTTTTGCCTTTTCTAGGGCTGCTCCCACGTGGCATATGGAGATTCCCAGGCTAGGGGTCTAATCGGAGCCATAGCCACTGGCCTACACCAGAGCCACAGCAATGCGGGATCCAAGCCGTGTCTGCAACCTACACCACAGCTCACAGCAATGATGGATCCTTAACCCACTGAGCGAGGCCAGGGATCAAACCCCCAACCTCATGGTTTCTAGTCGGATTCGTTAACCACTGCGCCACGACGGGAACTCCAATCTTGATTTTTTAATATTAGTGAGCTGATGTTTAGTTCAGTAATTCTTCTGAGATCAGAGTGAAAAAGAGTCGAGAACATGATATTTGCATTTTACTGATTCCATGACCTCTTCTCTAAAAGGTGGTTAGCATAGTTTTTACTCTGAATTACAAGAAGGATATACTTAGACTTAAGTTTTATTTGGGGAAATTCTCTCTCAATGCTCAGTTAAGATCTTAATGGTTCTAAAATGATCTAATGTTTACTTAGCAGGGCCTGGGATTTAAACATATATTAATATCTTATATCTTGACAGACATTGAAGTATATAAATAACTTGAAGGTACTAACTAGATTTCTTCAGGTTTATCATAGCAATATTCTTTGTATTTATTTTATTTCTGTAACTATTATGTCCTTATTGTAGTCTGACAGTAAGAAATTAACCAATAATATGGATCAGAATCCCATAATATGAGTGTATAATTCATAACCTATGCCCTGACCTCTGCAGAAATGAAGAACCAACCTATTAAACTCAGAGATTCTACAGAGTGAGGAAAATATCTCAGTGTTTAAATAAAGCATTTCCTTGTCTCTTTACCCTAGTTTTACCATCTGTGATGGATATGGTTAAACAATATATTGTTAAGTTTCGACTCTAAAAACTCCAGGTAAATTGATTCATACAGTATTTATTCTTCTGTGACTTGCTTCTTTCACTCAAATTTATGTTTTTGCTCTTTATGTGATTGGTAAAGCTGTAGTCCATTTATTTTCTGCTGTGTGCACTGCTGTATATAGTATGTTGTAGAGAATAAAACTACAGTTTTATTCATACTATTGTTAAGGGGGATTTCAGTTGTTCATAACTTTTTGATATTGAAAAAAATGCAGCTATCAACATGTCTCCTGATACATACATGTATAAGAATTCCTCTAAAGTATATCATTGGAAGTAAAATGACTAGTTATAGGGTTTATGCATGTTTAACTTTACTGAGTAATCCCAAAATATTTTTCTGATTGTACCTGTTAATACTCTCATCAATAAGTGAGAGTATTACTAACCTTGGCCTACACATGGTTTTGATTTTTAAATTGGCTAATAAAGAATTCCCATCATGTCTCAGTGGACACGAACCTGACTAGTAATCCTGAGAATGCAGGTTTGATCCCTAACCTCTCTCAGTGTTAAGGATCCAGTGTTGCCATGAGCTGTGGTGTAGTTCACAGAGGCGCCTCGGATCTGGTGTTGTTGCGGCTGTGGTGTAGGCCAGCAGCTTTAGCTCCAATTGGACCCCTAGCCTGGAAACCTCCATATACTGCAGGTGTGGCCCTGAAAAAAAATACAGACCAAAAATAAATAAATAAATAAACAAATTGGCCAAGTTATGTGTGTATTGGAATCTTTTTTTTTTTTTTTGTCTTTTGTTGTTGTTGTTGTTATTGTTGTTGTTGTTGTTGTTGCTATTTCTTGGGCTGCTCCCGCGGCATATGGAGGTTCCCAGGCTTGGGGATGAGTTGGAGCTGTAGCCACCGGCCTACGCCAGAGCCACAGCAACGCGGGATCCGAGCCGCGTCTGCAACCTACACCACAGCTCAGGGCAACGCCGATCGTTAACCCACTGAGCAATGGCAGGGACCGAACCCGCAACCTCATGGTTCCTAGTTGGATTCGTTAACCACTGTGCCACGACGGGAACTCCAGTATTGGAATCTTATATTCATTTTCTTTTCTTGGTTACTTATGACAATTAGCTATAAATATTTCCTCTTCCACGAAATGTCTGTTATGTTTTTTCCTACTTGGCTGCTTTTTTTTTTTCTTTTAGATTCATAGGAGTTTTTCTTATATAGTGAATACTAATCCTTTGTTATACGTGATGTAAATATCTTCTCCTATTTGTAGTTTGTCTCTACTTTTTTAGTTTCTTTTGATGAACAGAAGCTCTTAATTTTATGTTGAAAAATTTTAATTTTTCTTTACATTTTTGCTGTATTTTGCTTATTAAACTCTTCCCTGAGATTATAACAATATTATATTATCTTTAAACATTTTCCTCTCACATATATTTCTCTAATTCACCAGAAATTGATTTTTAGTAGGTTTTTTAGTGAGGTATAAAATAGAAATTTTAATTTATATTTTTCTATATGAATAATCTACAGTCCCATCAATATTTGTTAAATAGTCTACTCTTTCTCTACTGATTTTTTACCTGACAAAAATCAACTTATACACTCATGAGTTTATTTCTGGCATCCCTTTTTTGTTAAATTGTTTATTTCTTCCTTTGAAATTATCGTACTATCATAACTAGTATAGTTTTATATTAAGTCTTTATATGGTAGGGTATATTGCCATACCTCGTAGTTTATCTTAAGGGTATCTTGGATGTATTTTTTTTTTTTTTTAGGGCTGCACCTGTCACATATGGAAGTTCCCAGCTAGGGGTGGGATTGGAACCACAGGTGCTGGCCTATGCCACAGCCACAGCAACTTGGGATCCCTGACCCACTGAGTGAGGCCAGTGTTCGAACCTGCATCCTCATGGGTACTAGTCGGGTTCATTTCCACTGCACCACAACTGGAACTCCTATATCCTGGGTATTTTTGTGTTTTGAATTACCCTGTAAAATTTTAAATTAGTTTACTAGGTTCCCTGAAAAATCTTCTAGACCAATTTGGGGATAATTGACGTCTTTTGCCATTGGGTCTTTCTACGCAAGAATTACAAAATAGTTCTCTCTTTAAGTATTTAAAAATTCTTTCAAGATGTATTCCTGGGCATTATCCAATTTTTTGTTGCTCTTGTTAATGGTATCTTTTTTAAATTTAAAATTTCTAATTTTTTGTTGCTGTTGAAGTCTACAATTGTGCATTCATTTATTTTTTTAATCCAGCCACCTTGCTAAATTAGCTTATAAATACCAATACTTTACTTATAGGTTTTTTTGGTGTATTTTATGTGGACAGTAATATCATCTGTATATGGTGATGATTTTACTTCTCACACTGAATTAATTGAGATGACCAAATTTTCTCCTTAATCTGTTAATGTAGAGAATTTCATCAAGCGATTCCCTAATATTAAGCAACCATGGTGATGATGTCTCATGTTTTGTATAATTTTTTGGATTTGGTTATTAATATCTTACTTAGGAATGTTTATGTTCATGAATGAAATCGTGTATTTCTGTCTTATATAGTATGTTTTTCCGGTTTTGTTATCAATACTATTTTGGGGATGTTCCCTCTTTTTTCCTTTTCTAAAAGAATTTGCTTATGATGGAATACTTTTGCTTGCAGAGGTCAACAGCAGAGCATCTGAGCCTATTCCTGCAGTCGAATTAAAAGACACTGTAGGAGCTCCCTGGTGACCTAGCAGTTGGGGATCCAGTATTGTCACTGCTGGGGCTTGGGTCACTGCTGTGGCCTAGTTTGATCCCTGACCCGGGAATTTCTGCATGGCATGGGCACAGTCAAAAAGAAAGGAAAAAAAAAAAAGACTTTGTGCTGTTTAAAGAAAATTTAAATTTTTTTAACTTTAGAAGACTAGAGTTTGGGAAAATTATAGCAGTTGAGAAAGTTTATTTATTCATGGGTTAGATCTAGTCCTGTTTTTCTTTTTCTTGCTTCTGTTATCTAGACTTTTCTTTATGATGAAAAGAATTCACGTCTGTGCTATGGGGTAATTCATATTTATATGTAAGTCTAATGAAAGTTAGATACAGGAAAAAGAGGAGATACTAATTCAGCCTCTTCTAACTTGTCAGTAGTCTTGGAAAGTATCTAGCAATTTTAGGAAAAAGGTCTGCTTGTTAAAATCTGGGGATTTCCTTGCTGGAGAGGGTGAGTAGAGTTCGATGCTCTTTAGGAAAGTGGCTTTTGGGAAAATAACAATTGCACCTCAGGTCTTACGATCTTCAGCTGCTGGAAAAGGAAGGAAATCAACTTTAGCTTAGATAATCAAATACATTTTACTCCAAAAGCCAGGGAGCACAGAGTATAATTATCTTCTTCAGGAATAAATGTTCTTTATTTAGCTATTGCATGGTTGAAAACCACGGTTGTTAAATTGGGCCACCATACCAATTTATTCCAAGGGATTATTATGGCAACCAATTCCAGATACTTACCCCCTAAACCTTTATTCCAAACATTCAGCTCCTTTACAACTGCTAGCAGATTATGTTACTGCTTGTAGTAACTGCTCATTTATGTTCTTCAGTCTCATAACAAGGACTTCAAAACATTTTACTTAATACATCTCATTTCCACATAAAAAGATAAGCTTCAAGTGAGATGTCTTTTTAGTCTGAGTTAAATGGAGTAGAATAAAAATATGAACCATACAAGAGTGACCCAACTTGCATTTGCATTTCCAGTCTAACTGCTGAGGTGTGTCAAGACAAACTGAAAAAATACATCAATTAAGTATACTTACTCCTGACTTCCAACTTGCAGTTATGATCTAAGTTTCACAAGCAATGAGTAGGGTGTCAAAAACCAAAGATGTAAGAAGTTGAAGAATCACCAACCAAGTTACAGCATTGCAACATTTCTTTACATTTTTTTCTTCCCTTTTTCTCTGGATACATTAAAGCAGTTTGTAAAATTAAGGCATAATTTGCATACAGAAAATTTCATCCTTTGCATTGTGTGTTATATGGTTTTTATGAATGCATACAAGAATATAACTCCCATCCCAATTAAGATACAGCAGTTTTATTACTCAAAAAAAAAAAAAAAATCCCCTCAAATGTCTTTCTAGTCAGCTCTTCACCCCTCTCACTCCTAGACTCTGGCAGCCACTGATATCTTTTTGTCCTTGTAGTTTTGCTCTTTCCAGAATGCCTTATAAATAGAATCATGTGGTATGCTGCCTTTCTTTGTGTGGTTCCTTTCACCTAGCAATATGCATTTGAGATTTATCCAAGTTGTTATGTGAATTAATAGTTTGCTCCTTTTCACTGCTGAGTAGTATTCCATTACATTGATGTATCACAACTTGCTTACCCACTCACCAATATTTGAGTTGTTTCTACTTTTTGAATATTTCTTTTTACTTTCCATTTTTTAAGATCAAAACGTAAGCCATGATTTATATAAGAATAAAACCATCTAACAGGTTACTTCCCAGTCATGTAGTGGGTCTTTTTTAGCCTGAGGTGTTGAGCTGCCTCCACGTCTGAGCCCTACTCTCATTTGTCACATTTGATATGTTTCATCAAGATCTAGAAGCTATATATAATTGTTTAATTTTTCTCCTAAAGTTATTACTGTTTGCACAATTGAGGCTGTTTCTTAGTGACAAATTCAAAGTATGCATTGTACTTGGCAGAATGAACACTTCCTGGTTTCCTGTAAAACTGTGGCTTGTAAACCCTTTCTTTTTTCTTGATTTTTTAGGGCCACACCCACAGCATATGGAAGTTGCCAGGCGAGGGGTCAAATCGGAGCTACAGCTGCCAGCCTACACCACAGCCACAGCAACTCGGGATCCAAGCCCTGTCTGTGACCTATACCACAGCTCACGGCTACGCTGGATCCCCAACCCACTGAGCAAGGCCAGGGATTGAACCTGCATCCTCAGGTTTACTAGTCAGATTTGTTTCCTCTGAGTTACAATGGGAACTCCCCTTGTACACCTTTTTCTTCACCAACAGTGTTAATGTCATTTTCTGTTTTCCTTTCTAAATTTTTAAAATTAATGTCTAAATTTTAAAGTTATTTTTTCATTCTTCGCATAAGTCAAAACCTTTAGTTTTTTATTAGGTGTAAAACCAAAGAATTACTCATTACTTGTGATGTTCTTTTTTTCTTCTCTAGCAGATCAACAATATGTAAACTCAGTGTTAATTTTTCAACAGAGCTCTGGTGCAATTTAGTTGAATCGAGTAAAACTTTTTCAAAGTTAATCTCTGATAATTTTCTTTTGTTTATTACTCATTAAATTAATAATCCTACTTTGAATTCTCCATATTAGACAGTGATTCTTTGCCTTATTATTTTTAATCTACCTTAAATGTTTGGTTATTCTACACTCCCAGAAGTATTACCTGTTTTTTAAATATCCTTCTGGGAGTTCCCGTTGTGGCTCAGTGGTTAATGAATTCGACTAGGAACCATGAGGTTCCGAGTTCGATCCCAGGCCTTGCTCAGTGGGTTAAGGATCCAGTGTTGCTGTGAGCTGTGGTGTAGGTTGCAGACGCAGCTCAGATCCCACGTTGCTGTGGCTCTGGTGTAGGCTGGCAGCTAAAGCTCCGATTGGACCCCTGGCCTGGGAACCTCCATATGCTGCGGAAGCAGCCCAAGAAATAGCAAAAAGACAATAATAATAATAATAATAACAATAACAATAATAAATAAATAAATAAATAAATAAATATCCTTCTGGAGATACTTATTCATAAATGTACTCTGCAGTACACACTGTTTAACCTGCATTTTTCACTTAACATATTTTTGAGACTGTGCCATATTAGTACCTAAAGAATTTCTTGATTCTTTTTTTACAACTGCTTAAGGTTTAATTCTATGAATATATCATAATATATTAGAGTAGCTCTGTAGTTCCCTTGTGGCAGAGCAGGTTAAGTATCCAGCACTGTCACTGCAGCTTCTTGGGTCACTGCTGTGGCACGGGTTGGATTCCTGGCCTGGAACTTCTGTATGCTGCAGGTGTGGCCAAAAGAACAGAAAAACATTGGAGCAGTCCCTACTGACAGACATTTTAATTCTTTCTAATCTTCTAGTGTTACAAATAGTGCTACATTTAATAACCAGTACCTAGGTCATATTGCACATGAGTGAATTTCTGTAAAACAAAGTTTTAAATTGGAATTTTTAGGTCAGAAGACTTTTGCATTTTTTATTTGCTATATTAGCAAATTGCTTTCTACAAGGATTATGCCAGTTTATAGTCCTATCAACAATGTGTGACAGTACCTATTTCCTTGAATCTTTATAAAGTGTTAACAAACATTTTGATTTTTGCCAATCTGTTAATTGCATAATGGTATGGTATGTTAATCTCTGCAGAGATTAAATCACAGTGGAATTTTTTTTATTTTCACAAGAATAAGGTTGAGTATCTGCTTGAGCCATTTGTATTTCCTTTTCTGTGAAACCTCACATTTAAACATTAAAAATCTAAATATTGCTGTAAAAAAAGTTTGGTTATCCTAGCATCAAAATTTGAAATCCTTTCTATTAAATATTCTATAGCAGTGATTCTTAAAAGAGTAGTCCCCAGGACAGCAGCACCAATATCATCTGGAAATTTATTGGAAATACAGATTCTCAGGCTCTACCCCAGATCTACTGAACCAGAGCCCTGGGAGGCAGGGCCCAATAGTCTGTTTTCATAAATCCTCTAAGTCATTTTGGTGCATGATAAAGTTTGAGAACCACTGCTGTATATACCATAGAAGTTGGGATTGTGAATTACTTTTTAAATATTACAGTTCCACTGTGATTTGTCTGAAAGGCACATTGACTGCTCGAATTCTTTTCTTTTTCTTTCTTTCTTTTTTTTAGTATGGACAGATTGGATGATATTGATCATATGTTATTCTAGAACTCCCACTTGAGCTTATTCAAGAATCAAACATGAAGACAGTCTTTGTACTTTAAGAAACACCATAGTATTTTAGCTTCCTGATTGTTCCTTAATAAGAAGTAAATGATGCAGTTGGTTCAGTACATTTTCTGGTGCATTTGTGCTTGCTTCAGGTTATGGCTTTTAATTTTTCTCTACTTCCCCCCCCTACTCTTTCCTCTTTTTTGTTTCAGTTCCTACAACTTGAGAAGAAAATGTGCTTGAGGGTGGAAGACAAGTCTGTCCTGGGGATCAAGTTTGGAAAAGATAGAGGCTTTTGTTGTTCTTCTAGTGGAGAGAATAATTAGGACCTTTGTAGAATTTCTATTTTTATAATTCACAGTGATCTTATCCCATATCCCTAATCTTTCTGACCAGAAAAATATCAAGAATTGTTATTCTTTTTTCTTGACTAATGTGCTTTGTGGATGGTTTTTGTTGAGTGTCATGCACTGTAGGATTTGTGAATTAAAGTTTCCTAAGGATTACTGTGAAAGCCTTTCTAAGTTTAAGTGTCTAGTCCAGATCTCTTAACTGGTGTGGAAAATCAAAACAGCAAAAAGATTGTCCTCAAAATAGTGAGATACTGGTTGGTCATGCTGTTTTACTTTATTTGGTTTAAGCCAGCAATGGAGTCCTTTTTTTCTGATATTATTTTTTGAGGAGGTAAGGAAAAATCTTTTATTGTCATATGTTCCATTTTTATGAAAAGGGAAAAAGGCAAAGAAAGGGACGTTTAAAAGCATAGATCCTGAGGAAGGAAAAACAAAATATCATTTATTGAAAGTTGACAATAGTTTGAGGTCAGCTAGCTTTCTGCTTTGTGTATGCACTGCCATATCTAAATGGTTTTCCTGTATAAATTCCACTCTTAAATGTTAAGAATTGTTTTCTATAGATTAAAAAAAGTGAATCACATTGCTTTTTAAAACACTACCCCCCCCACAGAACTCTATCTTTCAGATCTCAGTAGAAATCAGTCACTGACTTTGTCAATTACTTTGTTCCCTTTTCACTCCCCAAGGATTTGAGAAAATGGCATTGAATCCCAAATGAAAGAGGATAAAGGAGTTCATAAAAGAACTAAGATTACTCAATGACTCCATTTCAGCAGTCATTGATCTGGTAAGTGGAAAGATTATAATTTTATTATGCACATATATACACACTGGTGGCATGGATGAAATTTTCTTCAGGGAAATGACATTATGGAGGAAACATACTCCAGATGAACTTCCCAGGTGCTATTATGTATTTCACCTTGCCCCTCCTTCTGGATCACAGCTGTCTGGTGTTACTTGAGTTGTGGACAAGGCTGATGTAATGTGAGCCATGAGTGTGGAAAGAAACCTGGACTTGGAAACATAACATGTGAGGTCGAGTTCCACCTTGGCCTCTTATCAGCTTTTCTGTCTGGGGCTGCTCAGACCTTTTTGACCTTGATGGCATTTCTCTAAAATGGGCGTGATACTACATGTCTTTCTTTCCTTGGGTTTCAGATGGAATCATGGATGTGAACAATCTTTGTAAACACAGTGCATGGTTCAGAAGGAAGCTATATTAGTATTATTATCACTATTAACAACTATAAGGCTTTTGAGAGACAGGGCATGAAAACAGTGATGAAGGGCAACCATGAAAAACACTATACCCTGAGGACAGAATTAGGATCCCACTGAGAGTGTCTGAAGAAACATGGAATGATTACATGTCTCATTTTTTCTTTCTCACTTTCTCTAAATGACATTCATGGCTCCTAGGAACCCAGGGCTCCTCATGGCACTTCCTGAATTAATCTCAAAACAATGAGAAAACTTTGAATCTCTTTTTGGGCTGCCGCATTAATTTCTCTTGCTCAAGACATTGCTATCTCTCTCCTAAAGACTGAATTATGCAGGGATGTTGAAACCTTCAACTCCCCCAGTGAAGGGATGGCAAAAGTGGCTGTATACTGAAAAATGCAAGGCATCTGGAAAGAGTGCCCAGAGGCTGTAATGTGCCCTGGTGACCAACTGGCTGCCTGTATCCTGTTCTCTCATTCTTTTATTCCCTCCAGACATCCATGGTTTCTTTTCCAGCCCTGAGTAGTAATGACTTCTTCATTTGGCATAGCCAGTGGAGAGGGAGAGCAAGGGAACTTCCCAGGCCATGGGGACCATGCCTTGTTTCTATTGGCCAGAAGAGATGATGGACAAGCAGCAGATGCAGCTGTCAGACCAGCCTCATCGCTCAGCCTCTGGAGATTATTGATACTCAGTAGAGGCCAGTCAGCTGTTCAGTGGAAGAGTCCCAGGGTCAGTATTGGTCCAAATCTGGGAATATTGGTGTTCTCAGAAAGCAATTGCTTCCTAGCCCTATGCATAGAATGCTAATATCTAGGTAGCATCACTGCAAAACTCCCCAAACCTGCACTCTCAGAAGAAGCAGCTGGATAAAATTCACTTATCTCTCAATTCCAGGGTCCCTGAGAGGTCCTAACATCCATTGGATGTTGCCCCTTTCTTGTCTCACTTCCTCCTTATCACCTTACTCTGTTTCCAGATTTAGTGACAGTGACATTCCTAAGACACACCTGGCAAGTGCTGCAGACCCCAGTTAGTGAAACACTATCTGTAGATTAGCGCTGATCCAGAACTAGGCTCCAGGATGCTTGTTCAAGCCCTTTTCATTTTGCGTAGTTTTCTTTCAGGAACTAAGGTTGGCCCATTAATTGCCAATTTGCACACAAACCCCTGATATGCCTGCATTGCTAGTCCTTAGTTTAAGCTCTGTGTTTGTAAAGGGCAAAGGGGATGGGGGTATACATTGTTTTTTCTATGAATCGGACCTCCTAGATTCAGTTCATGTGTAAGTGCACGAATACCCCTCTCTGTGGGCTCCTTAATGAACAGCTGAGTGGTCTCTGATGCATTTCAGTCAGTGATCGCTGTAGAGTGAAGGTGGAGCCTGGGACTGACTGAGGCAGCAGTTGTTGCCTTCCTTCACTCTCTCTCTGGCCAATAGAAAGAGTGGAGGACCTGCCCTTGGGCAGGATAGACTGACTGCTGACTGATAAATGGGATCTTTACCAGGCTTGTAAGAAAAACTCAGCAACGTTATGATAGGATGTATGACTATGACAGTAGACCTTTGGTCCAGTGCTCCTTTGATAGGTCAAATACTTTTAGGAGTCAGAAATACTGTCTGTTTACAGTTTGTCATTGATAATAAATTCCTTATTGTCGGATTGCATGGTTTAGGGCCGAGTATGTTATTTTGGGAAAAGTGACATAGCTCGTAGGGCTACATAAATATATCCTTAGTGTTGAAGAGTTGGATATGAAACAAATTATTACAAAGTAAACCTGACTGGCAAAAATAGTACAGAATTAGTTTATACTTCAATGGATTATAAATATAAAGCAAATGTTTTAAAAAATAGCATAGAAAGAAAACATTTAATTTTTTCTTTCTAGCAGTAACCTCTCTGGTATCCGTCTTGCCTGGAACAAACTCATATTCTGGGTATAAGTTTTTCCTGCCTATGGGACCTCAGCTAGCACCACTATTCAAATCCACAATACCCCTTTCCTGGGACAGCCCAAAGTCAATGACTTGTCAGTGGGTTGTATAGTACCTTAAGCCTTTGCAGAGTAAGGTCTTTTCATGAATGCATCACAGTACTCTCTGCTCTACCTCACCTCCTTCCCTTCCCTTCTCTTTCCTTAACAGCTATTGATCTAGCAAACACTGCTCAATAAACTTCCTGTATACAGATCTGCAGTGAGTGACCAAGGAAAGAGTTTTTAAAAGTTAAAATATAAAATTCCTGAAGTGGAAAGAATTAAAAGAAAGGCTGGTAGAATAATGTCAAGAAAATCTCCCAGAATTTAGAACAGCTAGATGAAATGTGAGAAAAAAAATAATGTTCTTCCAGAAGGAATTTTGAGTAAGGGAACAGAGAAAAAAAGAATAACAAAAAATAGAAAAAAATTACCAGACTTAAAGGACACAAATCATCAGATTGAAAACATTCCATTGAATATTCAGCTAGATGGATGGAACAAAGATTTACCTTTGAACACACCAATGTTCAATTTTAGAACATTGCAAATAAAGGGAAGCTCACAGAAGCTTTAGAGATAAAAAGACTTTATCAAGGCAGAATATGAATCAGACTAATATCATTTATTTTCCTCTGCTGTATTGGGTGAATGTAAAAAATGAGAATTCTTTTGCCTGTAATGCTTGTATTGTTCTCTTTTAAGCAACACAGATTTAGAATATAGAATTGCCATTTCATTGTCCAAGGGTCCAATCATACTCTTGTTTTTGCTGTGAATACTTACAGAAGCTTACGGCTTATTTTTTTTTTTTTAATTTTTTGAATCTATAAACAAAACACTTTTGAGTTAAGTATAGTTACAGATTGGAAAGCAAATATAAACCCAGACAATTTAAAAATGATATAGTTTTCAGAATTTGGAACATAGAGATGGGGGGAGATGTGGAGGAAATTCAAGGTACTAATTTCCTCACTTGACAGGGTATAGTTAAAGTATACTCTCCACAATTAATGAAACAAGAAAGAGATTTTCAGGTGTTAGGTTAAAAAGGTAAATAATAGAAGAATTAGAATAATGTTATTAGTGAAAATGAAACTGACAGCACTAATGGTCTGAACCCAGGCAAAACCCAGATTGGGATTCGAACCCACAGTTTTAAATTAGAATCACTCACCTGGTGTCTGAACTCACTGAGGTTCATGTTCTTCATGTCTCCGCACAGAAGGAAGTCAGTGAGAAACAAAGTGATAGGTAAGAAATAGATTTATTAAGATAGGACGCTTGTGAGAGATGTAAGTGGGCAGGCAAGGAGGCCCTGCCCTGAGGATCTGGTGGCCTACAGTTTTATCATCCAGGGGGAGCTGGGGTCAGAAAAGACCACCTCTTCCTCTTTCTTCAGAGTAGCAACCCCTCCTTAGTATCCAGTAAGTTGTGTATTCAAATCAGCAGGAAGGTGGTCCTCAAACTCCTACCCTGGATCTGAACCTGAATTCAAGCCTTGCTCCATCCCTCACCCAATGACATGAGGCATAGCTCGTGCCTCCACTAGTCAAGCAAGCCTGCCTTATTCTGATGGCTTTCTTGAGCAATTATTAACTTACAATGATCTCCCAATGCCCCCTAGGTTTCCCTCTCTAACTATGGTCCCTGATTGGGACTTCTACAACTACCTGTGCCTACTCCATCTCTATCAAAAGGAGAGAGGAGAAGAGGTGAGAAATAATGTAGGTAGAGTCACTAGGAACTTCTAAAAATTGACACATTGGAAAAAAAAGAGCATAATACTGCAGATGTTCCCTTAAGTGATCTCATTTAGCTTGGCTGAACAATGTTCCCCTTTTCTTCTTTAACATAGGGACTAGTGGCAAACAGACCACTCTAGTCATTCCTGCCGTCAGTGCCTACCAGTTGGTTTGTAAACTCACCCAAGAGTCCATTGTGTTGCTCCACACTTGTTTACGACCAAATTAGATGAGAAAAATTCCATACCTATGTGTGAAATACACATATTATTGTTATGCACAGAATCATGTCCCCTTCCCCCCCCAAATTCATATGTTGAAGCCCCAACCCCTGATGTGACTATATTTGGAGGTAGGACCTTTAGGAAGATAATTAAGATTAAATGAGGTCATAGAGATGGGGCTGTAAGCCAATAGGACTAGTGTCCTTGTAAGAAGAGGTGGAAGCACGAAAAACCCTGCAGAGATCTTTTCAGGCACACAGAAAAGAGGCCCTGTAAGGGCCCAGGGAGAAGGCAGATGTCTACAAGCCAGGAATAAAATTCTCCCAGAAACCAAGCCTAATGACACCTTGATCTTGGACTTCTAGCCTCCAGAACTGTGAGACATTTCTGTTGTTTAAACCACCCAGTCTGTGTTATTTTGTTATGACAGCCCTAGCAAGCTAATACAATTATTATGTAAATACATGTTAGGAAGTACGCATAGTCATTACTAGCCATTAAATTAGAAGTAAGCTAGTAAAATATGTGTGAGATAAGAGATGTTCTATATGAAAAGTCACTGTGAAAATGTCACTTTGGTTTTGCAAAGTTCTTTGGTAAATGCTTTGTTAAAGGCAAGTTACAAAAAATATTGTCATTGAATTTGGTATGGGAAGGCAATGTTCAAAGAAAGATTGGAAGAAAATGAAAAGCAATCTAGATTGATTACACACAGTTGCTTTGTACATGGCTTTAAGTCCTCGCTGCACATTAAAGAAATGATGGCTAGAAATCCTATGCCAGGTGTACTAGCTGTGGTTGATACATGACAGACCATGTGCTGTTCAAATGGGCAGCTTGTCTTTAAGAAGAGAAAAGATCTTAGGCATGCATCAATGATATGTCTTACTTATAATTTCTGATGTTAATTGATTTTTTCCATGATCAACTACTGGTCCAAAATCTTCTCTATTGAAAAGTATACTGGCAATCGTCAAAATAATAAGGAGGAGGAGGAGAAACAGGAGAAGGAGAGCAGTGGGGAGGAGGAGGAAAAAGAGAGAAGGTTTAACTATCAGTTTTAGGGAGTAGGTCTGGAGAATAGAGGAGGAGGATGAAGAAGTCTTTTATTTTTCATTTAATATCACTCTGTGCAGTGTGGACTTCTCATATACTACTTATAGAAATTATTTTATTTTATTTTTTGTCTTTTTGTCTTTTTATACTCACCACATGTGGAGGTTCCCAGGCTAGGGGTTTAATCAGAGATGTAGCTGCTGGCCACAGCCACAGCAACACAGGATCCGAGCCACTTCTGTGACCTACACCACTGCTCATGGTAAAACCAGATCCTTAACCCACTGAGTGAGAACAGGAATTGAACCTGCAACCTCATAGTTCCTAGTCAGATTCATTTTCGCTGTGCCATGACGGGAACTCCTAGGAATTAGTTTTTAACAAACATGCAAGTTAGTAAATCTTTGTAGACTTTGATTCCATGTTATTTAATTATCTAGGATGTTACAGCTGACTTTGAGTTCAGGCTGTAGAGTAAAGCTATCTGTATTTGAAGCCTGACTTCACTGTTTTCTTCTGTGTGAGCTTGGACAGTTTCCTTACCTCTCTACCTCATCCGTTACCTGTAAAATGAGGATAATAATAGAACTAACCTCACAGAATTTTGTGAAGATTAAATGAGGTAATATATGCATAAAGCATTTATCTCAGGGTCAGGCACATAGTAAGAGAGCAATGACTGTCCAGATAAATTTATATATAAGATATTTATTACAGTATATTTTGATCATAAAAACCTGAAGCAACTCAAATGATAAGGAATAGGCAAATGTTTAAATGTTATATTGTATTTATAAGATGATGGCTGGCTATTTTAAAAGTCTTATTTCTTTCATCAACATGAAAAGATGCTGAATATATACTCTTAAGTGAAAAAGACAGGCATAAAACTGCCTATATCTATATCTGCATACAATACACATGTATGTTTTAGACACACACACACACATACTTATTCCAATTTTGTAAGAGAAAAATTCCAGTATATAATAAAAGCCTGGAAGGAGATAACCAAAGTGTTAGTGGTGGTTGGCTCTTTAGGTGATGAGATTACAGGTGATGTTTACAGTCTTCTTCAGGGGGCTCCCACCTCAGTGGGAGGGGAGGTCATTTGTTTCATTTGAAGAGAGTACCTCCCTAAAGTGGAAGCTCTCCTGCTGTAGCTTGTGGTCACCTATCAGATGCTGCTGGAGCCCTATTGCTGTCAACTGTGTCTGTGTACCTCAGGGAGGCACCTGAGAGCCGAAAAGAGGAAAGGGAGGAAGAGGATGAGCATAGTGGGTAGGATGGTGATAGACTCTTCAGGGCCATGAGGGATCAGCAGGAATAATGATGACACTGTGAGCTGTGGGATCCAATGTGTCATGGAATGATCTCCTTAGAGATTCTGCAAGGTTTGGTGAGCAATGAGGTGTTGGGAGGAGTAGAGGCTATGCATTGAAATGTGAGGTTTAGGGGTTAGATATTTCCCACAGCCTCCTGTCCTCCTTTCAAAAGATCAACCAGGTAGCCTTTGGCTCTGCTTTGTCCTTCAGATCTTTCAGAGCTGTGTGGCCCAGCTCTCTTCCCGGCACAGGACACACACATGTCTTTCAGTGCTGCCCTCTCTTCCAGTCCATGCTTGCCAGCCCTCCTTTAATCTCCTGCCTTCCAGCACCCTGCACACCCAGCGCTCCACACATTCCACTAGGTCAGGACTCTGCTCTCAGGGCTCTTTCATCATTGGAAGACCGGGCTGTTGTTGCTAAGCAGAGTATACAGGGCACAACTGTAGCCAACTGTTTAACTCAAGCTAATTCATGGTATTTCTCAGTTTGCCTGGATTATCAATTGAGGAAGCAATGATTTCCCAGTTTACTACAAAAGTTGGTGTACCTTGACCACCTGCTATGAATTTTACTCAAACCCCAGGAAGCAACCATTGATTCAGTTTATATTATTGGTAGCATAGTGATTAGCTCTGCAGGAAAATAAAAAGTCCCCAAAGAAATAGATGACCTTGATGCTGGGTTAGATAGTAAGACCACGTTTTTGAATCAGGACAGATCAGCACTTTTGTGCTTGCTTTTTGTTCCACTTAATTAAGTGACTTGGAGTAAATTGTGTGTGCCTGCACAAGTTCTGAACTCTCACACATAGAGTTCACTTGAAATTAAAGAGAACTAAAATCAAATTCTGACTCCACTTTGCACTAGTGCTATTATAGGTGGTCAGTTGCTTCAGTTCTCTGAGTCTCAATTTCCTCATATGTAAAATGGAGGCGATAACAGTCCCTGTGAAAGTAAATGAGAACATGTATGTAAGGGGCTTCTCGATGTGTGTCTAGGTCCTCGCTCAGCAAATAAGATTTCCCCTCCCCCACCAATAACTGTTTGTTATATGGACTTGAGTGTAAAGTTGAACTTTATTTTAATCCTAAGAAGGGCTAAAATAGTTGATGTTTATTTCTTAAATAATAATAAATACTGCAAGGATTGGTACACTGGGAAACAGAATGATCATTTGGAACTTTCTGTTCTAAATAATTTCTGACTTAACTTTGAACTGAATGTCATTGGTTTTGGAGAATTGGCCCAAGACCTGATAAAACAACTCAGTAGGTCTCATTCTCCTAGTTTTTACATATATGACAAAACATGGTATATCTCAACATTACCACATTCCAAGATCTTAATGGTTAAATGGGTAGGAAACACCAAGCATGGTGTCTTTGTCAGAGCAGAGGGACATTTTTGTTGAATGAGGAAGGTGTAGTCATTTCTCAGACTAGAGGCTGTGACCAATTCCTTGTGTGCAGCCTGGAGGTGTTCAGTGTAGGAGGGCTCTCACCTGCTCTGTGGTAGGTAATAGAAGAGCCCTTTAAACATCCTTCTCTTGTCGCTGATGGGCTGTTGACATTTATTGGATGCTGCCTGGGTGCTAATCGCCTCACTCATTTACATCCTCATCTCTTTCATTTCTCCCAACCATGCCTTCCCACAAGCTATTTCTGAACTAAATGAGGATAGTGTCTCCACAGCTTGGAAAATTCACATATTTCCCATGGCTTTTGGGCAAACTGACAATCACTGACACATGGGGGGGTAGTTAGGTGGGGTATCAGCTTAGGGGGGAAAGGAGGAAACGCTAAACCAAGCAAATCGAACTTGAGTACATTGAGACCATGTTTGGGGAAGCAGAAAGGAAAGGAAAGGAATATTGATAGAATGCCAATGATGTATTAGGTGCTATGCATAAACGACCTGGAAAGAATCTCCTGGAATATCTTCTCTCAGACCTCGATCCTCTTTGTGTCATAGGATCTTTTGAAATACACAGGAAATAAATATGGATAAACTAGAGAACTTTAGAGGATGTTGGATAGGACGGGAGAAGTGTTAAGGGAATCTGACTCTTTCCACTCCCTGAAGTTTTGCATAGATCTGTCACCATATTTCAGGGTGTCCTCCTTGAGCTCATAAGATGAGAGGCCTGAAGGAAAGGGCAAGAATGAGCTCAGGGCTTAATGAGCTCATGGCCCTATTTTACTTACTGTATGACTTTGCGAAATGAAGCTCTGAGGGTTTCAGCAGCCTCAGGTGCAAAATGGGGATAATATGTACTCGGAGGGTTATTTGAGGACTATAAATGATGTTTGTAAAGTCCCTAGCAATATATTTAGTACTCAAAATAGTATGATTATGACTTGAATCTGTTACTGTCCCTAAATCCAGTGCCTCAGAATCACTTGCTTAGATTATATACGTTTTTCAGTTGATCTAGTATTGTTATCTGATTTGACACCAGGTGATTTTTTTTTTTTAAGTGCCACATCTGTGGCGTAAGGACATTCCCAGGCTAGGGGTCAAATCAGTGCTACAGCCACAGCAATGCCAGATCCGAGCTGTGTCTGTGACCTATGCTGCAGCTCATGGCAACACCAGATCCTTAACCCACTGAGCAAGGCCAGGGATTGAACCTGCCTCTTCATGGATACTAGTTGGGTTCCTTACGGCTGAGCCATGATGGGACCTCCCCAGGTGATCTTTTTAAAACACAAATTTAATGTCCCTTTCCTACTTCAAAATTTTAAGTGCCTAAATCTTTAGTGCTCTTTCTTAAGACATTTAAAAAGCTTTAGAATTTGTCCCCATGCTCTTTAAAAAGACTCCCTTTCGAGAGAGAGACAAGATGGCGGAGGAGTAGAGGGACACGCTCGCCCTCTCCCACAAACACAACAAAAAAAAAGCACATCTACAGAATAAATGACTCGCACAGAACAGCAACCAATCGCTGGCAGAAGAACCTAAACTTCAATAACAGCAAGAAGTTCGTGACATTACGGGGCAGAACGGGAGAAAAGAGAAGAGTGAGAGAAGGTGAATCCGAGCGGGACGGGCGCTCCCGAAAGGGAACTGCGGAGGAGAAAGGGATCCCGCACCCTGGAAAGTCACCTACACGGGGGAAAGATCAAACGAACCGGAGGAATCTCCAGATGCAGAGAAGAGTGTAGCAGTAAGTTGGAGTACGGAAAAGCCGATCAAGAACCGAACGGACCATCTGAACTATGGGCACAGTCACCAAAAATTGAGATGCCTGGGTGGGGGCTGGGCACCGAGACCTCGGCTCCAGAGGTTGGTCACCGAGAAAGGGCCGGGGGACGCCTGGGTGGGGGCTGGGCACCAAGACCTCGCTTCCAAAGTTTAGTCGCCAAGAAAGGGCCGGGGGACTCCTGGGTGGGGGCTGGGCACCTAGACCTCGCCTCCGAGAGTTGGTCGCTGGGAAAGGGCTGGGGGACGCCTGGGTGGGGGCTGGGCACCGAGACCTAGGCTCCAGAGGATAGTCCCCGGGCTGGGGGGGCGGGGCAGAGTGGAAACTGCTTGGGAGGTCTAGAAACCATTTGACGGGGCAGAGACTGCCTGGGAACTAGAAAACAAAGCTGTCGCAGAGGAAGGGAACAATACTCTAGGGGCGGGGAAGTGGAAAGCCCCATCAGAGGGAACCTGGGAGAAGAGCCTGGTCTGCACCCGTGCTGGGGAGGGGAGAGAAGAAGGGGTGGGTCCCCATAGAATACCCCCCACGCCACAGCAAGCTTACAGGCCCGCTAGCTACCTGAAAGCTGTGCTTCCCAGTGCATCCCCTCCCCCCACCCCTGCCACCCCCTACACTCTGGCCGAACCTGGGGCTGCCTGCCATCCAGGAGGGCTGGCCTCAACAATTGCCTGAAGCCTACCACCACGGGGGCTGTCCCTGCACAGGCCTGCTTGCCCTTTGGAGGGGCTACACTTCCGCAGAGTAGCACCAAACACCACCAGCCCCCGAGAAAAGGCCTGCAGCCCAGAAAAGCTGCAACAAGCCTGGCCGAGTCGGGAAAAGATCTCAGACGGTTTTTCTGAGTCAGGCTGCCCTGGAGAGGAGCCTCTTGGGTCTCCAACGGCCCTGCTACCCGCCCAAGCCCCCAGGAGGTGCCCTAGTGGATCAGCTGTATAGGACTGCCAGCTCCAGGCAGGACCACCTGCAACCCAGAAAAGCTGCAACAAGCCTGGCCAAGCCAGGAAAAGATATCAGACGGTCTTTCTGAGTCGGGCTGCCCTGGGGAGGAGCCTCTTGGGTTTCCAGTGGCCCTGCTACCCGCCCAAGCCCCTAGGGGGTGCCCCACTCCTGCGGAATAGCTGCTCAGCACCACCAGCCCCCTGGAAGAGCCCCTGCAGCCCAGAAAAGCTGCAACAAGCTTGGCCAGACTGTGAAAAGATCTGCCTACATTCTCAGGCCATCCTTCTGAGTTGGGCTGCCCTAGGGAAGAGCCTCTTAGGTTCTCAGTGACCCAGATAGCTGCTCCAGCCCCCAGGGGGTGCTGCACTCCCAAGGAACAGCTGCCCAACACCGCCAACCCCCTGCAAGAACCCCACAGCCTAAAAACACCAGAGCAAGCTCTGCATGACCAAGTGAAATCTGCTACCATCGTGGTGTGGACCTCCCAGTCCTGTCTGCCCTCAGGAAGCCCTCCTTTGCTTCAAAGAAACACTGTTAGCCCCATCAACACTCCAGAAAAGCCACACTGCCTCAAAAAAGATTGACCAACAACGCTAGCCCTCAGGAAATATTCCACGGCAGTGACAAGGCAAACACTGCCGATAATGGAGAGTACAACTCCCTCAGGAGAAAGAAAACAACAAGCAAGATGAAGAAGCTGAGAAACCACCCCCAGTCAAACCAACAGGAGAACTCACCTAAAACAGTCAACAATGAAACAGATCTCGGCAGTCTGACAGACCTGGAGTTCAAAAGAGAAATAGTGAAAATACTGAAGGAATTAAGAGAAGATATGAACAGTAATGCAGATACCCTCAGAAAGGAACTAGAAAATATAAGGAGGAGCCAAGAAAAACTAGAACATTCATTTGCAGAGATGCAAACTGAACTAAGGGCAGTAAAAACCAGAATGAATAATGCAGAAGAACGAATCAGTGATATGGAAGATAGAAGAATGGAAATCACTCAATCCGGTCAACAGACAGAAAACCGAATCAAAAAACTGGAAAGCAATATAAGAGACCTATGGGATAATATAAAGCGGGCCAATCTACGCATAATAGGAATTCCAGAAGGAGTAGAAAAAGATAAGGGGATGGAAAATATATTTGAAGAAATTATCGATGGAAACTTCCCAAATCTAAAGGATGCTGGGTTCAAGATACAAGAAGCACAGAGGGCCCCAAACAAACTGAACCCAAACAGACCCACACCAAGACACATCATAATAAAAATGGCCAAAGTTAGTGATAAAGAGAGGATCCTAAAGGCAGCAAGAGAAAAACAGAATGTTATCTACAAGGGAACCCCCATAAGAATATCAGCTGACTTCTCTACAGAAACACTACAGGCCAGGAGGGAATGGCAAGAGATATTTAAAGTGCTCAAAGGAAAAAATATGCAACCTAGAATACTCTATCCAGCAAGAATATCATTTAAAATAGAAGGGGAAATAAAAATTTTTTCCAACAAACAAAAACTTAAAGAATACTGCAACACAAAACCCAGGTTAAAGGAAATATTGAAAGGGCTTCTCTAAACCAAAAAGAAAGGAAGGAAAGGGAAGAAAAAAGAAAAGAAAAGAAAAAAAAAAGAAGAAGAGGAAGAACTAGGACTGAGGAAACTGCAATCAGAGAGCAGTCACTCAAATAAGCCAGCATACAGATTTAATCATGAACATGCTTCAAACACAATAAAATTAAAAAGAAAAAAATAAAAAAGAGTCATCAAAACCGTAAAATGTGGGCAAGGGATGTTAGGAAGTAAATAACCCTTTTTGTTTGTTTGTATGTTTCTCTTCTTAATTTTAATATAGTAATGAAGTGTTTGAACTTACAGGACCATCAGGCTAAAACACACAATTATGGGAAGGGGTTAGCATACTTAAAAAACAGGGCAACCACAAGCCAAAACCAAATATTGCATTTGCAAAAAATGAAAAAAAAATACACTCAAGCAGATAATAACAGGAGACCATCCAACCAAAAAAAAAAAAAAAAAGAAAGGAAGAATGGAGACCCATAGAATCAACTGGAACACAAGGTTCAAATGGCAATAAATAATCATCTATCAATTATCACCTTAAATGTCAATGGACTGAACACCCCAATCAAAAGACACAGAGTGGCTGAGTGGATAAAAAGGCAAAAACCTTCAATATGCTGCCTACAAGAAACTCACCTTAGGACAAAAGATACATATCGATTGAAAGTGAAAGGGTGGGGAAAAATATTTCACGCCAATAGACATGACAGAAAAGCAGGAGTTGCAACGCTCATATCAGACAAAATAGACTTTAAAACAAAAGACATAAAGAAAGACAAAGAAGGACACTACTTAATGATTAAGGGATCCATCCAAGGAGAGGATGTTACTATCGTCAACATATATGCCCCAAATACAGGAGCACCCAGATACATACAACAAATATTAACAGACATAAAGGGAGATATTGATGAGAATACAATCATAGTAGGAGACCTTAATACCCCCCTCACATCAATGGACAGATCCTCTAGACAGAAAACCAATAAAGCAACAGAGATCCTAAAGGAAACAATAGAAAAGTTAGACTTCATTGATATCTTCAGGACACTACATCCAAAAAAAGCAGAATACACATTCTTCTCAAATGCTCATGGAACATTCTCAAGAATCGACCACATATTGGGACACAAAGCGAATCTCAATAAATTTAGGAGCATAGAAATTATCTCAAGTATCTTCTCTGACCACAATGCCATGAAATTAGAAATCAACCATGGGAAAAGGAAAGAGAACAAACCTACTGCATGGAGACTAAACAACATGCTACTAAAAAACCAATGGGTCAATGAGGAAATCAAGAAGGAAATTAAAAACTACCTTGAAACAAATGATAATGAAGACACAACCGCTCAAAATCTATGGGATGCTGCGAAAGCAGTGCTCAGAGGGAAATGTATAGCAATAGAGGCCTTTCTCAAAAAAGAAGAAAGATCCCAAATGGACAACTTAACCCTCCACCTAAATGAATTAGAAAAAGAAGAACAAAAAAGTCCTAAAGTCAGCAGAAGGAAGGAAATTATAAAGATCAAAGAAGAAATCAATAAAATAGAGACTCAAAAAACAATAGAGAAAATTAATAAAACCAAGAGCTGGTTCTTTGAAAAGGTGAACAAAATTGACAAACCCCTGGCCAGACTCACTCAAAAGAGGAGAGAAAGAACCCAAATAACCAAAATTATAAGTGAAAAAGGAGAAATCACAACAGATACAGCAGAAATACAAAAAACCATAAGAGAATACTATGAACAACTTTACGGCAACAAGTTTGACAATCTGGAAGAAGTGGACAATTTTCTAGAATCTTACAGCCTGCCAAAACTGAATCAAGTAGAAACAGACCAACTGAACAGACTGATCACTAGAAATGAAATTGAAGAGGTCATAAAATCCCTCCCTACAAATAAAAGTCCAGGACCAGATGGCTTCACAGGTGAATTTTATCAAACATAGAAAGAGGAACTGGTGCCCATCCTCCTTAAACTCTTTCAAAAGGTTGAAGAAGAAGGAATCCTCCCAAAGACATTCTAGGATGCCACCATCACCCTCATTCCAAAACCAGACAGAGATACCACCAAAAAAGAAAACTATCGCCCAATATGATTGATGAATATAGATGCAAAAATTCTCAACAAAATCTTAGCCAACCGAATCCAACAACATATCAAAAAAATTATACACCATGACCAGGTTGGGTTCATCCCAGGTTCACAAGGATGGTTCAACATATGCAAATCAATCAGCATCATACACCACATTAACAAAAAAAAAAAGTCAAAAATCATATGATCATCTCAATAGACGCAGAAAAAGCATTTGACAAAGTCCAACATCCATTCATGATCAAGACCCTCGCCAAAGTGGGTATAGAGGGAACATTCCTGAATATAATCAAAGCCATTTATGGGAAACCCACAGCAAATATAATCCTCAATGGGGAAAAACTGAAAGCCTTCTCACTCCAATCTGGAACAAGACAGGGAGGCCCACTCTCACCACTGCTCTTCAACATCGTTTTGGAAGTCCTAGCCACAACAATTAGACAAACCAAAGAAATAAAAGGCATCCATGTAGGAAGAGAAGAGATAAAACTGTCACTGTATGCAGATGACATGATACTGTACATAGAAAACCCTAAGGACTCAACCCCAAAACTACTTGAACTGATTCATAAATTCAGCAAAGTAGCAGGATATAAGATGAACATTCAGAAGTCAGTTGCATTTCTGTATACCAGCAATGAAATCTTAGAAAAGGAATACAAAAATACGATACCTTTTAAAATTGCACCTCACAAAATCAAATACCTCGGAATACACCTGACCAAGGAGGTAAAGGACCTATATGCCGAGAACTATAAAACTTTAATCAAAGAAATCAAAGAAGATGTAAAGAAATGGAAAGATATTCCATGTTCCTGGATTGGGAAAATCAATATTGTAAAAATGGCCATACTACCCAAAGCAATCTACAGCTTCAATGCAATCCCTATCAAATTACCCAGGACATTTTTCACAGAACTAGAACAAACCATCCAAACATTTATATGGAACCACAAAAGACCCAGAATCGCCAAAGCAATCCTGAGAAACAGAAACCAAGCAGGAGGCATAACTCTCCCAGACTTCAAGAAATACTACAAAGCCACAGTCATCAAAACAGTGTGGTACTGGTATCAAAACAGACAGACAGACCAATGGAACAGAATAGAGAATCCGGAAATAAATCCTGACACCTATGGTCAATTAATCTTTGACAAGGGAGGCAAGAACATCAAATGGGATAAAGAAAGTCTATTCAGCAAGCATTGCTGGGAAACCTGGACAGCTGCATGCAAAGCAATGAAACGAGAACACACCCTCACACCATGCACAAAAATACACTCAAAATGGCTGAAAGACTTAAATATACAACAGGACACCATCAAACTCCTAGAAGAAATCATAGGCAAAACACTCTCTGACATCAACATCATGAATATTTTCTCAGGTCAGTCTCCCAAAGCAATCGAAATTAGAGCAAAAATAAACCCATGGGACCTCATCAAACTGAAAAGCTTTTGCACAGCAAAGGAAACCCAAAAGAAAACAAAAAGACAACTTTCAGAATGGGAGAAAATAGTTTCAAATGATGCAACTGACAAGGGCTTAATCTCTAGAATATATAAACAACTTATACAACCCAGCAGCAAAAAAGCCAATCAATCAATGGAAAAATGGGCAAAAGACCTGAATAGACATTTCTCCAAAGAAGATAGACAGATGGCCAACAAACACATGAAAAAATGCTCAACATCGCTGGTTATAAGAGAAATGCAAATCAAAACTACCATGAGATATCACCTCACACCAGTCAGAATGGCCATCATTCATAAGTCCACAAATAACAAGTGCTGGAGGGGGTGTGGAGAAAAGGGAACCCTCCTGCACTGTTGGTGGGAATGTAAACTGGTACAGCCACTGTGGAGAACAGTTTGGAGATACCTTAGAAATCTATACATAGAACTTCCATATGACCCTGCAATCCCACTCTTGGGCATCTATCCGTACAAAACTCTACTTCAAAGAGACACGTGAACCCGCATGTTCATGGCAGCACTATTCACAATAGCCAGGACATGGAAACAACCCAAAAGTCCATCGACAGATGATTGGATTCGGAAGCGGTGGTATATATACACAATGGAATACTACTCAGCCATCAAAAAGAATGACATAATGCCATTTGCAGCAACATGGGTGGAGCTAGAGAACCTCATACTGAGTGAAATGAGCCAGAAAGACAAAGACAAATACCATATGATATCACTTAAACCTGGAATCTAATATCCAGCACAAATGCACATCTCCTTAGAAAAGAAAATCATGGACTTGGAGAAGAGACTTGTGGCTGCCTGATGGGAGGGGGAGGGATCGGGAGCTTGGGCTTATCAGACACAATTTAGAATAGATTTACAAGGAGATCCTGCTGGATAGCATTGAGAACTTTGTCTAGATACTCATGTTGCAACAGAAGAAAGGCTGGGGGAAAAATGTAATTGTAATGTATACATGTAAGGATAACCTGACCCCCTTGCTGTACAGTGGGAAAAAAATAATAATAAATAATTAAAAAAAAATAAAAAGTCTCCCTTTCCTTCTTTGATTCTCCATCCCCAAGGCAGTCTTCTTAGGCAAGAGGTTTGTACAGTCACACAGGGCCTTGCTTTCAAAAGGGACCCCACCCTTGGTCTAGCACTCTGTTATGGACTTCTTGAAATTCCTGATAATTTTGTCTTTGAACTGTGCTTTGCGAGCTACCACATAGTAACAATGGAGCATGGACATGCTCAGTGCAGACATATTAGGCTATGGCTTACATATATGTGAGCTCTGCCCTGCCTTAGCCCATGTCTGAGCAGTTACCCTGGCCTCCTGGCATATACCTGGGACAGTCTGGGGTGCCATGGGTGTCCAAGGGATCTGACCCCAAGGGTCAGAACCTGGATTGGCAACTGCCATTGACAGTAGTAGAAGCTGAAGCTGCAGCAGTGACAGCAGTAATGGCCCTGAGAGGAAGGAGGGACATTGTATGGGGTCAACACCTCTGCTGTGGTGGGAGTTGGGCTTCTTGTCCATCCCTGGAGCCCATCCCTGTGCATTTGCACAAATATGAATTCTACAGCCTGAGTGCAGGGTTGGAACTCTGGAAGTGGGACAATAAACTTTTTGGTAAATTACTACAAAGTCAAAATGTACATATAGATATTGCAATAAAACATATCAGGAAGTTCTTAAAAGAGTTTTGAATTTCTGGTTTTGAATACTACTGCAACATTACAAAGAAAATACCCATAGGCTTAGGATTGGAAATTCAATTTAAAGATGATCACATTTGACAGAAAAGAATGCTATTTTCATATTGCACTTTACATGAACCTTTAATGAGACAATTACAAAATCCAGTTTTCCTTGTAATTAAAGACACAAAAATTGGAGTTCCCATGTGGCACAGCAGAAACGAATCCGACTAGGAACCATGGGGTTACGGGTTCAATCCCTGGCCTTGCTCAGTGGGTTAGGGATCCGGTGTTGCCGTGAGCTGTGGTTTAGGTCGCAGACGCAGCTCGCATCTGGCGTTGCTGTGGCTGTGGTGTAGGCCAGCAGTCACAGCTCCAAGTAGACCCCTAGCATGGGAACCTCCATGTGCCATGGGTGCGGCCCTAAAAAGACAAAAGACAAAAAAAAAAGATGGATTGCATAAACAAGTATTTTGAATTATATGCAAATCATGAAGCTACTTTTAGTTTCTTATATAATCTACACAAGTTTTAGGAAATGTCAGAGGAAACATTGAAATGTCATTGTATAAATTTACATTCAGATCTACAAGAAATTGATTTATATGAAAGGTCAAATCTTTAAAAAAATTGTTTTACAAGAGTTGCCAGCTCTAACTATACTAATATTTATATTATGGAATAATTTATCAGAAATGTATTGCAATGTTGTCATTGCCTATAGAGTACCCTTACCGATTCCAGTAATTTTGCCTCAGCAGAAAGACCATTCTTAAAATTAAAAATTATCAAAAAAGTCTTTGTGATCTTGTATTAGCAACTGACACTGCTTTTATTATATTGTTTGAAAATTAACTTCCTAAAATTATAATTTATTTTTTCCTTGTCAATGAATTTGTAGAAAAATGAACCAGAAATCAAGATAGCACATTAATAAAGTATTATTATTCATTATATTACATAAAATTATGACACCAAACATATTCTTCTTTGTAATTTGCAAATGCATATTACTCATATGTCACCATTATAATTCTATTACTTTCTTTTTTAAAGGAAAAAGCTTTGTATTTTAGTACCTTTAACTGCATGTTTCCTCCTGCTTTTTTGTCTGATGTTCTCATATTTTCATTTTGTGTAGGGCTCCACAAAATGTGTAGTTGATCCTGCCCATCTCCTCTACCATTGCTCACCTCCTATTAGGAACCTAACACATTTATTTCTAATATTGAACCCACAGTATCCTTCTACCTTGGCATTCCTTTGGTTATGTTGTTTCTCTTGTTTAGAATGACTTTCCTACCTTCTTACCTTACAAATCCCACTCACTCTTTCAGACTCAGTTCCACCTATAGATATATTATATTCCTGTGGTGCTTTGTACATACATTGGTTATAGCCTTATTATTTTGTATGTTTGTATGTTTCTTGCTTTTGCCAGCTTCTGACCTCCTTGAAGGCAGAGTCTACTTCTTTAACTGATAGCATTTCTTAGTATCTAATAACTGAGATTTTCATATTTTAGAAGTTTAATGGATATGATTAAGCAGTTTATTGAGGAGAACAGCAGTCAACAAAATTAGTAATAAGGTGCTACTGATAATTTGGCTGAAGCATTGATGAGGGTTTCTACAGCTGATCAGCAAGTGCTCTTACCCTTTCATTGATATATTCCTGGACAAGTGACATAGAAGCTAAGATCTGAGGGATTAGTTGACATTAGGCAGACAAAAGGGAACTAGAAGAGGACAGCATCAAAAGAAGAAGGGATGCAGTGCAAAGGCCTAGAGCAGGAAAGAACATGATGAGTCCCAGGAGATGATGATATTTTCCTCCTCAAGATGCATCCTTGTTCTGAGAGGATGGCCTTCACAATGAGAGGAGGAATTACAGGAATACTGCTCTCCATCCCCAGGACTCCAGGTAAACTTTTAGGATTCATCTCTTGGTCAGTAATACTGACAGTCAAAATATTTAGCAAAATATTTAATGTAATAGGTAGAACTCTCCTTATCACTAAAGTTTGAAAGCATCTACCAGCTCGTTAGCTAGTCAGTGATGTTATTGGTCCAACTGGATGGTTTCCTCAATTGATGAGTCTGTATCACAGAGGTTCATTTCTGGGTATGGGATAGATGGGGTGACTTAGGTCTGTGGTTAGATATGGCATCTATATCACAATGGGAAACAGGTAAGAAGGAAGGATCCTGGCAAACCCATTTCTGTCATCATAGGAAGAAACACTTTTTAAAGCCTGTGACCTTTACATATAAAATTAAACCCAATGTGAAGGTCATATCTCCCTGAGTGGGACACAGTTAACATGCCTAAGAGTTTCCCTAGGATAAAATGTTTTTCTTTTTGTTAAATTTAGAACATTAATTACATCTTAAAATATTATAGTTGGTTGTAATACATGTTGATTCCTTGATTTTGGCAACTATACGTAGCTAACAACTACAAAATATCTGAAAATGACCTAAGGATTTTAAGCTGAATGAGATTATGGGTCTTATTTGTCTTTTCTGGTCCTTGAGACTGTTTTATTTTTATATGTTCTCTCTCAAGTCTTCTGTGGAATCAGTCCTAGAAAAAAATGATAAAACTTATAAAATTTATAAATGTGCTATTTTTTGCCTTTGCTCTATAGTGACTTAACATGTAGTAACGTTTTTGTGAAAGGGGTATGAAAGGAAAGAAGACATGCTCATACAGCTAAATTTAGGTATTTATAAAGTACAAATTATGTTTATAATTACTTTTCTTGGTCAATATGCTTCAACTGTTACTGATAAACCAGAAGGAAAGGGAAGAGTGAGTATGGGAGGTCATGTGGGAATTCATACTTCATCTCCAAAAAAAAAAAGAAGTCTAAATGAAAGGCAGTGAGTGAAAGAGGAAGAGGAAGTTCATTTCCTACAGTAAAAAATGTACTACTATGGGTTGTAAGCTGAGGATGTCTAAGGACTTTAAAGATGGACCCTGTGAAATTTTAGAAGTTATTGATGAAATAGTATACCAAGGTGAACTATGTTAAAATACTTTTTCCAACCATTCCAGGAATCATTCCAACTTCCAAGTTGGCCTGTGAAGTCTGGTAGGTCACACACTTTTGACTGTAGCTCAGATTGCTGGGAGACACATCTTCCTCATTAGTTTCGGGTGACAGCCCAGCACACTGTGCAGGAGAGATCCACTTGTAGAGAAAGAGAGAAGAGGGAGAGGAAGATTTAGCACTGCATTTTCACAGGGCAAGAAATTCCACCCCAGCTCCAATGTGTGTTGGCCTGTTGCCTGGGATCTCGTTAAACACATGACCATCACTCTTCTGCCTATTTCTGGCTTGGATTTGGAACTTCGTGGCTAAGCAAACCTTAGTTGGAGCTAAAATTAGGCAGCCAAATTGTGACAAGACATACTTGTCTTCAACACAGAAGAGATATCTGCTTAAGAAAAATTGGATCTATCCATTGGTCAGTGTCAGTCACATTCATCTTAGCAGCCTGTTTCTATTGAGAAAAATCTGAATTAAAATAGACTAACTAGCTAGACCATATTCTGCCTTTCAGCCTTCTAGTAGTGCCACAGCAGCCCAGTTCTGTTGCAAATGGGCTGCTCTAGCAGGAGGAGAGTAAGGAGTGAAACAATGTAACAAACTATTGACATGGATGGTGAAAAGCAGAGGGAATAGATATAACCATATCCTTTGGATTAACGTAATTTTTTGATTTCCAAGATGTCACTGTTTGGAAGTCTTCTGCACTATGGGAATTTATAGTGTCTAAAGTATGAGAGTTTACAGCATTCTCTTTCATTTGACAAGTATCTGATAGAAGAGGAATTGTCATCAAAACTAATGCAAAGAGTAGTAACAATAACACCTTGTTTAAAAATATTTTTTACACATGCTTTTCCAGGCATCTCAGTCAATATCTTTTTTTTTTTTTTTTTTTACTTTCCCACTGTACAGCAAGGGGGTCAGGTTATCCTTACATGTATATATTACAATTACATTTTTCCCCCAGCCTTTCTTCTGTTGCAACATGAGTATCTAGACAAAGTTCTCAATGCTAGTCAGCAGGATCTCCTTGTAAATCTATTCTAAGTTGTGTCTGATAAGCCCAAGCTCCCGATCCCTCCCACTCCCTCCCCCTCCCATCAGGCAGCCACAAGTCTCTTCTCCAAGTCCATGATTTTCTTTTCTAAGGAGATGTGCATTTGTGCTGGATATTAGATTCCAGTTATAAGTGATATCATATGGTATTTGTCTTTGTCTTTCTGGCTCATTTCACTCAGGATGAGGTTCTCTAGCTCCACCCATGTTGCCGCAAATGGCATTATGTCATTCTTTTTGATGGCTGAGTAGTATTCCATTGTGTATATATACCACCTCTTCCAAATCCAATCCTCTGTCGATGGACATTTGGGTTGTTTCCATGTCCTGGCTATTGGGAATAGTGCTGCCATGAACATGCGGGTGCACGTGTCTCTTTGAAGTAGAGTTTTGTCCGGATAGATGCCCAAGAGTGGGATTGCGGGGTCATATGGAAGGTCTATGTATAGATTTCTAAGGTATCTCCAAACTGTTCTCCATAGTGGCTGTACCAGTTTACATTCCCACCAGCAGTGCAGAAGGGTTCCCTTTTCTCCACATCCCCTCCAGCACTTGTTATTTGTGGATTTATTAATGATGGCCATTCTGACTGGTGTGAGGTGATATCTCATGGTAGTTTTGATTTGCATTTCTCTTATAACCAGCGATGTTGAGCATTTTTTCATGTGTTTGTTGGCCATCTGTATATCTTCTTTGGAGAACTGTCTATTCAGGTCTTCTGCCCATTTTTCCATTGATTGATTGGCTTTTTTGCTGCTGGGTTGTATAAGTTGTTTATATATTCTAGAGATTAAGCCCTTGTCGGTTGCATCATTTGAAACTGTTTTCTCCCATTCTGAAAGTTGTCTTTTTGTTTTCTTTTGGGTTTCCTTTGCTGTGCAAAAGCTTTTCAGTTTGATGAGGTCCCATGGGTTTATTTTTGCTCTAATTTCGACTGCTTTGGGAGACTGACCTGAGAAAATATTCATGATGTTGATGTCAGAGAGTGTTTTGCCTCTGTTTTCTTCTAGGAGTTTGATGGTGTCCTGTCGTATATTTAAGTCTTTCAGCCATTTGGAGTTTATTTTTGTGCATGGTGTGAGGGTGTGTTCTCGTTTCATTGCTTTGCATGCAGCTGTCCAGGTTTCCCAGCCATGCTTGCTGAATAGACTTTCTTTTCCCCATTTTATGTTCTTGCCTCCCTTGTCAAAGATGAATTGGCCATAGGTGTCCAGGTTTATTTCTGGATTCTCTATTCTGTTCCATTGGTCTGTCTGTCTGTTTTGATACCAGTACCACACTGTTTTGATGACTGTGGCTTTGTAGTATTTCTTGAAGTCTGGGAGAGTTATGCCTCCTGCTTGGTTTCTGTTTCTCAGGATTGCTTTGGCGATTCTGGGTCTTTTGTGGTTCCATGTAAATGTTTGGATGGTTTGTTCTAGTTCTGTGAAAAATGTCATGGGTGATTTGATAGGGATTGCATTGAAGCTGTAGATTGCTTTGGGTAGTATGGCCATTTTTACAATATGATTTTCCCAATCCAGGAACATGGAATATCTTTCCATTTCTTTACATCTTCTTTGATTTCTTTGATTAAGGTTTTATAGTTCTCGGCATATAGGTCCTTTACCTCCTTGGTCAGGTGTATTCCGAGGTATTTGATTTTGTGAGGTGCAACTTTAAAAGGTATTATATCTTTGTATTCCTTTTCTAAGATTTCATTGCTGGTATACAGAAATGCAACTGTCAGTCAATATCTTTTGACTGTCTACTTTATGGATGTGGTATTGTGGGGAATTCAGAGATGAATCAGAAATTTTCTCTCCCTTCAAGGAGCATAGGATCTATTTAGGGGCAAGAAATGAATGCAGGAAAAAATAAAACAACTAGAAAGAATTCAGTATAAGTTTGAGATAATATAGAGGAGGTATTTTTAAATGGTGCATGGTTAACTGTCATATTCAATCTACTGAATATTTTAAAGGGAAATATAATTTCTGTTTTCAGTGATGATGTGTTGAGATTTTAAAGAATGTGTGGATGAGATTGATGGAGAGAGTGATATGAAGAAAATATGGAGACTGCAAGTGCAAGAAAGGTTGGAGGGGGTGGTGAATACATTTTTTTTCTTGGCGCTTAGGGATTATATAGGGAAGCAGTTGTTTTTACATAGGAGGTACATAGCTGCCCACTTGTTTGAGAGATGAAGCCATTATAAGTCCAGAGGAAGTCTGAAGAGACAGAGCTTTTTAGCATCTGTAAGGACTCAAACCTGGGGAACCAGACAGGTCGTTACTCTTTACATTACGTAATAATTAATACCAGGGCCAAAATACAAACAAAAAAAATGAACCACAAAAAAAATGAACCAAACCAAATCAACCAAATAACACCTCTTTTTCCTTCCACATATAGCCACTTGCGGGTTAAGGAACCCGTTCTCCCTGGAATTGCAAGGTTGATCCTTCCTTCTTAGTCATAGCTGTGATCCATCCTAGCTCTCTCTTTTCTAAATTAGAGTATAGTTGATTTACAGTGTTGTGTGAATGGAATACTACTCAGCCATAAAAAGGAAAAAAATAATGCCATTTGCAGCAACATGGAACCAACTAGAGATTCTCATAATAAGTGTAGTAAGTCAGTAAAAGAAAGACAAATACCATATGATATCACTTATATGTGGAATCTAAAATGTGGCACAAATGATCCAATCTGAAGAATAGAAACAGACTCACAGACATGGAGAGCAGACTTGTGGTTTCCAAAGGGGGTGGGGTGGGGAGGAAGTGGCATCCCATTTCTCTTGAAATGTGTACCTCATGACCACATTCCCATCTCTGTTCTTCCAGAGTATCTTAGCTCTGAATTGTATCACTAGCCATCCAGTCACCTAAGCCTTTGTGTCAGAATGGAGCTTTTTTGTTGTTGTTGTTGGCTACTTGTCACTTCCAGTCCTCATGTTTAGTGGGGAGGAAGAGAGTTAGCAGAATAACACCAAAGTTATACCCTGGGGTTGGGGTGGAGGGGCATCAAATTAGGAAGAGGGAGGTGTGTTTTGTACTGTGCTGTATTCTGAGAAATACCAGGATCCAATATTTCTCTTGCAGGATGGAAGCAGAACTAGGTCTCGCCAGCCTCAGACAAAGGGGTTAGAATCTTGCTGACCTCAGCCACTCAGTGGTTGCTGGATGGAGCCTGGACAGTCAGGGTAGTGAGATAAAAGAAAGAGGTTCTGGGCATCCTACCAAGGCCAACTTTGTTTGAATTGAAATATCAAAAAAAATTTTTTTTTCCGCATCCTATTTTGAGCTCCAATTGGATAACTAAGTCTGTAAGGCTAGTTTCTTTTTTGGTAATGGACAAAGCCTACTTACCTTCCCAAGCACCATGGAACATGTAGAAGCAAGATTAACCAGAAATCTCTGGATCACCAGTGGTCCTTTCTTCTTCCTCATTGCAGGCATCCAGTTGACTTCTAAAATCTATCAATTCCTTCTCTTAAAGATTTCAGAATCAGTGCCATTCTTTGCAATACTAACATCTTTATTGTCTAGGAAAGCATTGGTTTCCATGGTGATTCCCATCGCAGCATCTTAATTGGCTTCACTACCTTTAGCTTTGCCAAACCACCCTCCATGTGGCAGCCATCACCTCTGGTCAGACCATTTCCCTGATTAAAATTCTTCTGTAGCTTTCTACTGCCCTCTGGACCAAGTACATTTTTAACTCCTTTTAGGCTGTCAGAAGTACTCTGCTGCTTCTCAGAAACTTTCAACATTTTTTCTTTTTAATGTAGAAGACAATTGCCTGTTTTGATTTCACTAACTCCAATTCCTCTGTCAGGTATATTTCTATAACTACCTTTGAGTGTCTTTCCTAATGCTTCTCAAATCTGCCTCATATTAGGTTATATGTTCTTGTTTCTATAGCAATTTGCCCCATCCCCCCACATAGCACTATGTCTTTTTTTTGTTTTTTTTTTCTTTTCAAACTCCAATTTATTCATTTATTTATTTTTGCTTTTAACTCAATGAATCTTATTATATTTATGTATTTACAATATTTGCAAATATTTTCTCCCATTCTGTGGGTTGTCTTTTTGTTTTGTTTAGTCTTTCCTTTGCTATGAAAAAATTTTTGTTTCATTAGGTCCCATTTGTTCATTTTTGTTTTTACTGCCATTACTCTAGGAGGTAGATCTGAGAAGATATTGCTATGATTTATGTCAGAGAGTGTTGGGCCTATGTTTTCCTCTAAAGGTTTTATAGTATCTGGTCTTATATTAGGTCTTTAATCCATTTTGAGTTTATTTTTGTATATGGTGTTAGGAAGTGTTCTGATTTCATTCTTTCACATGCAGCTGTCCAGTTTTCCAAGTACCATTTATTGAAGGGACTGTCTTTTCTCCATAGTATATTCTTTCCTCCTTTGTCATAGATTAGTTGACCATAGGTGTGTGGGGTTTAATATTGGGCTTTCTATCCTGTTCCACTGATCTCTATTTCTGTACCTGTACCATGCTGTTTTGATGACTATAGCTTTGTAGTATAATCTGAGGTCAGGGAGCCTGATTCTTCCAGCTCCATTTTTCTTTCTCAGGATGGCTTTGGTTATTCTTGGTCTTTTGTGCTTCCAAACAAACTTTAAAATATTTTGTCCTAGTTCTGTGAAAAATGTCCTTGGCTATTTGATAGGGATTACATTGACTCTGTAGATTGCCTTGGGCAGTATAGTCCTATTTTGACAATATTGATTCTCCCAGTCCAAGAACATGGGGTATATCTTTCCATCTGTTTGTGTCATCTTGATTTCTTTCACTGGCATCTTATAATTTTCAGAGTACAGGTCTTTTGTCTCTTTAGGTAGGTTTATTCCTAGGTATTTTATTCTTTTTGATGTGACAGTAAATAGGATTGTTTCCCTAACTTCTCTTTCTGATCTTGCATTATTAGTATGTAGAAACACAGTGGGTTTCTGCATATTAATTTTGTATCCTGCAACTTTACCAAATTCATTGATGAACTCAACAGCTTTCTGGTTGCATCTTTAGGATTTTCTAGGTATAGTATCATGTCATCTGCAAATAGTGATAGTTTTACTTCTTCCTTTCCAATTTGGATTCCTTTTATTTCTTTTTCTTCTCTCACTGCCATGGTTAGGACTTCCAAAACTATGTTGCATAATAGTGGCAAGAGTGGCCATGCTGTCTTGTTCCTGATCTTAGTGGGAATTCTTTCAGCTTTTCACCATTGAGAATGTTGTTAGCTGTGGATTTGTCATACATGGCCTTTATTAAGTTGGGGTAGGTTCCTTCTATGCCCAGTTTCTGGAGGGTTTTTATTTAACATTTTTTTTTAACCAGAAATGTGTATTGGATTTTATCAAAAGCTTTTTATGCATCTATTGAGAGGATCATATGGTTTTTATTCTTCAGTTTGTTAATGTGGTATATCACACTGATTGATTTGCACATGTTGAAAAATACTTGCATCCTTGGGATAAATCCCACTTTATCATGGTGTACAATGCTTTTAATGTATTGCTGGATTTGGTTTGCTAGAATTTTGTTGAGGATTTTTGCATCTATATCCATAAGAGATAGTGACCTGTAGTTTTCTTTGTGTGTGTGTGTGTGTGTGTGTGTGTGTGTGTGTGTGTGTGTGTGTGGTATCTTTGTCCAGTTTTGGTATCAGGGTGATGATGGCCTCATAGAATGAGTTTGGGATATTTCTCCCTCTGCAATTTTTTGGAATAGTTTCAGAAGGATATGTGTTAGCTCTTCTCTAAATGTTTGATATAATTTGCCTGTGAAGCTGTCTGGTTCTGGACTTATGTTTGTTGGAAGATTTTTAAGCACAGTTTCAATGTCAGTACTTGTGATTGGTTCATTCATCTTTTCTATTTTGTCTTTGTTTAGTCTTGGAAGATTGTACTTTTCTAAGAGTTTGTACATTTCTTGCAGGTTGTCCATTTTATTGGCATATAATTGCATGTAGCAGTCACTTATGATCCTTTGTATTTCTGTGAAATACGTTGTTACTTCTCCTTTTTCATTTCTAATTTTATTGATTTGAGTCCTCTCTCTTTTTTTCTTGATGAGTTTGGCTAAGGGTTTATAAGTTTTATTGATCTTTTCAGAGAACCAGCTTTTCGTTTCATTGATCTTTTCTATAGTTTTCTTCATTTCTATTTCATTTATTTCTGCTCTGATCTTTAGGATTTCTTTCCTTCTGCTAACTTTGAGTTTTGTCTATTCTTCTCACTCTAGTGGCTTTAGATGTAAAGTTAGGTTGTTTATTTGAGCTTTTTCTTGTTTCCTGAGGTAGGCTTGTATTGCTATAAACTTTCCTCTTAGAACTGCTTTAGCTGCATCCCATAGGTTTTGGAGTGTCATATCTTCGTTGTCATTTGCTGCTAGATATTTTTTAATTTCCTCTGACTTCTTCAGTGATCCATTGGTTGTTTAGTAGCATGTTGTTTAGTCTCACGTGTTTGTGATTTTTTGCAGTTTTTTTCTTCTTGTTGATTTCCAGTTGTATAGCATTGTGGTTGGAAAACACGCTTGATATGATTTCAATTTTCTTAAATTCACCCAGGCTTGATTGGTGACTCAGAATGTGATCTATCCTGGAGACCTGCATTTGTACCTTCCTCTTCTCACAATTTCTGGTTTTGGTGGCATATTAGTGTGTGGATGATTTCCTGCCTTTACTATATGTATGCTTTTACTGGTGAGCCTTGACATTTGTAATATTTTTGTCTCTAGTTGTGGCCTTTTCTTTTCTGCCTAAAGAAGTTCCTTTAGTATTTGTTGTAAAGCTGTTTTAGTGGTGCTGGATTCTCTTAGCGTTTACTTATCTGTAAAGCTTTTGATTTCTTTTTCAAATCTGAGTGAAAGCCTTGATGGGTAGAGTAAACTTTTTTTTGGTCTCTTTTTAGGGCGGCATCCACGGCATATGGAGGTTCCCAGGCTAGGAGTCTAATCAGAGCTGTAGCCGCTGGCCTATGCCACAGCCAATGTCAGATCTGATTCATGTCTGCAACCTACGCCACAGCTCATGGCAATCCAAGATCCTTAACCCACTGAGTGAGGCCAGGGATTGAACCTGTATCCTCATGGTTCCTAGTCAGATTCATTTCCACTGTGCCATGACAGGAACTCCTGGGTAGAGTAATCTTGGATGGAGATTTTTTTCCTCTCATCACTTTAAGTGTACCATGCCACTCCCTTCTGGCCTACAGATTTTCTGCTGAAAAAAATCTGCCAATAACCTTGTTGGGGACCCTTGTGTGTTGTTTCTTTTCCCTAGTTGCTTTCAACTTTTTCTCTTTGTCTTTAATTTTTGTCAGTTTGATCAATATGTATCTTGTGGTGTTCCTCCTTGGGTTTATTATTATATGGTACTCATTGTGCTTCCTGGATTTGAGTCAATGATTCCTTCCCCATGTTAGGAAGTTTTTGGCTATTATCTCTTCAAATATTTTTTTCTGGCTCTTTCTCTCTCTCTTCTCCTTTTGGCACCCATATTATATGGATGTTGGTGCATTTAACATTGTTTCAGAGTTATCTTAGACTGTCTTCATTTCTTTTCAATCTTTTTTCTCTTTTCTGTTCCAGGTCAGTGATTTGCACCAGTCTATCCTTCGCCTCTCTTATTCATTCTTCTGCCTCCTATATTCTGCTATTGGTTGCTTCTAGTGAATTTTTTTTTGTCTTTTGTCTTTTTTTTTGTTGTTGTTGTTGCTATTTCTTGGGCCACTCCCGCGGCATATGGAGGTTCCCAGGCTAGGGGTTGAATTGGAGCTGTAGCCACCGGCCTACACCAGAGCCACAGCAACGCAGGATCCGAGCCGCGTCTGCAACCTACACCACAGCTCACGGCAACGCCGGATCGTCAACCCACTGAGCAAGGGCAGGGACCGAACCCGCAACCTCATGGTTCCTAGTCGGATTCGTTAACCACTGCGCCACGATGGGAACTCCTGAATTTTTTATTTCAGTTATTATATTTTGCATCTCTGCTTGCTTAATCCTTAAATCTTCTATTTTTTTTTGCTCAGTGTTTCCAATTTATCAATCTTTGCCTCCAGTTTACTTCCAAAATCTTTAATCACCTTACTCTCATCAGTCTAATATCTTTTTCATGGGGGTTTGTAATCTCCAGCTTACTTAGCTGTTTTTCTGTTTTTGTGGTGTTTTTTTTTTTCCCTTTTCTGAGTCATAATTCTCTGGGTTTTCATTTTGTATAGATTTTTGGTGTGGTCTACTTTTTGCAGACAGTAGGGTTGTAGCCTCTCTTGTTTCTGATGTCCATTTCCCTTGTGGCTTGCTGCAGGCTTCCTGATAGGAGGGATGGATGATTGCCCACTGGGAGGTGGAGCTGATTCTCATTCCCCTGATGGGTGGGGCTTTGTCTCTGGGTGTGATTAGAGGTGGCTGTGTGCGTGGAGGTCTTTAGGCAGCCTGTTTGCTGATGGGTGGAGCTGTATTTCCACCCAGATTATTGTTTGGCCTGGGGCTTCTCAGCCCTGATAGGTGGGGCCAGATTTTTCCAAAATGGCCACCTCTAAAGAAACACCCACTGGCGAATATTCCCAAGACCTTTGCCTCCAGTGTCTTCCCCCCATAATAAGTGATAGTCATAGTCACCCCCTGTTTTCCCAGGAGATCCTCCAAGAACCACAGGCAGGTCTGACCGGATTCCTGTGGAAACTCTGCTTTGCCCTGGCACCCAGACTCCATTCTCATTTCAAGAATGGAACCTCCATTTTCCCCAGTCCTGTGGAGCTCCTCCATAGAAGCCCCACTGGCCCTCAATGCCAGATGCTCCACAGGCTCCTCCTCCCAATGCCAGATCCCCTGGTATGGGAACCTAAAATGGAGCCCAGAATTCTCACTCCTGTGGGTGAGCCTCTGCAATGTAGTTACTTTCTAGTTTATGGGCCACCCACCTGGTGAGTATAGGGTTGCTTATATCATGTAATTGCTCCTCCTACTGTCTTGATGTATCCTCATCTTTGTGTTCTAGAGTAGGATATCTTTTTTGATATTTTGAAGTCTATTTTTTTGAAGGTTGTTCAGCAGTTGGTTGTAATTTTGTTGCTTTTATGAGAGAAAGTAAACTCTGATCCTTCTACTCTGACATCTTAATCCCTCAAACTCTCTTTTTTTATACTTGGTTTTAAATTCAATTTTTAAAGTAGATTTCCTTACTAGTGTATAAACTTTGTGAAATCAGGGACCATGACATCTTGCTCACTAGAGTATAACCTGACTATAATCAATCAGTGAAAACTTACTCTATTAAATCCTATTAAAATCCCCTTTAGTTACGGTGTCAATAAAATATAAAGCATTTTGGATAAGTTTGAGGTAACCTTATGATGAATTCTATAAGGTACTTTAAATAACTGCACAATAATTAAAATAGTCAAATCAAAGCACCCAGAAGGGTATAAACTTTTGCTGGTCTTATGTATTTCATGTCTCACTGAACAATTATATTCATTTAATTTAGATTCTCCAACATATGCCAGGTTTTACTCTAGCTACTGGGGAACAGAAGGGAACTCAATGAGATATTTCTGATAGGTATTATTTGTGCTTTCATGGGATTTCCATTCTGGTGGGATACACAGATAATAAAATAATAAATATCAATGAGATAATTTTATTAAATAAGTGCTAAAGTAGAGAGTAGGGAGCGAAAGGCTGTTACCCTAGGAGATAGTATTAGAGTTGAGACCTGGATGAAGGCTAAATATATATCTATATCTATATATCTTATTATAAATCACAATCACAGAATCCCAAAGAACTTTTGTTCATGTAGTTATATCTACTTATATTTATCATATTAGAAATTAAGTAATATTCACTTATTAATTTATGAAAAATAATCTATTTTACATGTTAACATATTTTTATAAAATATAGGTATATTTTCCAAAATGAAATAATTTTAGTGAGAGGAGTGGTGGTATTCTATATCTTTTCAAGTCTCTTTTATATCTTGCTTAACAAATGACAGTTGGATTGTCATATCTTGTTCTATATTTAATCTGTTGCAATATTACATGTCCTGTACCCTCTGGAAAACTCTACTGTTCCCTCTTACAAGAGTGAGAATGAGTAAGAAAAAGAGTCTCTTAGTAGTATTATGAAAATAGTTTAATTACATAGATTTTTCTCTGAAATGATTTGAGAGGCCTAGGGTTCCCTGAAACCCCTCTTGAGAACCATTTTCTTATACTTACCTTATTTTTCCCAGAGTGCTAGGCCAAAAGTAGATGTTCAGTATATTCTACTTACACACAGACGCTATGCATAAATAGTTAACTATGGTGTAACTGTTTTCTGCTTGCAAGTTTGGTTATTTAATTATTCTTACACATAAAAAGATACAGAAATCCACCAGTTTTCAGCCAATTCAGGATGGTAATGGTTTTTTGGTGGAGCTGCAATGTAAGCATGTGAAGAGGTGGGGAGAATATGGGACTCACACACTGCACTGTGTCACCTGGGAATGGCAGTTCACACGTGGGCTGGAGAAAGCTGGGACTGCGGGAATTTCAGGAACCTGAGAAAGTCCAGGGGGGCCGGATCTGGAGCCAATGCCAGGTGCATTAATACAAAAGGTGCTTAGTCAGTGTGATTTTAATGCTCTAAAGAGTGGAGTAGGAGTTGGTGAGACTTCATGGGCCATGAAAGATCCACTTTTCAGTCTAGGATGAAATCTTGTAGATAGTAATTCTAACTATTCGTAAATCTCAAATGCCTTGTTATTAAAGTACTTTCAGACTTTGTATGGCACCAACTGCAGTATCTAATAAGTTTTACCGAAAGATGGGCAGGGATGCCAAGAAATGGGCACCCTTCCACCTCCTTACAAATGACCTTCTCAGAAGAGCTTACCAATGAGATTTGGCAGAGAAAGCATCTTGTAACCAGAGGGTAATCACAGTTTTGACAGTTCAAGCTATGCCTGGAGGAAGCCTCTCAGCATGGATGCATATCAAGCCAGATTTGAGACTGCTAATTGGATAGGTTGTTTACAGAGCCCTTTCTCTAAATTCCTATAAATAAGAATAAAAAACTCCATAATATTTTATGGAGTGTGTGATATCTCTAAGTCAGGAAGGGTTTTAGTTACACTGTTTATACTGAGGACATGTGAAACAAAGACCCTTCTTAAACTTTCAAAAAGTTTATGTGTGAAAGTACCAGTTGACTCCCCCAGACTCTATGACTGTTACTTAGAAAAACATTAGAAAGGAGTAGAGGAAAACTAAGGACCAATGATATTTCCAATGAAATTGGTAGCCAGCCCTTATGCAGGGTCATGGGAGTGATGTTAATTCTTTGGTTAAAATTCAGACATCAGTAGTGGGAAGGGGAAGAGTGTTAAACACAGATGAAAACTCATATGGATTTATATATCAAGAATTTTTCTTATAAGTATGCACATTTGGCCTTTTATAAGGGAACTAGAATGCAGGTTAGCCACACTCTTGTGTTGATCAATTCAGCATGACCTTGACACTTGAGAAGCCAAACCATTCTTCTTTTCTGAAGCCAGCTGTTAACACCAGAAATGCCCAAAGGGGAAATGAGATTTAAGGTGGGCCAAGAAGACTGAGGAAGAGGGAAAAGGTTTTCTGTATATCTTAAAAAAAGTTTATGGCTGTACCCGTGGCATAAGGAAGTTCCTGGGCCAAGGATCACACTCTTGCCTCCTCAGTGACCTGATCCACTGCAGTCAGATTCTTATCCCACTGCATCACAGTGAGAACTCCTACAAATTTTATTGAAGTATAGTTGACTTAAAATGTTGTATTAGTTTCAGGTGTACAGCAAAGTGAATCGATTATTCATATACATATATCCATATCAGATTCTTTCCCCATATACATTATTACGGAATATTGAGTAAAGTTCCCTGTGCTATGCAGTCGTTATGATCATCTTATGACTTAATTTTACATTGCTTTTCCTGAACTGGAAATGCAGTTGCAAAATAAATGATGTTTGATTTGCTTCAAGACACTGTTGAAGAGTGCAAAATTTATGAATCATTCAGTCATTCTAATATGGCTTTTTCATATTCACCTTTTCCCCTCCTTCACTGCATTAATCTAATTATGTGTATTAGCTGGAGATAACCTTAGGATATTAAGTATCCCAGCCGATTTTTACAGAATTTCTTTAAAGAATTCAAATCCAGTGATCCGTATTATGATGAAGACCAATATTTTATTGGCGTTGTGCAAAATAGAATTTTCACTTTCGTTCTTTAAAGGGATCACAGAGAAGACTTCTTTCTGGTTTGAGGTATCAAGGAATTTCTGCAATGTGTTCCTTGAGTGATTAACAAATTGAAAATATAGAAAATTTGGGTAGAAAATGAAACAACATCTCCCCCAACAACCAAACAATGAAGGACAGCTGCTGACAGAGAGATTGGATTAACAAAGAAGCAAGTGTATGAAATGCAGCGGTATTTGCCCAGACACTGAGTTTCTTTCAGCCTCTCGGGCTGGCAGTGGTGACAGAGCCATCTGTCCTATCATCTTGCCCTCTGTAGTGAGCCATTAATTTTCCACAAGGGCTCTCAGTGACAGCTCCCTCATAGTGACCATACTTGGACACGGGGTGTATGATACGCTTTACGAGAGTAGCTTCAAGGTTTCAGGGCTTATGCATCTGCGGAGAAGGAGAAAACGAAAAATGTACAGATAAGCCAAAGGTAGAGGAAAAGCTAGAGAGACATTTACTTATTTGAAGAAAACTGTTCAGTTTACTTGTGTTACATTTAATGTAAATGTTGCATGCTGTATGTATAAGTATGCCTCTTAGTTCACATATGCTAGGGTTTGTAAACAGTGGAACAGTTGTCTGAGTAAACAGAGAGAAAGAGATGTTAACAGGCTTTTTCCTAAAAATCAGTAAAGACAAAACACCAGTTTTCCTACATCTTACCTTGAAATGATTTTCCTTTTTTAAAACAAGTTCCCTAAGATTCCCTTCTACTTCCTTGTTCTCTCTCTCTCTCTTTTTTCTTTTTTTCTCTCACTCTCTCCTCTCCCTCCTTCACTCGCTCTCTTCTGCAGCTGTTCTACTCTCACTAGAAATAATATGCATAAAAAGAGTATTCTACAAATATGCATCGAAATTGTCATGCTATTTTCCTCCTGCTTGCACTGATGCTAGAGAGTACTCAAGCTTGGTTTTTAGAGCTCTAGGTTTCATGAGGAAAGATTTCAAGGATACATTTAAAATAATCTCCTTGAAATGTTATTCTGATAAAAGAACATGAGGTCATTGTGAATGCTCCTGGAAAGCCAACATTCCATTTCAGGGAGAATTCAATAACCTGCTTGGAGTTGGTTTTTGTTGTTCTGGAATTTTATCATCAATGCTGTTCATAATAAGTGAGCTATTTTTTTCTGGGCCAAAAAACTCCCCAAATTTTGTGACTTTGGGGAAGCAAAATTGGAAATTTGGGCTAGGAATTCCAATTCAATTTTTCTCTGTGTGTGTGCTGTAGAAGGTAAAACTTGGTATGGCTAAGATCATTTGCAAAATGTCTTAAGACTCAGGCTAGAAATTTGGCTAAACTCCAATCTGGAGAAGATATTTACTAGTCAATAAACTTGATTCTAGCTGGTGAGAAAACAGTTGTCAGAGCAAAAATTCCATTTGACTGTTTCATATAATATCAGCACACTTCAGAGGTCACAGAGGGAATATTGGAGGACACATGAAGATTAAGAAGTTACAAAAACAAAAAGAAGTTTAGGAGAAGGTATAATGCAACAAAAAAAAAAAAGAAAGAAAGAAAGAAAGAAAAGAAAATTCCGTGGCTCTAAGGAGCTCCTACAAAAATGTAAGATGATATAAATACAAAAATGAGCAAAGAAAAGGGCCAGGTAATTCCAAAAGAATGGTAAAGAGCAGATAGATAAGTGAAAATAGGTTTAACCTCATTAGTAATTGGGGAAATGCCAATAGAAAAGGAAAAGGTAATCCTGCCTATTGTTTGGAAAGTATTAACCATATATCCAAAGCTGGAGAGGGTGTAGAAGAATAACAAAGTGTATTATGAAGACCTTCTTTGATCTAACTTTGCAAAACATGTTTACTGTAAAAATTATCTTTGAGACAATTAGGGAAATTTTAAATATGCATTGAGTATTAGAAATCATGAAGGGATTGAGGTTAATTTTACTAGGTATGATACAGCTTATAAATACGTAAAAAGAAGTTCTTACTAGTCAGAGATGCAAAGTAAAATACTTCTGGATGAAATGGCATGATGGCCTAAGATTTTCTTGAAAAACACTCTAGAATAAAAAAAAAAGTGGATGTGGGATTGATGAAAACCAGACTGACAAAATAGGATAACTGTTAGAGATGGACATATTAGTTTGCTAGGGCTGCCATAACAGTTACCAAAGAAGTCTATTTTCTTACTGTTCTGGGACCTTGAAGTCCAAAAGTAAGGGATGGGCAAGTTTGGTTTCTTCTAAAGTTTCTTTCCTTGGCTTGTAGATGGCCAGTTTGCTGCTTTGTCCTCATGGGGTCATTCTTCTGAGTGTGCACATCTCTGGCATCTCTTTTGTGTCTAGATTTCCTCTTTTTATAAGGATACTAGTCAGATTGGATTAGGGTTTACTTTGGAGATCTCATTTTAGCATAATCACTTCTTTAAAAGTACTATCTCTGACAAAATCCAACACTCATTTCTGATAAAAACCCTTCAGAAAGTGGGCATAGAGGGAACCTACTTCAACATAATAAAGGCCGTATATGGCAAACCCACAGTTAACATCATTCTCAATGGTGAAAAGCTGAAAGAATTCCTGCTGAGATCACGAACAAGACAGAATGCCTGCTCTTGCCACTACTATTCAACCTAGTTTTGGACATTCTATTCATGGCAATGAGAGAAGAAAAAGAAATAAAAGGAATCCAAATTGGAAAAAGACCCAAAAGAGCCAAAGCCATCCTGAAAAAGAAAAATGGAGCTGGAGGCATCAGGCTCCCTGACTTCAGACTATACTACAAAGCAACAGTCATCAAAACCATATGGTACTGGGAGTTCCCATTGTCGCTCAGTGGTTAATGAATGTGAATAGGAACCATGAGGTTGCGGGTTTGATCCCTGGCCTTGCTTAGTGGGTTAAGGATCTGGCGTTGCCGTGAGCTGTGGTGTAGGTCGCAGACGTGGCTCGGATCCTGTGTTGCTGTGGCTCTGGCATAGGCCAGCGGCTACAGCTCTGATTCAACCCCTAGCCTGGGAACCTCCATATGCTGCAGGAGTTGCCCTAGGAAAGACAAAAAAACCCCAAAAAACAAAAAAACAAAAAAACAAAAAACAACCCATATGGTACTGGCACAAAGACAGAAATATAGATCAGTGGAACAGGATAGAAAGTGCAGAATTAAGCCCACATACCTACAGTCAACTCATCCATGATAAAGGAGGCAAGAATATACAATGGAGAAAAGACAGCCCCTTCAATAAGTGGTGCTGGGAAAACTGGACAGCCACATGGAAAAGAATGAAATTAGAACACTCCCTCACACCATACACAAAAATAAACTCAAAATGGATTAAAGACCTAGATGTAAGACCGGATACTAGAAAACTCTTAAAAGAACACATAGGCTAAACACTCTCCAACATAAGGGGCAGCAACATCTTCTCAGATCCACCTCTTAGAGTAATGAGAGTAAAAACAAAAATAAACAAATGGGACTTAAGTAAACTGGAAAGTTTCTGCACAGCAAAGGAAACCCTAAACAAAACAAAAAGACACCCTACAGAATGGGAGAAAATCTTTGCAAATGAATCAACTGACAAGGGATTCATCTCCAAAATTTATAAACACCTTCTGCAGCTCCATACCAAAAAAACAAACAACCCCATCGAAAAATGGGCAGAAGATCTAAACAGATGATTCTCCAAAGAAGACATACGGATGGTCCAAAAACACATGAAAAGATGTTCAACATCACTCATTATTAGAGAAATGCAAATCAAAAAAACCGCTATGAGTTACCACATCACACCTGCCAGAATGGCCATCATCCAAAAGTCTACAAGCACTAAATGCTGGAGAGGGTGTGGATAAAAAGGAACCCTAGTACACTGTTGGTGGGATTGTAAATTGGTGCAGTCACTGTGGAAAACAGTATGGGGATTCCTCAGAAAACTAAACATAGAACTACCGTTTGATCCAGCAATCCCACTCCTGGGCATCTCTCCCAAGAAAACCATGACTCGGAAAGACAGATGTACTCCAATGTTCATTGCAGCACTCTTTTCAATAGCCAAGACATGGAAACAACCTAAATTTCCATTGACAGAGGAGGAGACAAAGAAGAGGTGGTACGTATACACCATAAAATATTACTCAGCCAACAAAATGAATGAAATACTGGCATTTTTAGCAACATGAATGGACCTAGAAATTATCATGCTAGGTGAAGTCAGACAATGAGACACCAACATCAAATGTTATCACTGACATGTGGAATTTGAAAAAAGGACACAGTGAACTTCTTTGCAGAACAGATACTGACAGACTTTGAAAAATTTATGGTTTCCAAAGGAGACAGTTTGGGGGGGTGGGGGGATGTGCTGTGGATGTGGGATGGAAATACTGTAAAACTGGATTGTGATGATGATTTTACAACTATAAATGTAATAAATTCATTAAGTTATTAAAAAAATAAAAATATGAAAATTCAAAAAAAAGTATCATCTCTTGGAGTTCCCATCCTGGCTCAGTAGTAACGAATCCATGAGGATTCAGGTTTGATCCCTGGCTTCGCTCAGTGGGTTAAGGATCCAGCATTGCCGTGAACTGTGGTGTAGGTCTTTTAATGGTTGTTCAGATTATTCATTTTTTTATTGTTAGGTTTATCTTTGCTTCTTAAGTTTTTCCAGTGCTTTGGATCTTATTATCTCTGATATTAGATTTTTTTGTTTCTGATTTTTACTCAATATTTAAAAATGTGCTTAAAAATTGATGTCTAATATTAATCTGTATCTACATATTCTCAATAAATGAAATATATTAGCATAGTTTTACTTGTCTATATGTATCACCATTCTTGGCTTACATTTTGTAGCCATTAGAATTTTTAGTTTCAGCTTATTAATTATTTTATTAAATATTGTTAACCAACCATTGTTTAGACTTGATTATATGATTAATTTATGGCTTTGCTCACAATAGTTTCTTTAATCCTATATCATTCCCTTCTTTGGATTTTTTTTTTCCTAGAAAAATCTTGTGATGAATAAATATTTTCAATCCTTGCATATCTAAAATGATTTTTGCCCTCGAATGCTAGTTTGGTGGGTATAGAATTGTAAGTTAAAAATATATTCCTTTAGGTCTTGAAAATATTTCTGTATTGTCTTCTATATTCCATTATTGCTTGTTTAGAACTGTCATACCAATTGGAATCTTTTTCCTTAGAAAATAACTTTCCTCTTTTTTCTGGACTTTTAGAATTTTCTATTTATCTTTGGTATTTTGAAATTTCAGTCATATGTTCATCTATAAGTCTTTTTATTTATTATGACTGGTGTTGATAGAAATTTTCAAACTGAAGGCTAATACTTTTCTACAGTTCTAGGAAATTTTCTTTAATTCTATATTTTTCTTTTCTTTTTATATAACATCTATTAATATGTATACACAGACTAAACTTTGGATCTATCTTTATATCTCTAAATATTATTCCAAAGCTTCTTTGTGAATGGGGTTTTTGTTTTGTTTGTTTTTGTTTTGTTTATTTATTTATTTATTTATTTCATTTTTATGGCTACACCCGCGGCATATAAAAATTCCCAGGCTATGGTTTGAATCAGCACTGCAGTTTCAGGCCTATGCCACAGCCATCATAAGCCACATATGTGACCTGTGCTACAGCTTTTGGAAATGCCAGATCCTTAACTCACTGAGTGATAATAATATCTTTTCGCTAGATTATTAGCCATTTCTGTTTTCTTCGGACACTGGTTACTTCCTGGTTGTGCATTCAATTTTATGTCCGATAATTATCATTCATGTGTTCAGGTAGTTCTGTGGGAAAAAAACCATTCTGTGGATGTGGCTGGATCTGGTATCAGATGTCCATATCTTTCTTGAGTGAGGGCTGCCTCTTCTTCTGGGTGTAACTGCTAATTGGAGTGTCATCTGCTAGGCTAAGTTCCCATACTTACTTTTGTTAGACAATGGATCTATATTATTTTGTGACTTTAAAAACAATAAAAATAAAATTTAAAGTATTAAAATATTTTTTAAAAATGCATTATTGTATTTTACTGCAGTAAATGATTTATCACTCCCTGAATCTGGCCAATGCCCCTTTAGGTTTATATTTCCCCAAAATGGTTAGGGTGTGATTATCTCTCAGGAGACAGTGTGGCAATTGAAAATGTTCATCAGCTAATAAAATCTTTTATTGAGAAATATATATGCATAAAAATTTAAATATATATTATGTATATTATATTACATATTTATATATCTATAAATTTATTTATATAACATATTGTATATATTTATTATATTAAAAAGCCAAGATTTGTATATACCAGAAAAAAGAAGATAGGTTTGTAAGTGGATGTTAGTATTGTTATTTCTTACCATTCTTTGATGTTGTCTTAGGGAAATTCCTCTCTCAAGTTTTATTCATTAAGGCAGGAACTACATCCACTATACTACTTGAAAAAGCACCTATCTGAAAGATTAACCACTCAGGGTTATTAAAAATAAGTCTCTCAAAATATTTTGTAAGATTGATTTTGGGAGGAAGGTGATGAGGCTAAGGTAGGAACTGTGATCATTTTCCTTACCAAAACCCAGTAATAGATGTGCAATAATTTCTGTATCACTTCTGTAATGGCAGTTTTAAACAATGACAGTCAGTAACAAATTTAAACTCCCAGCCATTGCAAACATAGTTTTTCCTTAATACCATTTATTTCAGGTAATTTGAAGATTATCTGAAATCTATCAATATGATATGTTTACCTGATAACTACTACAGCAGAGATGATCAAAGTCATTTTGTAACTAAAGTACTTGAGACTCACACTGAAATATCCTTCTTATCAAAAACACATACGATCAATTAGAAATGTATGAAAGGTGGGAGTTCCTGTTGTGGCTCAGCAGAAATTAATCTGACTAACGTCCATGAGGATGCAAGTTGGATCCCTGGCCTCCCACAGTGGGTGTAGGGTCTGTTGTTGCCATGAACTGCGGTGTAGGTTGCATACACGGCTCAGATCCCATGTTGCTGTGGCTGTGGTGTAGGCTGGCAGCTATAGCTCTGATGCCACCCCTACCCTGGGAACTTCCATATGCCATGGCTGCGGCCCTAAAAAAAAAGGTCTGAAAGGTAACTTGGATTTTAGATGAATAATTTTTGTTATTCTCTGCACTTGTTTGATAGATGCATTGATGCATTCATTCTTTTATTCATTTAACCACACTCCTCTCAAGTGACTACCTGGTATTTAACAATAGATGCCCACTAAACAAAGTAATTCTGCCTTTGCTCAATGGCTAGCCCAATGTAAGACATTATTAATGTTTTGAATAAATAAAAAAATTAAAATATGAATTGAAGGCTTTGATTCAGCATGTCTTGAATTATGTCAAGGAGTACTTTCACAGTAGTTTCCTTTTAAAGAGTAGTGTCAAGTGAAGAAGTTTAACAAGTTTATTACTACAAGATTTTTCAGGGTCTTTACTAAGCTAGTGGGCACTCTTAATATCCTTGTGAGGATAGGATGCCAAATTTCTCACTCTTATTTCACCAAGAAGTACTTTTTTTTCTCCTCCCCAAACATCTTCTGCATTGATGTTCTTTGGAACATACTTGACATTACTGGTTTGAGAATAACTTTCTTCTTGTTTTCTGTCGTGTGTAACATGCTTTTTTTTCCCTGAATACTCCAATAATAAATTGTAAGGTGAACCAAGAACTTACCCTTTAGTTTTTTTCTGTAAATATGCCATTCTCTGACCTATCAAGTAAATGCAGAATGATACTCATATGTGGAATCCCAGTGTAGACCCCACTGTGAAGGTAACATACCTGTAATCAGAAACAATACTTGCCTTTTTCTTTGGTGGCCACTTGAGGGAGCTAAAAAGAGCCAAAGATTTCCTTTTTTTCTTTAATAGGAAATTTTATCCACTTTAAAATACCTAACAGTATGAGTTACTTAATGGCAGTTGTTATTTTTTTTCAAGTTTATTTTCAAAAAAGTCTGTTCACAATATTATTTCATGGAAAAAGGAAGCATCAACAAAGGAGTTGATGCCACAAAAATTCAAGTATTCAAGTGAACATGTATATGTATGTGTGTGTGTGATTCTCTCTCAGTGGACCAGAGGCCAAAGGTATATAAACTTTCAGAAAGAAGTATGTACATTTATTTATCGGCAAATTGTTAAGATTGTATTTTAGGGATTTCCCATTGTGGCACAGTGGAAACCAATCTGACTAGTATCCATGAGGATGCAGGTTCGATCCCTGGCCTGGGTTGGGGATCTGGTGTTGCTGTGAGCTATAGTGTTTGTAGACATGGCTTGAATCCCGTGTTGCTGTGGCTATGGTGTAGGCCAGCAGCTGCAGCTCCAACCCCTAGCCTGGAAACTTCCATATGCCATGGGTGTGGCCCTAAGAAGAAAAAAAAATGTATTTTAATACAATAGGAGAAATGGAGGTTATATATTATATATATATATAATATATATATGTGAATATAATATGTATGTGAGTAATCAGGCTAGTAATAAAACTAGATTTTTTTTGGTCGTTTTGCCTTTTCTAGGGCTGCTTCTGTGGCAATATGGAGGTTCCCAGGCTAGGGGTCTAATTGGAGCTGTAGCCGCAGGACTACGCCACAGCCACAGCCACAGCAACATGGGATCCAAGCTGTGTCTGCTACCTATACCACAGCTCACAGCAACGCCAGGATCCTTAACCCACTGAGCAAGGCCAGGGTTTGAACCTGAAACCTCATGGTTCCTAGTCGGATTCATTAACCACTGAGCCATGATGGGAGCTCCTAAAACTAAGATTTTTTGATTAAAATTCCTAATATATGGCCTACAACATTTCCAGGACCCTTGAAGGTACAGGTATGCCTTTTGCAAATGACTTCTCCCTGCCTCCTCGCCTTAAACCAGAGGTAAACACCATCATGGATTTTGTGTTTATCATGCCTTGAATAGTAATTTTTATCACATACATATGCCTTCCTAAAAATACATTTTAAAATCTTTTTCTTATTATAGAGCTTGAAAAATTGCTTACAGTTAGTCTTCTGAGCTTTTCCCATCTGTACAACATGGTATCTAAAATTCATCCAGCTTGTGCATAGGGGTGTAAAACACTGCTGTGTAACATACCATTTTTTTGCCCCTGACAGAAATTATGCAGCAGTACTATTTATGTACACTTGGATTTTATTTTCATATTTATTTTTATGGAGATTTTGTATATTTTCATATTGTGTCCCATAGTGCAAATTCAGAGTTTTATAGGATAGTCTGAATCCCTTGGAATAGAGTGAGCACATGTTTGTATTAAAAAGATAATTCCAATTTTTTTTCAAAGTTTGTACAAGAAGTGATTAAGAATGTCTGTTGCGACAGAAAACCAAATCAAAAAACTGGAAAGCAATATAAGAGACCTATGGGATAATATAAAGTGGGCCAATCTACGCATAATAGGAATTCCAGAAGGAGGAGAAAAAGATAAGGGGATGGAAAATATATTTGAAGAAATTATCGATGGAAACTTCCCAAATCTAAAGGATGCTGGATTCAAGATACAAGAAGCACAGAGGGCCCCAAACAAACTGAACCCAAATAGACCCATAGCAAGGCACATCATAATAAAAATGGCAAAAGTTAGTGATAAAGAGAGGATCCTAAAGGCAGCAAGAGAAAAACAGAATGTTACCTACAAGGGAACCCCCATAAGAATATCAGCTGACTTCTCTACAGAAACACTACAGGCCAGGAAGGAATGGCAAGAGATATTTAAAGTGCTCAAAGGAAAAAATATGCAACCTAGAATACTCTATCCAGCAAGAATATCATTTAAAATAGAAGGGGAAATAAAAATTTTTTCCAACAAACAAAAACTTAAAGAATACTGCAACACAAAACCCAGGTTAAAGGAAATATTGAAAGGGCTTCTCTAAACCAAAAAGAAAGGAAGGAAAGGGAAGAAAAAAGAAAAGAAAAGAAAAAAAAAAAAGAAGAAGAGGAAGAACTAGGACTGAGAAAACCGCAATCAGAGAGCAGTCACTCAAATAAGCCAGCATACAGATTTAATCATGAACATGCTTCAAACAAAATAAAATTAAAAAGAAAAAAATAAAAAAGAGTCATCAAAACCGTAAAATGTGGGCAAGGGATGTTAGGAAGTAAATAACCCTTTTTGTTGTTTGTATGTTTCTCTTCTTAATTTTAATATAGTAATGAAGTGTTTGAACTTACAGGACCATCAGGCTAAAACACACAATTATGGGAAGGGGTTAGCATACTTAAAAAACAGGGCAACCACAAGCCAAAACCAAATATTGCATTTGCAAAAAATGAAAAAAAAAATACACTCAAGCAGATAATAACAGGAGACCATCCAACCAAAAAAAAAAAAAAAAAAAGAAAGGAAGAATGGAGACCCATAGAATCAACTGGAACACGAGGTTCAAATGGCAATAAATAATCATCTATCAATTATCACCTTAAATGTCAATGGACTGAACACCCCAATCAAAAGACACAGAGTGGCTGAGTGGATAAAAAGGCAAAAACCTTCAATATGCTGCCTACAAGAAACTCACCTTAGGACAAAAGATACATATCGATTGAAAGTGAAAGGGTGGGGAAAAATATTTCACGCCAATAGACATGACAGAAAAGCAGGAGTTGCAACGCTCATATCAGACAAAATAGACTTTAAAACAAAAGACATAAAGAAAGACAAAGAAGGACACTACTTAATGATTAAGGGATCCATCCAAGGAGAGGATGTTACTATCGTCAACATATATGCCTCAAATACAGGAGCACCCAGATACATACAACAAATATTAACAGACATAAAGGGAGATATTGATGAGAATACAATCATAGTAGGAGACCTAAATACCCCCTTCACATCAATGGACAGATCCTCTAGACAGAAAACCAATAAAGCAACAGAGATCCTAAAGGAAACAATAGAAAAGTTAGACTTCATTGATATCTTCAGGACACTACATCCAAAAAAAGCAGAATACACATTCTTCTCAAATGCTCATGGAACATTCTCAAGAATCGACCACATATTGGGACACAAAGCGAATCTCAATAAATTTAGGAGCATAGAAATTATCTCAAGTATCTTCTCTGACTACAATGCCATGAAATTAGAAATCAACCATGGGAAAAGGAAAGAGAACAAACCTACTGCATGGAGACTAAACAACATGCTACTAAAAAACCAATGGGTCCATGAGGAAATCAAGAAGGAAATTAAAAACTACCTTGAAACAAATGATAATGAAGACACAACCGCTCAAAATCTATGGGATGCTGCGAAAGCAGTGCTCAGAGGGAAATGTATAGCAATAGAGGCCTTTCTCAAAAAAGAAGAAAGATCCCAAATGGACAACTTAACCCTCCACCTAAATGAATTAGAAAAAGAAGAACAAAAAAGTCCTAAAGTCAGCAGAAGGAAGGAAATTATAAAGATCAAAGAAGAAATCCATAAAATAGAGACTCAAAAAACAATACAGAAAATTAATAAAACCAAGAGCTGGTTCTTTGAAAAGGTGAACAAAATTGACAAACCCCTGGCCAGACTCACTCAAAAGAGGAGAGAAAGAACCCAAATAACCAAAATTAGAAATGAAAAAGGAGAAATCACAACGGATACAGCAGAAATACAAAAAACCATAAGAGAATACTATGAACAACTATACGGCAACAAGTTTGACAATCTGGAAGAAGTGGACAATTTTCTAGAATCTTACAGCCTGCCAAAACTGAATCAAGTAGAAACAGACCAACTGAACAGACTGATCACTAGAAATGAAATTGAAGAGGTCATAAAATCCCTCCCTACAAATAAAAGTCCAGGACCAGATGGCTTCACAGGTGAATTCTATCAAACATAGAAAGAGGAACTGGTGCCCATCCTCCTTAAACTCTTTCAAAAGGTTGAAGAAGAAGGAATCCTCCCAAAGACATTCTAGGATGCCACCATCACCCTCATTCCAAAACCAGACAGAGATACCACCAAAAAAGAAAACTATCGCCCAATATCATTGATGAATATAGATGCAAAAATTCTCAACAAAATCTTAGCCAATCGAATCCAACAACATATCAAAAAAATTATACACCATGACCAGGTTGGGTTCATCCCAGGTTCACAAGGATGGTTCAACATATGCAAATCAATCAGCATCATACACCACATTAACAGAAAAAAAGTCAAAAATCATATGATCATCTCAGTAGACGCAGAAAAAGCATTTGACAAAGTCCAACATCCATTCATGATCAAGACCCTCGCCAAAGTGGGTATAGTGGGAACATTCCTGAATATAATCAAAGCCATTTATGAGAAACCCACAGCAAATATAATCCTCAATGGGGAAAAACTGAAAGCCTTCTCACTCCAATCTGGAACAAGACAGGGAGGCCCACTCTCACCACTGCTCTTCAACATCGTTTTGGAAGTCCTAGCCACAGCAATTAAACAAACCAAAGAAATAAAAGGCATCCATATAGGAAGAGAAGAGATCAAACTGTCACTGTATGCAGATGACATGATACTGTACATAGAAAACCCTAAGGACTCAACCCCAAAACTGCTTGAACTGATTAATAAATTCAGCAAAGTAGCAGGATATAAGATGAACATTCAGAAGTCAGTTGCATTTCTGTATACCAGCAATGAAATATTAGAAAAGGAATACAAAAATACGATACCTTTTAAAATTGCACCTCACAAAATCAAATACCTCGGAATACACCTGACCAAGGAGGTAAAGGACTTATATGCCAAGAACTATAAAACTTTCATCAAAGAAATCAAAGAAGATGGAAAGAAATGGAAAGATATTCCATGTTCCTGGATTGGGAAAATCAATATTGTAAAAATGGCCATACTACCCAAAGCAATCTACAGCTTCAATGCAATCCCTATCAAATTACCCAGGACATTTTTCACAGAACTAGAACAAACCATCCAAACATTTATATGGAACCACAAAAGACCCAGAATCGCCAAAGCAATCCTGAGAAACAGAAACCAAGCAGGAGGCATAACTCTCCCAGACTTCAAGAAATACTACAAAGCCACAGTCATCAAAACAGTGTGGTACTGGTATCAAAACAGACAGACAGACCAATGGAACAGAATAGAGAACCTGGAAACAAACCCTGACCCCTATGGCCAATTCATCTTTGACAAGGGAGGCAAGAACATCAAATGGGTAAAAGAAAGTCTATTCAGCAAGCATGGCTGGGAAACCTGGACAGCTGCATGCAAAGCAATGAAACGAGAACACACCCTCACACCATGCACAAAAATAAACTCCAAATGGCTGAAAGACTTCAATATACGACAGGACACCATCAAACTCCTAGAAGAAAACAGAGGCAAAACACTCTCTGACATCAACATCATGAATATTTTCTCAGGTCAGTCTCCCAAAGCAGTCGAAATTAGAGCAAAAATAAACCCATGGGACCTCATCAAACTGAAAAGCTTTTGCACAGCAAAGGAAACCCAAAAGAAAACAAAAAGACAACCTTCAGAATGGGAGAAAATAGTTTCAAATGATGCAACCGACAAGGGCTTAATCTCTAGAATATATAAACAACTTATACAGCCCAACAGCAAAAAAGCCAATCAATCAATGGAAAAATGAGCAAAAGACCTGAATAGACATTTCTCCAAAGAAGATATACAGATGGCCAACAAACACATGAAAAAATGCTCAACATTGCGGGTTATAAGAGAAATGCAAATCAAAACTACCATGAGATACCACCTCACACCAGTCAGAATGGCCATCATTAATAAATCCACAAATAACAAGTGCTGGAGGGGGTGTGGAGAAAAGGGAACCCTCCTACACTGTTGGTGGGAATGTCAACTGGTACAGCCACTATGGAGAACAGTTTGGAGATACCTTAGAAATCTATACATAGAACTTCCATATGACCCCGCAATCCCACTCTTGGGCATCTATCCGGAAAAAAACCCTACTTAAAAGAGACACATGCACCCGCATGTTCATGGCAGCACTATTCACAATAGCCAAGACATGGAAACAACCCAAATGTCCATCGACAGATGATTGGATTCGGAAGAGGTGGTATATATACACAACGGAATACTACTCAGCCATAAAAAAGAATGACATAATGCCATTTGCAGCAACATGGATGGAGCTAGAGAATCTCATCCTGAGTGAAATGAGCCAGAAAGACAAAGACAAATACCATATGATATCACTTATAACTGGAATCTAATATCCAGCACAAATGCACATCTCCTCAGAAAAGAAAATCATGGACTTGGAGAAGAGACTTGTGGCTGCCTGATGGGAGGGGGAGGGAGTGGGAGGGATCGGGAGCTTGGGCTTATCAGACACAACTTAGAATAGATTTACAAGGAGATCCTGCTGAATAGCATTGAGAACTTTGTCTAGATACTCATGTTGCAACAGAAGAAAGGCTGGGGGAAAAAATGTAATTGTAGTGTATACATGTAAGGATAACCTGACCCCCTTGCTGTACAGTGGGAAAAAAATAATAATAAATAATTTAAAAAAAAAGAATGTGTGTTGCTCTACATCTTTGCCAACACATTTTTTATAATTAAAAAATTTTACCAATTGAGTATGTTTAAAATTTTATATTATTGAGGTCTTATGCACATTTCTTTAATTTTTACTTTTTTTTCTCTTTTTTTCTTTTTGTTTTTCTAGGGCCACACCCACAGCATATGGAGGTTCCCAGGCTAGGGGTCCAATTGGAGCTGTAGCTGCCGGCCTACACCACAGCCACAGCAATGTGGGATCTGAGCCACGTCTATAACCTATACCACAACTCACGCCAAAACTGGACCCTTAACCCACTGAGCGAGGCCAGGGATTGAACCCACATCCTCATGGATGCTTGGATGCTAGTCGGGTTCGTTCAGCACTGAGCCACGACGGGAACTCCGTTTAACGTTTTTGATAGGCTTATTGGGCATTTGTGTTTCCTCTCTTGTGAGAAATGCTGGTTTAGGACTTTGTCCATCAGCCTTTGGAGTGTTTGTGTTCTCACTGAATTTAGATGCAGCTTTTGTATTCTTTAGGTATGAATCTTTTATTGGTCATACATATTTCCTGCCTTCTCATTCTCTTTATTGTATGTTTTGATGAATTACCTTAATTTTAATTTTGAATTTATCAATTTTTCTTGTTGGTTTGTGTTTTTTGTGCCCTGTTTAAAAGTTATTCTCTGGGTGGGGGTCATTAAGGTAAGATATTCTCCTATATTTTCATATTTTGAATTTCACATTTTAACTTTTTAAAAAATCTGGAATTGATTTTTGTTTACAAGTTGAAGAAGGGATCTAATTTGTTGTTTTTTATTGTTAATCAATTGTAATAACCCCAGGAGTTGAATTGCACATGCTTCCTGGTAACCAACTCTTCTACATTAAACTCTCTTATTAATTCTAATAGTTTGTATGTTATTTTGGAGTTTTCTGTGTTGTTAATATGAATGTTATGATATTTCTGTTTCTTCTTTTCTAATAATACTACTTTTTGGTTCTTCTTATCTTTGCATATTTCATACAGAATCTTTGGTACCATCATGAATATAAGCAACAAGGTCAGCTATCTTGTCTCAGTCCTTATTTTAAAAACAATTTATTTCCAATATTTTACCAGTAAGATAACTTGATTTTTGGAAATTAACCCTTTGCTAGGTTAAAGTATTTCACTTCTATTCCCAGTTTTGTTAGAGTATTTACCAAAAATGGGTGCTGAATTGTATGAAATCTATTCTCTTCATCTATTGGGAAATTCATATGTTTTCTCCCTAAACAGTTAACATGGTAAATGATATCAATGGATTAACTAGATTTGATTTACTAATGTGCTAAATTTTTTATTTCAGGATTTTTCACTCATGTTTATGAATAACCTAGGAAAGTAATTTTCTTTTCTTCTGCTTTCCTTGTCTCTGTGTTTTTGTTTTTTGGTATCGAGCTATACTAGCAACTCAGAATTAATTGAGATGTGTTTCCTCTTTGACTGTTTCTGATTGAGGTTGCATAAGGTAGGAATGGTCTATTCCTTGAAAGTTTCATAAAACTAGCCTGTAACTTGCCTAAAAGTTTGATAGAATCTGATATTTCTTTTGTAAAATAACTTTCAGGTGTGGTATAATTTTTTTTAAGGGCTTTCTTTTAAAGATTATACAGACTTTCTATTTCTTTTGGAGTTGACTTTGGTAAGTTTTTAAAATAGGAGTTTAATCATTTTGTCTTAGTTTTTCAATTTATAAGAAAGAATTTGTAGTAGTTTTATCTTTTTAAATGCTACTGTATCTGTGGCTATATATATATATTTTTTTTTTGGTGTGTGTGTGTGTGCTGCAGGAGCAGCATATGGAAGTTCTCAGGCTAGAGATCAAATCGGAGTTGCAGTTGCTGGCCTATGCCACAGCCACAGCAAAGCCAGATCAGACCCACATCTTTGACCTACACCACAGCTCATGTCAATGCCAGATCCCTAACCCACAGAGCAGGGCCAGGGATTGAACCCACATCCTCATGGATACTAGTTGGGTTCATTTCTGCTGAGCCACAATGGGAACTCCTTTTTTTAAACTGTTATTTTAAGTACTAGTAATTTTGTTTTTTTTTCCTCCTTTGCTCATACTTGCCAAGAGTTTTGTCAATTTTATTAGTCTTTTTAAAAATGCAGATTTTTGCTTTATTGGTTCTCCCTTATATTTTGATTTCCTTCCTTTAAAAATAAAATTTGCTTTACCAAAAATTTTTGAGCACATAACTTAAAGAGTTAAAAAATTTAATTTTCATAATATAGCAGGCTCTTGCCTCCGTTATCTCATTTCTTCCTTCTTGGATATGTAACTTTAATTTGTTTTGTCTGATTATTTTGATATTTACAGCCAAGACTCTAAATGACATGTTTTTACTGCTATTTCCTAATTTTTCAATTGTAGGCATTTTCCAGTGAGCTCCATATTAGGTTAAAACACTTTTTTTAGTAATTCCCATTGTGGCTCAGTGGGTTAAGAACCCAGTGTAGTCTCCATGAGGATGAAGGTTCAATCCCTGGCCTCGCTCAGTGGGTTGAGGATCTGGTGTTGTCACAAGCTGTGGTGTAAGTCACAGGTGCAACTTGGATCTGCTGCTGTTGCTGTGATTTAGACCTGCAGCTGCAGCTCCAATGTGACCCCTATCCTGGGAACTTCCATATGCTGCAGATGTGGCCATAAAAAAGAAGAAAAAAACCCTCTTCTTTCTTATCACAATATATTTTCTTTCATAGCACAAATCACAATGTTTTACCTTTATTTGCATAATTATATTATTAATATTTTTTTTCTTTTTTAGAAGCCTCATGTGGTCAAGGACTTTGCTTGCTTTTGGTTTCCATTTATTCTCCAATGTCTAGAACAGGGTGAACTTCAACTATTTGTTGGATGAGTGAATGAATGAGTGAATGGCATAATGTGGAAAAGAGAACTGTCAAGAGTTGAAAGAGATGGTGTTTCTTTGAAGGATGACTTGGACAGGATGAGTGAAGTAAGGCATTGTCAGTTATACTAGTTGATCTGTGGCAGACTGAAGTATCTAAGACTGTGAACTCCTGTTTTGTATAAGGCAGTGTTGGTACCTTTTTCAGTATGTTAAAATTTCCTTTTGCTTCCTTTAGGTTCATAATAAAGAGCATTAGAAAATGTTCTGTTTCTACAGAGATAAAGATAAATATGGAGATGAGTTTCAGTCCATAGGCTTCGATAGGGTTTGGGAGTAGATTTGTCCAGGAAAGCTGGCTTATTGTTTAAGTGCCAAGGAAGCAAATAAGGAGAGAAGCATAGTGCATGAGTGGTCCCTTCGGATTTCCGTTTTTTTTCAATGTATTCATTTAAAATTTTAAAACTACATAAATTTTCCAACAGGCACACAACAGTAGACAGAAGGATCTAATGAATCCTTTCCCTGTATCAGCATTTTTTTATTTTTCCCATCTTGTTTTCTTTATCCCCACTCTGTTAGTCATGGTTCTCCAGAGAAGCAAAACAAACAGTATGTGTGTGTGTGTAAAGTATATATCATATATATATATACACACACACACACACATACCACAATTATGGAGCCTGAGAAGTGCCAAGTTCCGAAGTCTGCAGGTTGGAGACCCAGAAAAGTTGTTTTAGTTTTAGTCTAGACCTAGGAACCAGGAGAACTAGTGGTGACTTGCCAGGCCCAAGACCCAAGAAGGGCTGATGCTGCAGTTAGAATCTGAAGGCAAGAAAAAACTGTCCCAGCTCAGTAGTCAGTTCCCTCTAACCCAGCGTTTTTTTTCTACATAGGTCTTCAACTGACTGAGGTCCATCCCCACATTAGGGAGGGCAAACTGCTTTGCTCAGATAAAGCTGCTGATTCAGATGTTAATCTCATCTAGAAACACCCTTAGAGATACAGCCAGAATGTTTGGCCAAATGTCTGGGTACCCTGTGGCCCAGTCAAGCTGACACAATTTAACTATCACATTCACCCATGTATATATTTTTTTATCAAATATGTTTTATGTGAATTCAGAATATTATCTTATTTTACAAGAAAGTGCTTCAGTATTTGCTGCTATATCAATTTTCTGAAAAGTAAACATTAGTTTAAAATCAGTTTTAGATTCACAGAAAAATTGCAAAATAGTGCATAGAGTTCCTATATACTTCACATCCAGTTTCTCCTATTATTAATATATTACATTAATATAGTACATTTGTCATAATTAATGAACCAGTATTGATACATTATTGTTAACCAAGGTCCACCATCTATTTAAATTTTCTTAGTTTTTACCTAATGTCCTATTTCTAGTCCAGAAACCCATCTAAGATACTACATTACATTAAAAGTTATGTGTCCTAAGGCTTCTCTTGGCTGTGACAGTTTCTCAGACTTTTCATGTTTTTGATAACCTTGACAGTTTTGAGGATTAGCAGTCAGGTAACTTGAAGAATACTCCTGTATTATAATTTGTTTAGTGTTTTGTCATGATTAGATTGGAGTAATACAGTTTTGGAGTTGAAACTACAGAGGTAAAATATTGTTCTCATCATATCATGATAAGTACACATACTACCAACACGATTTATCACTTTTGATGGTGACTTTGATCACTTGGCTGAGGTAGTTTGTCAGGTTTTTCCACTGCAAAATTATTCTTTTCCCCTCCTTTCCATATTGCACTTCTTGGAAGAAAGTCACTATGTGGAACTCATACTTAAGAAGTGGGGAGGAGTTCCCGTCGTGGCGCATGAGGTTGCGGGTTCGGTCCCTGCCCTTGCTCAGTGGGTTAACGATCCGGCGTTGCCGTGAGCTGTGGTGTAGGTTGCAGATGCGGCTCGGATCCCGCGTTGCTGTGGCTCTGGCGTAGGCCGATGGCTACAGCTCCGATTGGACCCCTAGCCTGGGAACCTCCATATGCTGCAGGAGCGGCCCAAGAAACAGCAAAAAGACCAAAAAAAGACAAAAGAGTTATACGCCTTTCCCTGAGTGTAGACTATCTACATGTATTATTTCTAATTCTTCGTGGGGTATTTATCTTTTCTCATATAAAAATTTATTTATTTATATTTATTTATTTATTTCAGTATGGACTCATGAGTATTTATTTTATGTTTTGGGTTATAATCCAATACTACTTTATTTTCTTCCTCATATTTTTTAATCTTTGATCATTTGGAGCTTGACTACTTGAAGTTTTTTTAGTTGTCCTTCATATTCCTTTAACATACCTCCATCCACAAGTTTTACAACTTTCTAATTGTTTTAAATTTTTTGAGCACCTTCTTCTTGGCATTATTGAATGCTCCATGCTTATCTTGCATTTTGTGTACCAGTCTTAGGATCAGTCTTTTCTCAAAGAGACCTGTTGTTTTTAACTGGAAAATGGTGTTGGGCACTAGGTGTGTGTATTGTCTCCGGTTTTCATTACTTCTACTCATTTTCAGCTGATGGAGCAAAGGAGAAAATATATGTGTGTATGCAACCCTCTGTATATATACAGAACTTTTAATATTTCTGTATGTAATCATTTTATTGATGCTGGAATGATGTTACTGGAATCCGGGTTCTTGTTCACGGGCAGTCAAAGAACGAACTCTGTGAACACACAGGCAGCGAGCAAGCAAAGTCTTTATTAAAGGAAATCAAATAGCTCCCAGGGCTGCTGGGAGGCGGGAGAAGAGCCTCCCCTCTCTATTGTCCTATAGGGGTTTATATCCCTCAAAGATGGGAGGTACCAAAGTGGGGTCCAGAAAGATGTAGTTTTCTCCCATTGGCCTTGCTCATAAGTTCTTATTCAATAGGGGTTTTAGGGTGGAAATGTCTTGTAGGTCTCATGGTTTCTTTGCACCTTTCTTCCAGTAAACTGAGTCACAGGGGATAGGGATTAATGTCCATCAAGGTGTAGATACACTCCCTATAGTAAACAAGGCCTGTGGGGATGTTACTCCTTGGAGCCCTTAAGCCACAAATGTTTATCAATAGCCACATCAAAAGAATGCATCAAAGCCCATGCTCCTATACTGACTACCTGAGTTAGTACTCTGCCTCATTATCTATGTTAAATTAAACTTGAGTTCAGGTTGATGTTTCCAACTCTAATCCACTACAAAATGGGTCATTCTAGTCTTCTACCCTTGCTTATTTATAAATTACCAGTTCAAGAATAGGAAATTTGGCTCTCATTTTCCACTCATTTTTCTGCCCCAAAGGAAAATCCTGTAGAAGCGAATTGCACAATAATCAGGGAACAGAAGAATGCAGAAGAGTGGAAGAGCCGGTATACCATATTATTTAATTAATGTTTGCCGAATTATGAATGAATTAGTTCATTCAATTCACAAGTATTTTTTTGAGCTGCTCCTATGTGGTAGACAGCTGGGAACACAGCAGTGAATAAAAACAGACTGGATCCCTTCTGTTATGCAGCTTCTGTGCTAGTAAATGAATTTGGATGATGAATGAATGAGTAAATACTACAACATTCTTTTATGGTCATGTCATAAACTCTTGCGGTCTTAAATTATTTGGCTAAAATATTTGAAATTTTATCTTGCCAGATGCTACTTGGGCTATGACTGCTTATTTTTCTTCATTTTTAGGTTGATTTTGTCCTGGAAATCCCCCTGCTTGGTGATGTGCTGGGCTGCTGTTTGCAAGGTAACACCTAGAGAGCTGATTACATCCATACACTGGGGAAATGGGGAACATGTTTCTGGGATGGGTGAATGATTTTTCACTTCTGTGAGAGAGATCAAATTATCAGCAGGGCTGCTAATCTGCCTATCTGCAAAAATAGCCAGAAATATGCACAAATGTAAACATAAAAGGAGACACTCATAATTTGCATAGCTCTCATGTTTGTCCATCAGTCACCCTAAATGCCTGTAAGCTGTCAGGCTGGACACAAATGTGCTGTAGCTTGAGGAATTGTCATTTCATCTTCCAATGAGATACTTTATTGTCACCGTTAATTGATTAAACATTTTCAACACTCACTGAGTAAACCAGTCACGCCATCTATTTCTACCTTGGGCTTCTGTTTATGGTCTGAGTGTGCCAAACATCCAGACTAAATGAAAATATACCCTCCAGGAACCACGCGTGGCATCTCTCATAACAAGCTGCAGCACCTCTCTGAAGCACGGCTGCTATGTCATGGGGAATCCCGGGAATCTTTAGCTTAACTCGCTGTGCCTTGGAGCCTCTAGGAGGACTGGAAAGTGAGCGGTGTTGGAGGATTCATGTGTGCAGATGGCTGGCATACTTACATCTCTCATTTTGAGGGAAAACGAGCAGTGTCAAGGAACAGATTAGGTATCCCTGGGATAGCTGGGATTTGTGACAATCCCAGTTGACAATGTGAGTCTCAGCCAGATCTCTGAGACTGCCCGTGTTGACCTTCTATGGTTTTCTGGATCATGGGAGGGTGCTGATTGTTGCTTGTGCCTTATTCATTTAAAATTCTCTGTCTGGAGTTCCCGTTGCGGCTCAGCTTGTTAAGAACCCAACACAGTGTCCATGAGGATGTGTGTTCGATCCCTGGTCTCGCTCAGGGGGTTAAGGATCTGGCATTGCTGCAAGCTGTGGTGTAGGCTGGCACCTGCAGCTCTGATTTGATCCCTTGCCAGGGAACTTCTATATGCCACAGGTGTGGCTCTAGAAAATAAAAAAAATTCTCTATCAAATTCAAATAAAAAGGAATTGATCCTATTTGCCTTTCCATTTTAAAGATGGTATTAAAGCCTGGGAAGGATAGTGGGGGTGGAGTGGGAGAGAGGAGAAGAACTTGGCTAAATGGAAAGTGTTGAGATGATTCAAATGGCTCATGCTGACAGAGCAGGGGTGCCTTGACCTTCTGTGGGGGCCACGTAGGCAGCCTCCTACTGGTGGTTATTTTGGGTGCTGGAAAGCCTGCCTGCCCTGAAATATCTCTCCGTGCCATCTTGCCAGATTCTGTAATTCCCACGACAAGAGCCATCCTCCACTTAAAGGCATTGTGTCTCCAGAAGGCCTGGGTCAGAGTGCAGCCATCCATAGGCAATGACACATATTTAACCCATAATCGCCCATAAGCCCGGAACCTGGCTGCATAGAACAGCTACCAGCTGTTGGTAACCCAACACTGCCTTGCTAAGAGAAGCTTTTTGACAGCCTCTTCACATAAGTGGGGGAAATGGGTGGCTGCAAAGCTCTGGATCAGGAGCGTGATGGCTTCCATGGGAGCAGCCAAATTGCTGCATTGATGGCGTCTCTCTCCATCCTCCTGGGGTACAGGAAAGTTAGATGTTGGCTACTATGAGAAATTTGGAAATGCAAATAGCATCAGGGGAGCGTATATAAGTTCATGGATGATGGATCCAACGTGGAATCAGCGAATGCTTGGGGCACACCTTTAACTGGTTTATCTCTGAGGGAGCAAGACAACTGTCTACCCAGCTTGATTTGATTGACAACCCTCCCCCTCCAATATTCTGTTATTGGTCAGTAAATGTGTCTGATGGTTTCACTGTAATTATTTCTTTGGGCATAGAAGGCACTGTTAAAAGTTAAACATGTTCTCAGGGAGGGAAAACCAAGTATTTTTCAGAATTAAATAATCTCATAGAGTAGCCTGAGGGAAAGCTTGGAAGCATGGTATGCTGCAGCTGTGTGTGAGGAAAACATTCTCCACAAAATGCTGGAACCCAACAGGCTGCTCTGGGGAGTGAGCCAGTTTCTCACTAAGTGTGGTTAGAGAATCACGTGCTCTCTTCATAAAATTAAATTCTTAGGATGGTATTTAGGGCTCCTTTTTTCTTCTGTCCTTGCTTTTCTTGTTTCTTGGTCTTGGTTTCTCTCTCTGAATTCTCTCCAGGGTGTCGAAAGCTGCACCCACACATCCCCCTCCTTTTTACTCACTTTCTTTTGGGCAGTCATTGCATGTTTCAGGACGTGGCTGGGCAGAAGGGCACCACTAAAGTGCAGGCAGCCCTCTCTTCCTTAGAACATGCTTCTGGGAGCTGGCTGTATAACTGTGCCTCACAAGCAGTCTACCTAAGCCTACCTTAGCCTACCTAAGAGTGTGGCAATTTAAAAGCAGACTCCCTGAAGCTGTTTTGCTGGTGAATCTTCCCTAAAAGCAAGAATTATAGGCCACCAACAGAAGGTAGAGCTCAGGCTTCCCCAGTGGACAGGTGAGAGCTGGCAAAAGAGCAAAGAAACAGGAGAATATGGACTCTGAAGTCAGGGAGTATTAGGAAGTACCAATGAGAGAGCAAGTAGAATTGGATGTGAAAAGAAGTCGGATAGACTGGGGCTTAATATTCAGTAGCTGAGCCTCCTTGAAGTTAATGTCTTTGAGCCTTAATTTTCTTTATGGGGTAATATTAATACCTACTTCATAAGTTCTAATTAGAAGCACATGGTTGATCAGCACTGTGATTCTGGCTCATAAGAGGCATTTAAACTATTCATTGTTATGATTACTATTAAGAACATTTCAGCAGAGTGGTGGTCTGAGTTTGAATAAGATTTTAGGAAGTGAAGTTCAGTTGGGAATGGAGACAGAGTTGTATAGCGTTAACTTCTGGCTTAGGTGAGGTTGAAGGAAGGATTTTTTAGGATGAGGAAACTTGAGCATGGGTGTAGATTCAAAGAGAAGCTAGAGGCATGATATTCAAGAAAAAAGGAATAATTTATAAATCAAGTGGCTAAATAACTTAATAGGAAGTAGATGAGATCTTAAGAGCAGGGATTATCATCAGAAAGGAGCAGGGACACCTTTTACTCTGAAAGAAAGGGAAAAGAAAAAAATATATATATGATTGTGTCATATATAAGATTGTGTCATATATATGATTGTGTCATATATATGTATGATTGTGTCATATATATGTATGATTGTGTCATATATACATGTATGATTGTGTCGTATATATATATGATTGTGTCACTTTGCTGTACAGCAGAAATTAACACAACATTGTAAATCAGCTATACTTCGATTAAAAAAAAAAAAGCCAAGAAAGAAAGAAAGGAAGGGAAACTCTATAACAATAGATGAAGATTTCATGAGGTTGGAAGTGGCAGAAATGGAGGGAATTTGAGAGATTCATGGCTAGTGATTTCTGATCTATGGAAAGCCTTGGTAGTGACCATAGGATCATGGCATTTGGAAAAATAATAAAACCTTAAAAAGTCGCAAATCTACAAACCAGTGCTCTTCGTGGTCCAAGAGCCAGTACTGGTGTTTACTCTGAGACATCACAAAGTGATTATTCTAGAATGTAAAACAGTTGTACACCAAGGGCATTAGTTAGTTCAGCCAATTATTTTTCTCCTGAGCAAGAGTTTCTTAATGGTGGAAAGAGTGTGTTCTTTCACATTGTGCAAGCCCATGGTTTGTCACAGAAGGATAACAGAACGTTATATAGCCATGTAGACAGCTACTTCACATTGCATTGCTCTAGAACACTGAATTTTGGGGGTTCATTTGTTGTGGCAGCTGAGATGGACCTAGCCAATTATGTTGGTATGAATGTTAGTGTCAGAAATTCCTATTTTGAAACTCTCACCCTCCAAAATGGTAGTATTAAGAGATTGAGGTCTTGGGGAGGTACATAAATCATGAGAGTGGAACCCTCAATAAAGGCAATTAAGGTCCAGAGAGATCCCTAGCCCCTTCCATGTTCTCCCTGTGTTCTCATATGGAGGAAGAGCACCACTGTGCTGGGGCTTTGATCGTGGACTTCCCAGCTTCCAGAACTGAGCAAAAGCACCCTGTCTGCAATATTTTGTTATAACAGACCTAGGAGACTAAGGCAACCATACAGCAGGGCTGGGGAACTAGAAGAATTGGAGGACAGCAAAATATAGTCAGAGAAGGAACATTCTGAATTTCAAATGTCAGGGAACTATGGGATGCTCTTTGTGCTGTAGGTTTAGGGAGGCAGAAAGATGGGTGCTGGAGAGAAAGCCCATAAATGGAGTATAATGGCTTTGAAATTTCAGTTGGAAGTTTGGTGTGATATTCTGTCATCATTTTTAAAAAGTTCTCTTTTCATGTGTGGTGAGGACAGTTGTCTATGTTTGTAGGAGGTTTTGGAGTTAAAATTGCCTGGATTTATATCTCATCACCGTTATTGTCTAGTTGCCCTTGAACAAGAAACTTTGCTGAAATTCAGTTTTAAATTTGTGGGGCATGTGGATAACACTGTGTACTCTGCAAGACGGAGTATAATTTGTGATAACCTGAGATAAGAAATGTAAGGCAAACAGTTCATGACTAAGCACATCTCGGGCGCTCAGTGCAAATTACTTTCTCTTGTTTCTGTCATAGCCAGAGTGGAGGCCCTCCTGATTTTGCCACATCAACACTCTTTAATACAACTTTCTGCAATGGTAAGAGTGTTCTATAATCTACACCTTCCAATGTGATAGCCACCAACTCTTTGTGGCTAAACACTTAAAATATTGGCCAGTACGACTAAGGACTGATCGTTTAATTTTATGTCATGTTATTTATTATTTTTTTATGGCCACACCCCAGCACATGGAAGTTCCTGAGCCAGTGATTGAGTCTGACCTGTGGCTGTGACCTATGCTACAGCAGTGGTAACACTAGCTCCTTTAACCCACTCCACCAGGCTGGGGATAGAACCTGTGTCTTCCCAGTCACTTGAGCTGCTGCAGTCAGATTGTTAACCTGCTCTGTCACAGTGGGAACTCTGAATTTTATGTCGTTTTAGTCAGTTTTAAAAACTACATATGACTAGTGGCAACCATATTGAGCAGCATGGCCACATTATTGTTCTAACTGTTCCAATCTATCTTTTTCCAGTCCATCTTCCATATGGCTATCTGAGATAGCTTATTGAAATACTTCTCTTGTCATGTGATTCTTTCATCTCAAACATCTTTAATAGTTCTGTGTTTTCTACTGAGCAAAATGAGGTAGGGTCTGAGCAAGGAAGGAAGAGGCCAAGAGAGAAAAAGTTTAGGGTTCTCCAGAGAAACAGAACCAACAGAAAGATAGATAGATAGATAGATAGATAGATAGATAGACAGACAGATAGATGATAGAGATTTATTTTAGGGAACTGGTTCATGTGATTGTGGAGACTGGGTAGGCCATCAGGCTGGGTAGGCCATCAGGCTGGAGATCTAGGGGAGAGTAGATTTTGTGGTCCAAAGGCTGCCTCCCTCTTCTGGGAAAGATCAGTCTTTTTCTAGAAGGTCTTTAACTGATTAGATTCTTTACTCTTTACTATGAAGAGTAAAGAATTCAATGTCTACTTATTTAAATGTCAATCTCATTAAAAAAAAACCTTCAAAGTAACATCTAGGATAATGTTTGATCAAATATCTTAGTACCATGACCTAACCAAGTTGATACATGAAATTAACTATCACACCTGATCATACTTCTGTCTAGACATTTATCACCAATTCATGGTGTCAAAGAAGAAACAAAGTAGGGCTTTCTGTGTGGAGGTAGCCACTCTTTCTGCAATGCCATAGGGTAGGCATTGAAAAACTTTCTTTTTCCTTCAAAATCTCCATCTCCTTGCTCACTGACTATCTCTATTGACCAAACACAGCTCTTTGGCCCTTTTTTTTAATTTTTATTTTTTGTCTTTTTGCCTTTTCTAGGGCCACTCCTGCGACATGTGGAAGTTCCCACAGCAATGTGGGATCTGAGTCGCGTCTGTGACCTACACCCACAGCACATGGCAACACCGAATCCTTAACCCACTGAGCAAGGCCAGGGATCAAACCCACAACCTCATGGTTCCTAGTTGGATTCGTTAACCACTGTGCCACGACGGGAACTCCAGGCCCTTACTTACTTATAAAAACCTAGCACTTGGCCCTGCTGGTTCCATGTGAAGTCTTATCAGGCAAATTCTGAAAATGACTCCTGGCGTTGAGTCTGCAGGGGTCAGCAATGTATGCAGCTTTGGTCTTTCCTGTGTAGCTCTGGCCTGATTAAAACCAGGGACTTGGAGGGGAAAAGCTTTATATCTTGTTATCAGTTCATTGAGTCATTTAGCCTCTGCCTGACTCTGTAAATGTGACAGTATTACTAACAGCTTGAGCTCAATTTGATTTATTGGTGAAATTAAATTCTATACTTCCACAATGATGTCAGTACTTCCTGGGTCTTAAAAAAAAAACAAAAAAAAACAGGGCAAAGCAGCAACTGCAAGCTTAACTGGTTAATCCATAAGTTGTCCAGGCCAGTTGCTCTCTAGCTGTCAGGAGAGCAGTGCACTGCCCATTCTGTTCTGGTGAGCATAAAAAGAAACCTCATCTTAAAATGTCCAGTGCAGTCCAGCCATTGAAATGCTAAAACTCTCTCAAAATATTTTTGGGAAAGATTGTGATTTACATTTTTGAATGTCGTTTAATGACAGGCATATTATTAAAGTAAGTTTTCTTCTTCACCAAATGTTACAAGATTATTAAAGGAGATAAATATGCGAAGTGCAATTTATTATAGTTATTGTTATTGATATTAAGATGGTAAATTTGGTCTCCTTGACAATGGGAAGGTGACAGTAGGAAGATCCACAAATTTCCATACTCTGTAAAATCATTTGTAAAATCATCCATACTCTGTAAAATCATTTATGTCACTCTCACACTGCTTTAGGAAAATTCAGCTGTGGAAAAAAAGCCATTATGCAGTTAAATAAAACACAGCTGATATAATTGCAAAGTTCATCTCAGAAATACTGACATTCGGAGGGGGGTGAGAATTCCAATAGTCCATTTTAATAGGTGACACAGCCCACCCGCCTACTAAGTGTAACTAATGGGAAAAGACAGGACTGTGAAATCTGAGCTTCCAAGGTCTCCAGAAAACAGGTTTTTGCTCATGGAAGTAAAATGGGACTTATAAAAAGTAAACGTTCATGAAATCTATTATTTCTTTGTGTATGTGTAGAGTGTGACTGTATTAGTCAGCCCCATGTTTGTTTGTTTAGATTGAAATTGAGCTTCTTGTTTGGATCAAGGGCCTTTCAGGCATCCTGGAAGTTTGGGGTAAATTGACTTCAACTTGCTATGGGCACCACTGTTAAAAAGATGTAATCTCAATATTACAAAATGATTTTGTGTAAAATATCTAGTTGCAATTTGGAAAACACTTCGTGGACCATGGGCACCCAATGAGGATGATCAGATCCAAATTAGTGTTGTACCTACATGACCTTGCTTCTGAGTGAGCAGCCAAATGTCCACCAGGGGTCCTTGACTGCCAGTTACTCAGATCTCTAGAGAGAGGCATCTGAGACATAGAAGACATTTCAGTCCACTGGTAGTTTGACTGAGAGGCTGTCAGACCTCTTAGCCATGTCAAGTATGTTCTTCAGTCCCAGGGAACTATACTTATGGCCAAGCAATTTAAATCACTAGTGCCCTATGATACAAAGGAAATCCATTCTTAAGAAATCTGCTGGGAATAGAGTAAATGCAAGAGTGCAGAAAGTGAGGCAGGAGTTGAAGCCAGAATAAATGGGATAAAATACTGGATTGGATTCAGACATCCATTTGTTTGAGGAAATCTGTCCTGTCTGGGTGGTCTGGGCCTTTTGTCTTCCTCTGAGTCTTTGGTATGGAAGAACAATCATTCTTTTAGGTCCAAGTCAGTTTTTTTTTTTATTTGCTTTCATGATGTACACATGATTGTACCTACCTTGAAACAAAGCTTTTTCCAAGAGTTGTTATGCTGTTGAAATGGATTCTCTTGTTTATGGTGTTTAGAGATTTTCCAGGCTTGAATTTTGCGACTCTTCAACATGAGATAGTATTTGAATTAGAATTTAAAACTAGAAGGGTAGCATTTTAGGAAAGAAATAAGGAGAACAGACGTCTCTGCAGAACTTCGGACAACAAGGCCACACGTTATACACGAGCACCATGTATTATGTGTATATCACTAAGCACCTGTTTATATTCTGCAGAGTAGCTGTATTGGAACCCGGGTCCATGTACATAGATTTTCTCAAGTCACATCTCTTGGGCTACTTCAAATATTGGCATAAATTAAAGCAACTTAGGATTTTTTATTTATTCTGTTTACTTGCATACATTTCTTTTTTTTCTGATGTTTTCTTTCTAGATGGTAGAAGCTTTATATTGTATCAGTTAGGATCATATTTCAATGCAAATAAAGTAATACCTAAAAGAGATGTTCTGCTGTGCTATGAAGAATTCCTGAAATAGGTGGTGCAGGTATACATTCAACTTCTTAATGATATCTAGATATTGTGATATCTAGAGAGCTAGATTTTTTCCTATCTTTTTATTCTCTCTTCAGCACGTTGCCGTTTGTCTTCTTACATGTCTCCTCATGGAATGAACATGGCTGCTCCAGCACCAGACATCCTGTCACATTACATGCAGGAGGAAGCGAGGGAGGATATCAACCTTAAGACAGGCATTAGAAGAGTAAAAGATTTCCCCGAAACCCCTTGTAGACTTAAGGTCGGTGTCATGCAGCCACTACTCCTAACTTTATGGCAGATAAGGCAAATAAGTATTCAACTGGACAAATTGCCTTAATACAGAATCAGAGCTCTGTTAGCAAAGAAGAAAATAGAAAATCACATGGTGTAGACAGTGTCTGCCACACTAATCATAATAGCAATTCTTGGCTGATCTTAATAGCTTTCATTTGTAGATTTCAACTCATATTTGGTAATGATCACTGGTTCTTCCAGGATTATACAACAGCTGAAAGCATGTAATTAGACTTCAGAGCTTCTAGTATTTCTCTATTTATTCAGCAATGTCTAATATGACCTTGAGAGAAATAATGTTATAAAGAAGATGTCCTGTGTGGTGCTAAGAGAAAAGGAGAAACAGAGGGATAATATTGCTGGCAAGATAATGTAAGTGGAGTTTTATGTACTGGATTTTTTTTTTTCTTTTTATGGCTACACCTGTGACATATGAAGTTCCTGGGCTAGGGGTTGAATTGGAGCCACAGCTGCAGGCCTACACTACAGCCATAGCAACACCGGATTCAAGTCGCATCTGTGGTCAATGCGGTAGTCTATGGTAATTTCAGATCCATAACCCACTGAGCAAGGCTAGTGATCAAACCTGCATCCTCAGAGAGTTTGTATTTGGTTTTTAGCCTCTGAACCACAGTGGCAACTCCTGGATTTTATTTCTGTCAGCTTTCAGGTGTGTGGCTTTGGGCTAAGAGTCCAAGACTTCACTTTTCAAGGTATGTTCCTTGAAATGATAAATTCTAAGAGATTCCGTGGACAGGAAAGTTGGTAAACTAAGTTAAAGAGATGAGATATGGTTAATCAGGTTTCTATACCATAAGACCTTTGAAACATAATATGCTTTGAGAACTTCCAAAGATAGGTTTGTTCCATATTTCTTCTATTTGTATAACCATCCATTACACCTTTTATTAATAACTTTGGGGAAGAGGGAAAGAATAATACCTCAGATACTGGCTTGATGATGGCATATGTTTATCCATGCAATTACTTTCTTACTTTTTTCTCCTTTATATTATTTTGAAAGTTGATTGATGTTTACTTTTCCTTTTTTGTAAATACATTTTTCTTTTTTAAAAAACTGTGGCCCATCCACCACTAAAATTAGACAATGATTAAGCATTGTTTGTTCCAGGAAAGGAATCCCTGAAGGCAAGAAAGAGCCAACTTCTTGGATTTTGAGCAATTAGGTAGACTTTTCTAAATTTGTACCAGAGACAGATATGCTTGAAAGATACAACCTCCAAGTGAAGAGTCAGTTGAGCCTGAGGTAAAATAATTTGAAATTCATTTAAAAATATTTCTGGAGTATGTGCTATGTTCAAGGTGCTGTAAATATTAATAAACAAATACCCTACTCATCGAGCTTATATTCTAGCCAAGAGAAGAAGACAAGAAACACAATTGCATATAAGCAAAGTATTAGGATTGCAGTGGGTGCTGTGATATTCTGCTGGAAACCTCCTCTGGAATGAAGGACTTAATTCTCTTGACTGCTGACAGAAGTTTGACCTTCAGCTGTCAGTCCTCTCTTGGGATTGCCTTTGAAGAAAACTTCTCACCCAAGGTTAGGTCTTGTTCCAGGTACAAAGGCCCAGACCTCTCATCTCAACCTGGAATACCCCAGCTCCAGAATTCCCAGTGGTGTCAGCTGAGGCCTTTACTGGAACAGCCTTACAGTTCAGTGTTCCCCTCTCTCTCAACCCTGCTTTCCTGCCCTCACTTTCACATGTGTCTGGTCCCAGGTACTCCCTAAGGAACATCCTGCTCGCTTATCAACATCTTAAAATCTTAAGGAAAAAAAATCTTCAGATGCAGTGGTTTTGTGTAGCTTCTTGTCTGTCACGTTTTGTAAATACTGAAGAAGCTTTGACCAATTTGACTTAGAGATGGGATGTAACTTTGCTTACAAAAATTTCTATTAAACTCGTGCTTAAGGTGTTCTCATTTTCTGTGAGCACACCAAAAGTGAAAAATAAATGTGATTAAAATGTAAAAAAAAATCTGAGAATCTGTTGCCAAAGGAAACTACCTGAGACAGCAGGTGGGGGAAAAAAAAAGAGGACGGGCAGTTAATTTGGAGGTGGAGGGAAAGGTTGCAGCAATAATTGAAGTGTTCAAAATAGGCAACATGAAGATAGTTTGAGCAAAGATGGGAAAGTGTTGAGGGAGTTACTGAGGAGATTTTGGAGAGCAGAACATTCCAGGGAGACAGAACAGTTAGAGCAAAGGCCATGAGGCATAGCATGCATGCCTGGCATGTTCAAGGAGCATCAGGAAGACCAGTGTGGCTGGAGTTAGGAAGGTCAGAGTTAATGGAGGTTGAGGTCATGTGGGACTTTGGAAGCCTGAATGAAATAAAGAGCAATTGCTGGTTTAGAGCAGTGTGTCAGGATCTGACTCATGTTTCAGGCAGATTACTCCAGCTTCTTTGTAGAGGATAGACTGAGAAAATAAAGAGTAGAAGCAAGGTGTACAGATCAGAGACTTAGTCCTTCCGAGATGCTTTAACAGAATACCATCAACTAGGTAGCTTATGAATGACAGAGATTTATTTCTCACAGTTCTGGAAGTGAGAAGTCCAAGATCAAGGCACCAGTGTCTTCAGTGTCCGGTGAGGACCTGCTGACTGGTTCACAGACAACATCTTTGTGCTATGTCTTCACATGATGGAAGGTGGGAGCAGGGAAGGAGCCTTCTGGGGTCTCTTTTATAAAGGCACTTTTCCCATTGATGAGGGCTCCGCCCATGATTTAATCACCCAAAGTGCCACATCCTAATATTATCACTTCAGTGATTAAGTTTCAACACATGACTTTTTGAGAGATTCACTCTATGGCAGGGACTATTACAATAGTGCAGGTGAGAGGTGATAATGGCTGGGAGTAGAGTGGCAGTAGGAGAGAGGATATGAAGTTGTTGGATTCTGAATGTATTCTGAAAAGCCTCAGGGTCGACAGGATTTCCTCATGACTTGGATATGAGGGCTAGATTAGAATTTTAAATAATTTGGCTTGAAAGATCAAGTGCGAGAAACTGAATGAAGAAGCCAGGGAGTTCATCTTTAAATAACATGCTATGAGAAGAATATACCATGAACTCTGAAAGAAATTTAAAAGTCTGACTAACTCATGGCAAGGAGATTTGGAGAGTATGTAACCAATTTGCAGCTTGTCTTTGAGAAATGCCCAGTATTCTCACCCTTCCTGTGCAGAAACCCTGGGGGTTGTCTGGGCAGTGAACACTGTAGATAGGATGAGGAGAATCCTGACATGGATCAGACCCTTGCCAGGCCTCCCAAGGTATGGCCTGGAAGATGGAAAGACTAAAGGAGAAGATCCTCATCCGACGTGGTATTTGAGCAGTGGCTTATCAGTGAGTGAGGCGGCTTCTAGGTAGACTGGCTTGGGAGGAGCCTCAGTGTCCTCTGCAGGAGAGTGGTGTAGGGGAGCCTCTGAAAAGAGATGGCCATGGACGGGGCTGTTCTAGTAGAGATCTGTATCAGGGAGACCCAGTCGCAGGGACCCCTGTGAGTAGGAGTTGTCATGGGACCAGAAACCCGTTATCATGTGGTGGACGCCAGCACATGACAACAGGACCAGATGAGCTAAGGCAATCTATCCCTCAGAACTTAGTATAGATGGAAGAGAGCAGTAGAGACATAGCCCCTACCCAAGTGCCAAAGTGGTACACGAGAGGTAGAATTTTATACTGGAAGAGAATGGCTTGCCTTTTTTAGGTTCCAGAAGTAAGGAAAATCATGTAGTATTTGTCTTTCTCTGTCTGATTTTGCTTATCAAAGTCTCCTCTAAGTCCACCCATGTTGTCAGAAATGGCGAGATTTTCATTCTATTTTCAGCTGAGTAATATTCCATAGTATTCCATAGTATGGAATATTACACACACTTAGGTTGCTTCCATATCTTGGCTACTGTAAATAATGCTGCAGTGAACATAGGGGTGCATATATCTTTTTGAATTTATGTTTTCATTTTCTTCAGATAAATACCTAGAAGTGGAATAGCTGGATCATATTGTAGTTCTAGTTTTTATTTTTTGAGGAATCTCTATATTGTGGTTTTAATTTGCATTTCCCTAGTGTTGATTAGCCTTTTGTATATCTTCTTTTCTCTATTCAAATTTTTTGGGAAGTTTGTCTTATTATTCTGAATAAAGGTCCTTCACATACATATGAAGTCCAAGCTCAGTTTTTCTTTTCTGTTTTCTATCTTTTGCATACTTTCTAAGAAAACATAAAGTTCACTTGTATCCCCAGTGACAAATACTTGCTGTGTTTACCACAAATATATCTTCCATAACCCTACTTGTATGCTTTGGCATTCACAATACCTTTCATTTCAGTATTATGTCACATCATAATATTTTAAAGATATTTTAAGTACAATTAAAGATACAGATTTGAGTTAAATTCCAATAACTAATGTGGCAATTGAATGAACTCATTTGGCAAATCCATCACTAAGTTCACATGTGTCTTGCATCCTTATACTGGTGAGTGGTGTCCTGGAAGTTCTTGCGTTCATCCACTCACCCACATCCATTCACTTGGATGTGTATGGACATTGACATTGCAGCCCTCGCCTCTGCCTGAGTAAGGAGAGAGGAAGGCAGGAGAGGTAGGTAAGGAGCAGCAGAATAATGAAGGACTTTTTGCCCAGACCACAGCTGTGGTGAGAGCCAGCTGCAATTTTAATATAACTTTGCTGTGGTCAGGACAAAGCACTGTTTCTTTAAAGAAATTTCTTTTGGAAGTTCCCGTTGTGGCTCAGTAACAAACCTGACTAGTATCCATGAGGATGTAGGTTCAATCCCTGGCCTTGCTCAGTGGGTTAAGGATCTGGCAGTGCTGTTAACTGTGGTGTAGGTCGCAGATGTGGCTTGGATCTAGTGTTGCTGAGGCCGGCAGTTGTAGCTCTGATTTGACCTCTAGCCTGGGAACTTACATATGCTGCAGCTGCAGCCCTAAAAATGCAAAAAGAAAGAAAGAAAGAGAGAAAGAAAGAAGGAAGGAAGGAAAGAGAAGGCAGGAAAGAAAGAAAGGAAGGAAGAAAGTAAAGAAAGAAAGAGAAAAAGGAAAAGAAAGAAAAAGGAACTTCTTTTGACTGCAACGGTCACATTTTAGTGTGTTAAAAACGGGGGATAAGGAAAACATTAAAAAAACGGAGTCGTGTGGTGATGTAAGGATGGAGGGAGGGTTTAATTTAAAACTATGGGAGAGGAGAAAATATAATATTAAGAAGCCTAAAGATGTTTCCTAAAAGGAGTTTCCATCTGACAAATGTCAGTTTCCATCTGACATCTGTCCAACTACATTCTTTTTTTATTGATTGATTGATTGATTGATTTAGAGTCTAATTAAAACATACTAATTCTGTAATGTGGCAAGCCTACAGGAATGATCAAAATCTAAAGTGGCCATAAAACTAAACTAACGACATATGATATAACCCGTCTGTAAAAGGTTATTTAAGTTTATATCACAGGCATAACATTTTCACTAATTATTTTACAGTTTTATTTTAATAAGATGCCACTCTTTTCTCTCTCCTTTTCAAACTCCCTGGCATCCCTTGAAGCCGGATTGAAGGACTGAGTGACAGAATGGGAAGAGGTGCTAAAGAGTTTATATTTTGCAGCCATAAATGTGGTAGAGCTGAGAGTTAGGGAAATTGCTGCCTGGTGGAATTCCAGAAGGATTTAGTCAATTCGATTTTGTGTTTGACTCCCAGTAATGGGAGACATTCCAAACCCACTGCTTTTTGTGGATCAAATGGATTGCTTTTTGGCCACCCAGCTGGGTGACTGGGACTTGACAAGAGTCAGAAATCGTCTCCTGAAGGCTTGTGAGTGCCTGGAGGAGGGTTGAGTGCTCCCACTGGAGTCTGAGCTATAAAGGCTTTGAGGAGAAACATTAGAGGAGAGCAGAGACACCTGCTCTGCTGTTCTTTGCAGGAATGTTCCAAGGGAGAGGATGCCTTCTGTGACTTAGGATTTAAAATACTCTGAGCAAATGAAATGGGAATCATATTGAGAACAAGGAGTCAATTTGTGCCTCAGCGGCACTAACGCAGAGTCTACAGATGCAGCAGTAGCAACCATGGAAAGGTTCATAGATACTTGATTGCTCATCTTTCTTGGTACTCATGCTCCCCTCAAATTTCTACCCATTCATTCAACCAGTATTCACTGAGAACACACTATGGAGCCGGGCACTGTGAACCAAATGATACCTCCCCTCCTGGAGCTAATGTTCTAGGTGGAGAAGACAGACGGTAAACAAATATTCTATGCTAAATAGTGAGAAGTACTATGGGAAAAATTCAGGGTTAAATACAGAGGTGGGGTAATACCTTTTGGAATGTAGACAAATTTTCCTCTTCATTAACTTATACTGCTCACAATGTATTAAGGCAAACCAAGGTGCCCAAGACACCTTCCTTGGACAGTGTGCTTATGTAACAGTATCTGTGCACATTGTGTTTGCACATATATTTCTTTTCTGGCTGTCATGACTATTGCACATGGGAAGCAGGACAGGTGTGATCCTTCAGGGATACTGAGACTTGGAGAGGTTAGTGATCTGTTCATTGATATGCAATTGGTTAGAAGCAGACTTTAGACTTAAGTAGTATTTTCCACCATGCTTATATCACATTTAATTTTTCATTCACTCAGCAAATATTTGTTTGGTGCATAGAACATACTGGGTCTGGATACAACTTTAGTGTCAGTGGCAAAAAAAAAAAAAAGCAGACACTGATCCAGACTTATGGAGTTCAGAATGTTGTGGGAGAGACAGATATTAAGAAAGTGATAAAATTGATGTGAATGTTAGAAAGAAGTATTTTGTGCTGGGGAACTTAGATAAGGGGACCTGACCTTGTCTTGCCTAAGAAATACAAAAGAATGAGTCACCTGAACAATCTAGATATAGTTGGGCAAACATAATGTAACACTATTGCATTAAAAATTACTAAATAATAGTATATTTAAAGTTAATCGGTTGGTCAAAATAATAATTTATGTGTATGCCATTTAAAAAGTTGAACTTCTATCCTCATATATGTGTGTATGTGTGCAGTTCTTCCTTAGCCTTGACTGAATAGCTCTAGGGTCTCAGCACATTAGATGTGTAATATCCAGGTCTTTTTTTGGTGTATTGTGAACAAAGGGTGATTATTTATCAACTTTTTAGCCATGATAATTGCCCTTTGTATATGATTCTAAAATAGTAAAGGTCTACTTATGATATCTTATCATTATTCTGATTTATGCAGAATTTCGAAGACTTGGAACTTACTCATTTAAGAGGCAAGAACAAGCTAGACAGGGCAGTTGCCCACAAGGTGGTACAGAAAGAGGACTATGGGGCGGGGGGAGAAAGAGGATTGTGACTGTTACACAAACAGAGAGGTGCCTTCCCAGTGAAGCCAAGGTTCATAAATGTTTCTACAGAAACAGGGTTCTAACTGGGAAAAAAAAAAAGCCTTGTGGTGAAATTTGAAAGGTGAGGATAGTAATAAAAATAGAAGACAAGTAGTAAATTTGGAACCAGGAGTTCTAGGAGTAGGTCAGAGAAGCAACTCATGAGAGTTTGCCAGTGGAGAAAAAGCATGTTTCCATAGTACCAAGCACAGGCGAATTATGGTAGTTTAAGATAGTTACATTTTTAAGGCAAAAGAATTTAAAATTTAGGCAATTTGGTAATTTTGTTCCATATTCCAAGGGGCCCATTAGCAGTTACTCTGGGCATTTTTGATGCTCATCAATATTGATTGATCTGAATCATGGAACTTACTATTGAAAATAGCTCTAATTTAAAAGCCAGTCTAGGAGTTCCTGTCATGGCTCAGTGGTTAATGAATCCGACTAGGAACCATGAGGTTGTGGGTTCGATCCCTGCCCTTGCTCAGTGGGTTAAGGATCCAGTGTTGCCGTGAGCAGTGGTGTAGGTTGCAGATGCAGCCTGGATCCCATGTTGCTGTGGCTGTGGTGTAGGCTGGCAGCTACAGCTCTGATTAGACCCCTAGCCTGGGAACCTCCATATACTGTGTGAGTGGCCCTAGAAAAGGCAAAAAGACAAATAAAATAAAATAAAAGCCACTCTCATTTTCTTCAGTTTCTTCAACTGAGTGGAATTTTGCTTCTCAACTTCTCAGTATTGCCCTCAAAAAGTACATGTTAACAAGTCTACTTCTCTTTTAAATTACTTTAAGTTTTGGAAATAGTTCTTACGTTCTTTCCAAGGTAATCCTTTCCTCAGCACCAAGAGGAGCATGCTCTGCTCCTTCAGCCATTTCCCAGATGACCTGGTCTCCAAGTTTTAGTGTCCCTGTTGTCTTCTTTTAGACATCATCTGGTGTTCTAATGTGCCTCATAACACATGCTTACAATCGCCTGTGGTCTGACTCATGGAGGATGATAATGGCTTTTCAGACTGAGTTTACAGCCACAAAAAAATCTCTGCATTGAAAGAGTACTCAAAAGTACCAGAAGGCCATGTATGGGCCTTTAAACATCTATATGCAAACAAATATATATATGCAAACAAATATATATATTTGCTTTTTAGGGCCACACCTGCGGCATATGGAAATTCTCAGGTTTGGGGTCAAATCAGAGCTGCTGGCTTATGCCACAGCCACAGGAATGCCAGATCCAAACTGTGTCTGCAAACTACACCAAAGCTTATGGCAATGCTGGAGCCTTAACCCACTGACCAGGGATTGAACTCATATCCTCATGGATACTAGTAGGGTTCGTTACCACTGAGCCACATTGGGAACTCTGGCAAAGAAGTATTTATTGAGCACTTATTATGTGCTAGGCCCTGTTGCAGGTGCTAGAGATAGAAGAATGGATAAGATCATCAAATTCTTTGTTCTCACAGAGATGAGATCATAGCAGACTGTTACAAGATAAACTAAAACATATTAAATTTTTTTTTTTGAGCAAAAATCTACTTGAATGCGGCAGTGCCAAACCAAAAGAAGTTAGGAAGCTTCACCAACGTGAGCTCTGGGAGAGACTTTTATAGAGAAAAGGCAGAAGCAAAGCAAGGAAATGATTGATTGACATCAGCCTATAGCCTAGTTGGCTGTTCATGGTTGGATGTCCTTTATGTTTCCACCTCATAACCTTGAGGCATTTCCAGGCTTAGGTTTTGGCCTAAATGGCCTATGTATATAACCTGCCATGGTGTTAGAGCCACCTCAGTCTAGCAGCCTCCTTGTTTAATTGATTTTTAAAAAGGGGCTGGGCAATAAACATAAAACCAATAATTCTCATACAATTCTGACAGCAGCCAGTATTTTTTAAAATTTTATTTATTTATTTTTTATTACTCAATGAATTTATTACATTTGTAGTTGTACAATGATCATCATAATCCAATTGTATAGGATTTCCATCCCACAACCCCAGTGCATCCTCCCACCCCCCCAAACTGTCTCCTTTGGAAACCATAAATTTTTCAAAGTCTGTGAGTCAGTATCTGTTCTGCAAAGAAGTTCAGTCTGTCCTTTTTTCAGATTCCACATATCAGTGATAACATTTGATGTTGGTGTCTCATTGTCTGAGTGACTTTACCTAGCATAATTTCTAGGTGCATCCATGTTGCTAAAAATGCCATTATTTCTTTCCTTTTAATGGCTGAGTAATATTCCATTGTGTATATGTACCACTGATCCATTCCTCTGTCAATGGAAATTTTGGTTGTTTCCATGTCTTGGCTATTGAAAAGAGTGCTGCAATGAACATTGGAGTACATCTGTCTTTCCGAGTCATGGTTTTCTCTGGATAGATGCCCAGGAGTGGGATTGCTGGATCAAATGGTAGTTCTATATTTAGTTTTCTGAGGAATCCCCATACTGTTTTCCACAGTGGCTGCACCAATTTACAATCCCACCAACAGTGTACTAGGGTTCCTTTTTCTCCACACCCTCTCCAGCATTTAGTGCTTGTAGACTTTTGGATGATGGCCATTCTGGCAGGTGTGATGTGGTAACTCATAGCGGTTTTTTTGATTTGCATTTCTCTAATAATGAGTGATGTTGAACATCTTTTCATGTGTTTTTGGACCATCCGTATGTCTTCTTTGGAGAATCATCTGTTTAGATCTTCTGCCCATTTTTCGATGGGGTTGTTTGTTTTTTTGGTATGGAGCTGAAGAAGGTGTTTATAAATTTTGGAGATGAATCCCTTGTCAGTTGATTCATATGCAAAGATTTTCTCCCATTCTGTGGGTTGTCTTTTTGTTTTGTTTAGGGTTTTGCTGTGCAGAAACTTTTCAGTTTACTTAAGTCCCATTTGTTTATTTTTGTTTTTACTGTCATCATTCTGAATGGTGAAAGAATTCCTGCTGAGATCAGGAACAAGACAAGGATGTCCACTCTCACCACTACTTTTCAATATAGTTTTGGAAGTCCTAGCTACAGCAATCAGAGAAGTAAAAGAGATAAAAAGGAATCAAAATTGGAAAGGAAGAAGTAAAACTATCACTATTTGCAGATGACATGATACTATACCTAGAGAATCCTAAAGATGCAAGCAGAAAACTGTTAGAGCCCATCAGTGAATTTGGCAAAGTCGCAGGATACAAAATCAATACACAGAAATCAACTGCATTTCTATACACTAACAATGAAAGAGCAGAAAGAGAAAGTAGGGAAGCAATCCTGTTTACCATCACATCCAAAAGAATAAAATATCTAGGAGTAAACCTACCTAAAGAGACAAAAGACCTGTTCTCTGAAAGCTATAAGACACTGATGAAAGAAATCAAAGGTGACACAAATAGATGGAAAGACATACCATGCTCTTGGATTGGAAGAGTTAATATTATCAAAATGACTATACTACCCAAGGCAATCTACAGATTCAGTGAATCCCTATCAAAGTACCAAGAACATTTTTTCACAGAACTCGAACAAAATATTTTAAAGTTTGTTTGGAAGCACAAAAGACCTAGAATAGCCAAAGCCATCCTGAAAAAGAAAAATGGAGCTGGAGGCATCAGGCTCCTGGACTTCAGACTATACTACAAAGCAGCAATCATCAAAACTGTATGTTACTGGCACAAAGAAAGAAATATAGATCAGTGGAACAGGATAGAAAGCCCAGAATTAAGCCCACATACCTACAGTCAACTCATCTATGACAAAGGAGGCAAGAATATACAATGGAGAAAAGACAGCTCCTTCAATAAGTGGTGCTGGGAAAAGTGGACAGCCACATGGAAAAGAATGAAATTAGAACACTCCCTGACACCATACACAAAAATAAACTCAAAATGGATTAAAGACCTAGATATAAGACCAGACACTATAAAACTCTTAAAGGAACACATAGGCCAAACACTCTCTGACATAAATGACAGCAGCCAGTATTTTGAAGAAAACAAAATGGGGCAATATGATGGGAGCAGGACAATTTTGTCAGGGGTCAGGATATCAGGAAGTTTTTCCAGGGTTAATGTACAGGTGGAGACGAGATTGGAAGGAAGTAGATATGGGGGCAGGATCTGGACCAAGGGCAAATCAGCTTGGTCTTCCTCAGTGACTCACCCCTTCACCCCTTTTCCATAGACGTATTGAAGTAGATTTACCTTTCCTCCTCTCAACTAAGTCATGCAAGAAGCTCCTCTTTTTACTTCTGTATAAATGAAGATAGTTTCATGAAGATAAATATGGGCTACTTTTTTTGACTTTTGTTGTTGTTTGCTTGAGAATTAGTATTGAAAGAAGAATAGAAACATTTTTACTGTCTGACTTTTCTATTTCTTCTCAAGTTATAGACAAGGTGGGGCACAGTCAGGGTAGTAGGGCTGTAATCAAATAAATAATAGTTACCTTCTATGGAATTATTATGTCCTTGTCACTGAGCTAGGCAGTTTTCAAGCATTGTCTACGAGGCAGGTTCTATTATTAGCTCCTATTTACTTATGGTTGTATGGCGGTGCTAAAGAATTAATTAAGCTTCTCAAGGTCACACAGCTGGTAACTTGTGGGGAGCCGGAACTTGAACACTTAACTCTTATGCTATTACAAATAACTAAAAGCAAAGCTGTAACTGTAAATGAAGTTTGACAGTTACCATAGCTGCTCATGTAGAAGCAGGTCCCAACTAATCTGCGCTCACTGTGGGATTGAAATATATACTAAGCTCATGTGAGCATATCTGGAGGACATTCATTGAGAGATGGAGCTGGCAGAGGGGGACGAAGTCACCCAAAGAGAAGAAAGCTTCAGGGAATAGCAGCTTGGTTCAGGAACAGTGGTCAGCACTGGAAGGGAGCTGTAACCCCAGCCAGCCCCATGGCTTTCATCGGAGTGCTTTCTGACCCTCTGGCCTACTCCTGTGCCTTCACGCATGCTTTCTGGGGTAATGAGGATGCTGGGGGGAGGTGGTGGCGGAGAAGGATTGGGGGTGGCAGAATAAGAGCGTAAGAACTCTAGAATCTCTGTAGGAGGCATAGGTTGAAACAAGAGCGGGAGCATCTGTGGTGTTACGGATAGGGAATGACATTTTGGTGCCAGGAAAAAACATTCAAACACTGATAATGGTAATATGTGGAAGAGATTTTTCTACACTTACCCAACCCTGATCCTTAGCTCATTTCTAATTCCACTCCAAGAGGCTCAGAGATGATATATGAAGCTGTCTCTCTTTTGTATCATAAACTTGTATGGATGTATTATATTTGTACAGAAAAGTGCACTCTTTATAAACGGACAGCGTAGTGAATTTTCACAAAGTGGATACCATATGGAAACCAAGAGGCAAAACTTAAATGCATCTGAGAAGCCCCCTCACTTTTCCACCTCACTATCTTGACTTCTAATGGCATATATTAGTGAAAGATATGCAGTTTTTGTATTTTAATAAAATTGGTCCAAATACCAATGAAAGTCTTTAACTGCAAGCCTTTTAATCTTTTTTTTTAATGGGCAATAAAAGTTTTCAGTAACAAAGTTACTTAGTGATGGAATCATTTCCAAATGTTCCTTTAGAAGAATGAATTTCTTTGAAAAAGTGTATATTTTCTCCCTCATCTCCCTCCTAGGAAATTCATTTCTGAGTTTCTGACTAAGGAAATCTGGGGTGGGTCCCTAGAATTTATATTTCCAGCAGGGTCCCAGGTGAACTGATATAGCTGGTTCACCTTGAGAGCCTTAAGAACTGCTACTTGAAGGTAAGAGCTAATGGGAGAAAGATGAATAGGTTTGCAAGACTCCAGGCTGGAAGCCAGAATTTATTTTAGCTGATGGGTAAGGAGTCACCTCGCCCTTTCTGGGTGAGGAATATGGAGGCCTTCCTAGCCAAAGGTTGCCACTTTTGGCAGGCTCTTTTAGATGTTTAAAGTGTCTACGAGCGGTGCCATCGTCACACTTCCCGTTGAGACTGACAGAGACATCACATCTGTACATCTTGTGAAGTTGTTTAGAGGATCTCTTTTATTCACCATCTCCTAGGTGCAGCTGATAATAAGTTTATGCTGAATTGTTATGTTGTTCTTACATTATATTGGAGAGATATATAATTTATTTAAAAATGTTATTTTTAATATATGTAACATGGCCTATTTTTCCTTATTTATTCCTGTTTCTAAAATCACTTCCTGTTTATGCTGTAAACTCACTGGGAGACATGACTTCATTCATGACTTAATTCATTTATTATGCTTGAATTTTAAAAACTATACTGCTATAACTACTCTCAGTATTCTAGAGCTCTTATTGTTTAATTTTTCTAAGCGCTCATTTCCTTCAGAGAAAATGTATTTGTTTAAGTACTACAGGGCTCTATATATGTTTATGATACATCCACATTGATGATACAAATTGTGTATCTGTAATTACAGGGATCAGGTGTCTGAAGTGTAACATCAGTATTGATGAAAGAGTTAAACAATGTTAAGATTGTCTGTATACCACATCTAATATTTGGGCTCACTCAGAACAAGGGTCAACCTCATTTATCCTAACTTTGTCAGCTCATTGATTTGCCATCTAGAAAATGCAGTCTCTCAAATGTCACCCAAAGATGTCTCATTGAAAATGAGCTATGAGCAATTAGAACTTGATCTTGAAAACAATTTTTCCCCTAAATGATAGGATTATAGGCAAAAAAAAAACCCTACGTGGAACACTGTAATCGCTGCTGCAAATATTCTGTCAGTCATGATGCGTGTGAGGTATTACTCCAGCCATGAAATTCTACAAATTGTCTGCAGCTGTTCCTCCTGTTTTTACCTGGCATTACTAGAAACAATAGTGGGCACTGGGAACTAAAGTCTAACTGATGTCCTAAAAGGGTTAAACGCTGCTGTCTCAACATCTGCTAGGATCATCTCATGCTAGATTGTATTCCTGGCCCCAATTCTTTACTCTTCCTGGTACTGACACCCTTTGCCATGTATCTTTCAATGTTTTCTAACTCTTGGCTTTGGGTTTAATGCATTCCTTGTCTAGGCTAACAGAATGGGAAGTGATAGTGAGCCAGTTCTAAACCTAGGTCTCAAAAGGTCTTATATGTTTCTTCTGTCCACTTGTACCTTCCATCACCATGAGAAGAACCTATGTAGATTAGTCTGTGGATCCCAGTATTAGAATAAGAGACATGGACCAGAGTTGCCCTGGCCAAGTTGTACCGGCCAAACCCAGCTTAAAGCAGAGCTGCCATTCAATCCTTAGGTACATGAGCAAGCTGAGCCTAGATCAGTTGATCACTATCTCTGCCACCCCTTGACCTGTAGGTGTATGAGCAAGCTTCACTGCAATCAGCAGAGTCATCAACTGAGCCAAGCCTTGATCAGCCAATCTCTGGCCAAACCACAGATTTCACAAGCTATTATAGATGATTGTTGTTTTAAGCCTTTGAATCTTGAGGTGGTTTGTTATGCAGCTATAGCTAATTGGTATATTTTCTGATAAAAGAAGTAAAAATCGATTATGTGGAGAACTGAAAGCAACATATCATAGAAATTATGTGTAAAAGATACTTTAGTAGTAAAAGGAATGGGATTTCAAGAAAGGAAGAAAATAAAATATTTAGAGAGGCCACTTTCAAATATACTAGGATGATCCGAAGGTAAGATAAGATTAGACATTTCATTGAACAAAAACATATAGTAGAGAGTAAATGCACAGTGGATGGTAAAAAAAAAAAAAATGCTGCCTGAAAAAAAAAAATGCTGCCTGAAGAATTCTGGAAAATACTCAGGCTTCGCATTTAAATGATCAAACTAATTTCTGGAAAAAAGAACTACTTGAGGAGCCAGAAGGCAAAAATGTTGAAAAATTTCCTCAAATAATAACTCATTTATTAAACTCAATGACTGCTAATTTCTAGGCATGAGATGTTCATAAAATGGTTATGATTGAAGGCATTTTGGTCAGATAAAATAAAACTTAACTTTAAATCCATGGCATTTAAACGAATTTGTATGAGATTCTGGTAAAGCTTTTGAGACAACATAAATCCTTAGAAATGTCCAAGCTTTTGTTTGTTTTTGTTTGATGTGGATAACGTGAAGGAAAACATGAGCTAATTAAATCCATATGACCAGGGAGTTCCCACTGTGGCTCAGTGGAAAAAAACCTGAGTAATATCCATGAGGATGCAGGTTCAATCCCTGGTCTTGCTCAGTGGGTTAAGGATCCAGTGTTGCCTTGAGCTGTGGTGTAGACTGGCAGTTACAGCTCTGATTTTAACCCTAGCCTTGGAACCTCCATATGCCGCAGGTGCAGCACTAAAAAGAGGAAAAAAAAAAAGACCAAAATAACATATTTTTGTAGTCAATTCTTAATTTGCAGTGTCCTTTAACATATTACTTACAACAATATTGTTGAGGTCATTATTATCCTTATTTTACAGTGCAAGTAACTGAGGCTAAACGAACTGAAGTGTTTTGGGTCCAGCTACTTCTGGTTCTGATTTCAGGTGGTGACGGGCACATCAGCATTGCTCTTTTTAACATACATGTAGAAGACAAAGTTTGAGGCAGTTCTTCAATGTGAATTATAGCAGTTTGGATGGAAGTTTCAACATTCTACATAATGTGAGAGAATTCTTTAAGCCCTTGAAATAAGATACATTGGAAATGTTTAAGATTCCTGGGAAAATATTCAATACATACTATTCTGAGAGAGCTAAAAGTTTGTCATATACTTAGAGTGCTATCGTGAATAGATACTCAGCTTTAAATTGTTTGGTTTTGGTACTTAGGCACATGCTGTCTTTTTCAGTGTATTTTATGGATGTGTCTTACCTATCCATGTGATTATTTCACTCATATATTCTCCATATTTCTTGGATGGAGCCATACATTCTCCTGGGGTCTTTCACTAATGTTAGTTTTCTTTTCTTTTTCTTTTCTCCCCCCAGAAATTATTTTAAATAAGGATGCCTGGCCCTTAGCAGGTGAAAAATATATATTTGTTAAATCAATATCCATAAGAGGCCACTTGCTGCCAGTACTAATTGTGAATCCATATGTTAAAAATAGACTGCCATTGTGCCAAGTGCCTCACATATGTTACTTCAATTATAACAACATTAATTACCAAACAGCACGAATTCTTTTTTTTTTTGTCTTTTTTTGCCTTTTCTAGGGCTGCTTCCGTGGCATATGGAGGTTCTCAGGCTAGGGGTCGAATCGGAGCTGTAGCCACCGGCCTATGCCAGAGCCACAGCAACGCGGGATCCGAGCCGTGTCTGCAACCTTCACCACAGCTGACGGCAACGCCGGATCCTTAACCCACTGAGCAAGGCCAGGGATTGAACCTGCAACCTCGTGGTTCCCAGTCAGATTCGTTAACCACTGCACCACAACAGGAACTCCAGACAGCAGGCATTCTTTCCCCTATTTGCAGATGAGGAAAATGAGGCTCAGGGAGAATAAGTAATTTGTCCAAATTCACACAGCTGGTAAGTCGCCAAAGCTAGATTCATACACAGGTTTGTAAGGCCAGAAACCTAAATGTGTTTATCTCAAACACCTTTTTTCAACAAATCAACGCATCTGAGTTGTTTCCTTATCATCTCTGTAAAAGTGAAGAAAATAAGGAGCTGTAAAATGCATTTTTGAAAGTGTTCCTTTATGCTTAACCTGAAGCAGACCTTGCAGGTGGGCCCCAGAGATTTTAGGTCTCAGTCCAAGCTCATGGCTTTTCCTAGCATCTTTTTTTTTTTTTTGGACATTTTAGGGCCTCATCTACAGGCTATGGAAGTTCCCAGGCTAGGGGGCGAATCGGAGCCACAACTGCTGGCCTCTGCCACAGCCACAGCAACATAGGATCGGAGCGGCATCTGCTACCTACACTGCAGCTCACAGCAACACTGGCTCCTTAAGCCACTGAACAAGGCCAGGAATCGAACTGGAATCTTCATGGATACTAGTCCGATTCATTTCTACTGCACCACAACAGGAACTCTCTTTCCCACCATCTTTTACTCTTTATGTTTGTGAGCTGACACTTCTTGATGATTGTTCACAAACATACATTCTGATGAAACTCAGAGCTTTCTGAAATACTTGCTTGTCTGTGGCTCTTTAGGGGTTTTCCAATAGCTGAGTGCTCTAGACTACGCTACCTCCCTTCACTTCCCTGTTGGCATGACTTCTTCCAGATTCAGCCCAGTCTGTGAGATGGTGTACTGGGTATGACCAGAGAGAGAGACAATGGGGGAACCAAATTTCAGAGGACTTTCCAACAAAAATCAAGATGGTGGGGATGGTTGCACACTGAGATTGGACCTAAAATATTTGATAATCTCCATCTATTTTAGAGACCTCTTCCTTGAGCTTCTGAACCTTTGTCTTTCCAAAAGAGTATCTCCTGCGATGTAGCTGATGGGGCAAGCAGGAAATGACTGGGGCCTTGGTGATGTGAAGCCCGAAGTAATATACAGATTGATGATTGCTTAGATTCTTGCAAAAACAGCCTACAACTATCCTTTAAACTTCTACTAAGACTATTTCCCACTTGTTACAAAGAGCCAGATAAATAGGAACTAAGTTTAGTATGAAACCACCAAACAAAAATCGACAAGAAAATGCAGTGTCCATGTTTCTATACCTACATTGGAACCACCTAACAAGCCAATAATAATAATTTCCCAAAGTTGCCTTTGGCAGGTCTAGCCCTGTTGCCTTAAGCATGTTTCCCTCTTGATGTCATGCTGTCTCCTCTTTGGCATTTTACTAGATCTTGTGGGTTTCTGCCAAGGGCACCAGACAAGCTTTCTGTCAGGAGTTTTTCCAGGCTAGGAGCCAAAAAAGTGGGTTGGGGTTGTCCAGAACCTCCTTAACTGTTCTTTTCAGCCTGATCAGTTATAATAGAGGTGAGAGGGTACAGGACACAATGGCTTAAGTCATCTAGTGGTTTGCTGACTCTTTATAAATAGACAATATATAGGAATCTTTAAGAAAATGGTGGGTTTTTAATGACAGCATGCAGAGTATGACTAGGAGGAAGATTTTAAGAATTGGTAATGGGAAATACCTTCCAATCTGATCTTTCTTCACCAAAAGAAGGAAAATCTAGTTTTGCCGGTGGGAAAGCTCCAATTGCAACCAGTAATCAGCCTGATATTTGAGTCTCTATGTTCACTGTGGTTTTTGCATGGTGTGAAGTCGGCTGGGCATGCATTGTAACACAGATATCCCACTGGAGCTCTCAGACCCAAGATGGAAAGTTGAGCTGCCTATCAGTAAGCAATACTTTTAAAATCCTGGAGACTTTTCATCATGACGTCATTTGGTTTCAGAGCTCAGATTGCTTCCTAGCTGATATTCTTTCCATCCAGAGTTACAACGTGCACCTTGTGGCGCTTTGGAAATGCCTTGAGACTTTCACTCTATTTTTACTTATAAATAGACTTCACTACCATATAAATCAATTTAAGATTAAATCTCCTCATATTAGTATCCAAAATATTACCATAAATTGGAATGTGAAATAAGCTGTGATGAGACCAAACTCAGCTGACACAAAAAATATCAACCAGCTAACATACTGATTCAGTTTATTCAATTAAAGTAACTACCCACTTGGCTGGGTCAATATTTATTTTTGCAATTCCTTTTCATCTAACTCGTGTTAATTTGTTTAGATTTCCATTTTGTATCGTTTCTTTTAGGGAGATCAGAAGATCATTATCCATTGCATCCTGGGATTATTTAATTTGAATTTTGAATTGCCTATTTATCTATAGGATACCTGAAATTAGTAGTTTCAATTGCAAAGCACAGTTGAGAAACATACAAACAGCCTCAGACTAAAACACTGCAACTATTTTTTTCATGGATTGCTTAAATCCTGTTATATTCAACTGTGTAGAGACAAACAGAGAGTGCCTTTAGCAAGATGAGCCATTGCTTTATTTTTAAAGCTCGCTTATGTCAACGCTTTCTATCCATGGCTAGGTTAGCCACCATTATTCAGGGGTGAGATCAGAGTCCTTTTCTTTCCTAGAGCTGCTTGCCATTTTCTCAACACCTGCCTTGCAAGTGACAGCTCTGTGGGTGTCCTCATAAATTACAAATCATGTGCCTTGGTCCTGATGCCTTGGGACAGGCACAAAGTTAGAAACTGTCCTGTAACTTTAGAACTGTAGCTGCAGGATGGGACAGCTGAGTAGAGAACAGAGATGCACATCAGCAGGGGTTCTGTTAAGACATTATCAGGCCCCCTGCCTGATGCTGGTGGACAATTTGTGCAATTTCTCCTGGAGACAGAGTAGAAGTTGTGAAATGGAAAGTGATAGACAGTGGGCAGAGGGAATGGAAGGATGCCTCTAAAATGGAAGGTTGTTTTCCTTTATAGGGTAGTATCAAGGACTGTGATCATGTGGTAAAAATATACTCCAATTCAGCATCCTAACTTTGTTTAAAAACTTACTGGATTTGCTAAGACTGGCAGTGACTTTCTAATATCTGAATGGAATAAGGATTTTAATTTCCTCCTCGAAACCTTTTCCTCCCATAGATTCCATAATAAAAATTTGCAGTAAACATAAGAGCAGCCAAAAATGTAAGCATATATAATGAGTAACTTTCCTTCCACATAATCTATCCTAGATAAATTACATAACAGTTATGCTTATAAGAAAATGTGATGAATCAGTTAACTCTAGCTGTGTAACAAATCACCCCCAAAGCTTAGTGACTTAACACAACCACTTATTGTTTCCCATGGGTCCACAGTTCTGATGGTCAGTTAGTTCTGTTAGGTGAACTGCAATCAGCTGAACTTAATCAAGAATCTAGGCTCAGTAGCAGGTCCAATAGGCAGTATTGTTAATCTTGGCCAAATTCTTTCATAGAGCTAGAGCTTCAGCTAGCCAGCTGGGCAGATCTGACTCTATTCCACATATTTAAAACTGCCCTGAGCATATAATCATTGTGAAATCTTAGGAATATGAAGACAATAGAAAACGTGCAAAATCGTTATAAAGTCTCTGCTTATGTCAAGTTTGCTACTGACTAATTGGCTGAAACAAATCATATGGCAAATCCCACAGCCAGTGTGGGAGGAAGCTACAGTCTGGATACAAGAAGACATAGAAAATCAGAGTGAGGAGTTCCTGTTGTGGCAAAGTGGAAACAAATCCCACTAGTGTTCAAGAGGATGCGGGTTTGCTCAGTCAACCCCTGGTCTTGCTCAGTGGGTTAAGGATCCAGCATTGCTGTGAGTTGTGGTGTAGGCGGAAGACGCGGCTCAGATCCCATGTTGCTATGGCTGTGGTGTAGGCCGGCAACAGCTACAGCTCTGATTCAAACCCTAGCCTGGGACCTTCCACATACTGAGGGTGTGGCCCCAAAAAGCAAAAAAAAAAAAAAAAAAAATCGGAATGATACATGCCATTGGTCTTTCATGCATGGCAAGCAGCATAAATTTTCCATACGAAATGTTGATGTAATACAATGTTATGATTAGGGTTAATTTTTAATTGTTTTATTGTAGTCTGTCTCCTTGAAAATTAGTTATCCAAAATGGTTCAAAAATTAATTTTCAAGTGAAAAGAATGCCAAAATATCCACTATAGATAAAGAGATAAAAATTCTTTCCTCTAACCCTGAGAAACCTTTAGGGGAGGTAAACTTTGGACTGATCAAGAACTATGGAGTCAGTCTGAAAGACAGCCCCCCTACTGCCAACCTATCAGGGGTTATTCCTCTACCAAGAGCAAGTTTATAATATTAGGACCAAGACAAAAAGGTCATGACTTTGGAAAGTCCTTGGATGTATTACAACAGCAGATCCTGCTCTGCCTTTTTAAAGGAAGGAAAAGGTCTCTTTTTTTTCACCTGAAATATGTGTTTTCCAGGGATGGAAGATGCAGTTGACCCGCACCGATACCTAATAGTACATTCCTAGGATAAATTAGGCGCTTTGCTGATGCTACGCCTAGCAAGGAAAAAACTAATCAAGTTTCCTGACATATGGGTTTTACCAGGTGTCTAGTTTGGTCATGATGATATAGGATTTTCTCTTTTGCCCCCTGCTGGAGTGGAACTAAGGCTTAGGGCCACACAAGCAGGCATGCCCTGTGTTCTGATTTAGAAGCAAATTTCATCTTTTCCAAGACAAAGTTGTTCATGGCCTTGATGAGCTCCACCTGCCCTACTCTCCTAGTTTAGTAAAGGCAGTTCTGGGAAGTCTAGTGATCACTCTGTGTGTGTGTGTGTGTGTCTGTCTGTCTGTCTGTCTGCCTGTCTGTCTGTATGTATGTAATTATATAGCTCTCAGTGCTTCTCTCTCTGGGACCACACTGTCCTCAGAATCTGAAAGTTGGGTCACAGTTCAGTGCTCTCGATATGTGGACCAGCAGCATTAGAATCACCTGGAAACTTGTTCTAAGTGTGAATTCTGGAACCCTCACCCCATACCCGTTGAATCTGAAACCTGGATGGAGGAGGGGATCCAGCAATCTGTGGGAATTCTGATGCATGCTCAAGCTGGAAGTCATTCATTTGGAACTTCTATGGCTGGGCTCCCCAGTATGGTAGCCACTAGCCACACTTAGCTATTTACACTGAAACTGCTTTAAATAAAATGAAATTTAAATTCCAGTTTCTTAGCCACGTTAGCTATATTTCAAGTGCTTAACCACATGTGGCTAGAAGTGACCTTATTAGACGGCACAGATTTGGAGAATTTCATTCATCCTTGCAGGAAGTTCTGTTGCCCAGCTCTGTTCTGTAATAACTCTCTGGGACACTAGGTCCTTCAAGTACTCCTCTCCAGAGTGCTTGCCTTTACAATGGAGCAGGGCCTTGACTTGCATAAACTCAGAGATATTTTGTTATCTTGGATACTTTGAACATAACGAGGGCTTCCTTTTCTCTTTGAGTGTCTCCTCTTCGTCATCTGTCCATTGAGGTGAGAGGTGTAAGTCACGTCACCCACCAGTCACATCCCATTCACAAATGTTTTAATCGGCATGCTATATTTAGCAGTTGAATTAATCTCCACCATTAAAAATTGGGATTATTGTACATAAAAATTAAAAAATATTCATTTCCATCTAAAATCTTGGGGTACCTGGCCATCAGTATTCCTCCCTGCTGGACTGGGAAGCGGGTTCCCCTTTACTTGGGTGTGCATACTCCAGTTTGCCACAGGCCCCCTCTACCCACTTTCACTCATTTCTTTTCCCTACATCACACCCAATTTGAATTTGGATTGTCTGCTGCAGGCTTCCTGTCTTCTCTACCATAGTTCCTCATTCCAGGGGCTATTGGGATTCTCACAGTCTTAAAAAAACAGTCTCTGACAAGTCTTCTGATGACAGGATGCGATGCAATAAGTTTTTTAAGAGAACTTTTATCAGGCCACCTAAAGTAACAGAAAGAAACAGATGAGTAAACCAAGAGTGATACATTCACAGATGCCATCTCACTTCTGAGGCAGGATCCAGGACCATGAACTCCTGCTTGGCTCAAGGCCAGGCTCCCTGGGGTGCAGTGCAGACTCTGTAACACTTTTCCTGTGGCGCCTACCTCAGGAAGCAGGAACACTTTATAAAAACACTAGAGGAATCTTCTTAGGTCCACATAAATTTCATAGATTTTTTTTTTTTTTGTCTTCTCTAGGGCCGCTCCTGCGGCACATGGAGGTTCCCAGGCTAGGAGTCCAATTGGAGGTGTAGCCGCTGGCCTACGCCACAGCCGCAGCAATGTGGGATCCGAGCCGTGTTTGCAACCTATACCATAGCTCATGGCAACACTGGATCCTTCACCCACTGAGCGAGGCCAGGGATCGAACCCGCAGTCTCATGATTCTTAGTCGGATTTGTTAACCACTAGGCCACGACGGGAACTCCTAAATTTCATAGATTTATATTTCATAGATTTCAGCAGAGAAATCTGACTGAAATGTATATCATGCTAATGGAAATCTGTAATTAACAAGAGAGTGAAGCTGGGGTTTTATTTTTAAAAATTGAAGTATAACTGGTGTACAATATTATGTTAATTCCAGGTGCATGCAGTCAAATGCATTAGGAAATGATCACCACATCATGTCAAGTAACTGTCTATCACCAAACAAAATTATTACAAAAATTTTGGTCTTTTTCGGGTTGCACCCTTATCATGCCTATCATTGCAAATACTTTCTCCCATACAGTAGGTTGCCTTTTCATTTTGTTGGTGATTTCCTTCACAGTGCAAATGCCTTTCAATTGGTGTAGTGCTATTTGTTTATTTTTGCTTTGTTGCTCCTGCCTGAGTAAACAGATCCAGAAGAAAATACTACTAAGACTGATGCCAGGTGTACTGCCTATGTTTCTTCTAGGAGTTTTATGATTTCGGATATTAAAGTCCTTAATCCATTTTGATTTTATTTTTGTACATGGTGTAGGAAAATGGTCCAGTTTCCTTTTTTTTTTTTTTTTTGCATATAGCACTTTAGTTTTCACAACATCACTTATTCAAAAGGATGTCTTTTCCCCCTTATATATTCTTGTCTCCTTTGTGGAGATGGAGTGACACAAAGCATAGGTTTTTTTTCTGGGCTTTCTGTTCTGTACCATTGATCTATGTGTCTGTCTTTGAGCCAGTACCATCCTGTTTTGCTTACTGTGTCTTTGCAGTATAGTTTGAAATCAGGGAGTGTGATGCCTCCAGCTTTGTTCTTCTTTCCCAAGATTGCTTTAGACATTCAGGATTTTTGTGGCTTCATACAAATTTATGAATTATTTGTTTTAGTGTTATGAAAAAATGCCATTGGTATTTTGACAGGGATTGCACTGAATCTATAGACTGCCCTGAGTCAGTGTTGGAAGGCATTACTAAAGGTTGTGGATACATGGGTGTAAAGAATAAGGCAACCAATCCACTATAATTCTTAAGAATTCTTAATGTATCTTACACATTGAAATAAAGAGGAGATGGTGCTTTTCTCCAAAGGCACATTGTAAACTTAATCCAATTTTGTGAATCCTATTTAACCACTATTTTCCCTCTGCGGTAAAATTAAGATAAAAATAGTAACTGGGTAGGATTTCTGTGAGAACTAAGTGAAATAATATGCAGTCTTTTCATCCTATTTGACACTACGTCATCACCAACATTTATTTATTTATGGAGTTCCTGTTGTGACACAGTGGAAATGAATCCGACTAGGAACCATGAGGTTGTAGGTTCAACCCCAGGCCTTGCTCAGTAGGTTAAGGATCTGGCGTTGCCATGAACTGTGGTGTAGGTTGCAGACATACAGATGTGGCTCAGATCCTGTGTTGCTGTGGCTGTGGCATAGGCTGGCAGCTGTAGCTCCAATTCAGCCCCTTGCCTGGGAACCTCATGTGCTGCAAGTGTAACCCTAAAAATCAAAACAAACAAACAAACAAAAAACTGAAAAAAAAACCATTTATTTATTTCTTTATTCTGCCTTCCTTTCTCAGACGCCTATGGAAGCACCCTTAGTTTTTCACTGTTTAACTATTTTATATGAGGCTACTGAGAGATAGTCCAGTGGTAGAATAAATGTATTTCAGAGATGAATTAACTCTCTTAGACATACAGAGGTAGTGTCATCTTGAAATGCCTTAAAAGATTCTCATATTGTATAAGATCAGTGAAAAGCACAATTCATCATTATTGCATACCACCATCTTTGCCAGGAGTTGTGCACACGTACAGATTCCACGTACTTTGTTTTATGTGAAGATGTTGCTTAGTAACCTTGTATTAAGGGAGAGTGGACAAAAAAACTATCTCAGGCATTGCTAAGTCAGGTCAGCACCATTATATCCTGGTATGAAATTGGAAATTCTACTCAAGGTCAATGGACTCAATAACATTCTTTCTTGGTTCCACTCTTTTTCTCTGCAACGCATGGTTTAAACTAGAAACATTAACTACTAAGCAAGTCGGGTCGGGTATCTTACTGTTCTTTGGCATCTTGTGCTTGGGACACAATAAATGCTCGAAATGGGTGGATATTGATTGTTCAAAGGTTAGCAACTATTCTAGAAAGTCCAGATTAAAAAAAGATTTAATGTAAAAATTAAAGGGGAGGCTATGAGCCCTGTATTTGTTTATAAAAGATAATAGGAATCCATTCAGCATTTATTCCACTTTGTTAATAAATGATATTATTAATAAAAGTTTCATACATTCAATTCAATTAAATGAATATTTATTGAGTGTCTTTTGAGTGTCAGTTATTGTGCTAGCCCGAGGCAGGCCAGAACTCAGAGAGGCCCTCGTTGTGCAGGTCACTTAAAATCATCCGTAATGAAGGAGTGCAGTGACCGTGAATCAGAAAACCCCTGGTTCATGATTACTAAGTTGGGGCTCATGACTGTTTTGAGTCCTCTGTTCTGGTGTCAGTCTGCACCACAGTCTGGAATCAGCTAGGAATTCTTTTGCAATAGGAGAAAGTTGGTTGAGAAAAGTATATATGGCTTTGTTTCACAGTACTCTTGAATGACTGTGATTATCTATTGACTGGCCAAGATCAGGTGTCATTTCTACTCTTAAGCTGTTTTGTTGGGGTAGGAGATAGGATCTGGCCAAGATAGGACCCCTCCCCGCCTTTGTTCGGGATGGCAAATACCTGGACTCACTATTACACCAAGATGGCACGAAATGCAGATGGGTAACTTCTCAAATTAAAAAATAGAGGAGTGGGAGGATGTGGGAATGGATGCTAGCTGGATAAAATAGGACCTGTCTAGTTTCCAACCTTATGGCACCCAACTATCTCCATGGTTTTGTGATATCTATAACTCTCACAATATCATTCTCTCTTTCAACATTAGAGATTAAAAAAAAAAATCTAATCCCCCTTTTAGACCTTCTCAAATTTCGCTTTTTTTCCTTGATGACCCTACAGCTTTTCCAAAACAAAGTATGGAATTAGTTGTACACTGCCTTATGACACTCTGACAACGCTAGCTCACAGAGCCTGTATCTCACACGTCTTCAAAGCTCCAACAGCAGGAGGCCCCTTTCCACATCCCAGCGATCTCAAAGGCCTCCAGTCTTGGCTTCTAGAAGTTAGAACTTTGCCTTTGTCAATGAGAAGGGAGTCAGCCTGCCATGATAAGGGATCCTGAAAGTCTTCCCAGTACAGGGACATACATTTCCTACCTTCCCTTTAAAAGGATTTTTCTTTCCTATTTCCATGCTGTTCTACATTTCCTAATAGATTGGCAGAGATGTAGACTTGTTCACCTCCTCTAACTAGCTTGTTAGCCTCACTATGTTCAGATGTAAAATTTGCATGTACAAGAGTCACTATAAGGTACAAATCAGAAATCAACAGGAAGAGGGATTTTCCTTCAGAGGGTAAAATACTGGTGTCAGAAGTGGGTTCTCATAAAGGCAGACCCTGAGGCAAAGATGTGTGTACCAAATAGCTTATAACGCCAGTTGTGGTGGGTGGGGAAGTGAGGCAGGGAAAAGAAAGATGACCATGACAGGTATATTACTGAGCGGTTACTGGGCAGATGGGGCTCCGTACTCCTGGGACACTTCGGGAGATTGAAATCAAACTTCCTTATGTTATTCCTCCTGAACAGCAAGAAAGTTGGAGAATTTATGTTCCAATTCTCATTACTGGCTGAGGGCTCCTACCAGGAGTATCACCTCCGGCACTTCCAGCTGCCCTGTGCACTGGCTGAGAGAAAGCCTATACATAGCCAGCTGCAGGAGAATACTGTGAGCATGAACTGGGACCAGGAGAACTGGTGGGAGATGGGCTGAACACCCCTAGGATCTCCTACAAATGCAGAAGCTATCAGTGCATTTAAGTCAAATGAGATGGTTTTATCTGTTGAGTGCTTTAATTTGTAGAGAATAAACACACGCTTTTTTTTTTTTCTAGGATTACAGATGAAGCAAAAGTCTTCCTGTTAGGTGAAGTTTGTGAGTGTTTGTGCACATGTCTACAATGCATGTACACACGTTATGTTTTTGCGTGTCCTAAAGATTAAAGGTGGATTTTGAGTGCACCAGGAGAAACCTTAGAAAGAGTTGAGGTTCTGTGGTTTTAGGGGATTTTGTTGATTCCTTGAAAATGAAGTTACTAAATTAAGAAAGCTCTTGCATCACTAATGACTAGTGTCGTCCAGACTAACCTAACTCTACAAAGTTTAGAGAACTTGCTCATAGGTCAGCACCTACGGAGATTAGTACTCATATGCTAAGCTTCAAATGCTTTTCTTAGGTATCCTTTAAAAGCTTTGGAAAAATATGAACCCTAAGATACTTAGCACTTTAATTATATGTTTAAGTATTTAACAATGAATTTGAAATCTCATGTATTGATAATATCAACCTTTATCAACAAAACTGTCACAATCACAATTGAAATTCTTTTATTGATAACACTTTCACCCTCCCATCTTTTTGGGAAAAAAATATACAAATTGAAAAATACTGGAAAAAGTATTTCCTTCAAGATAAAATTTGTAATATTCCTCTCTATGCTTTTCATGGTATTTTGTTATAACTTCGTGATTTAAATAGCTTCTTTCATTCCCTTGGGATATTAATTGGTATTCTTGAAACTTTCCCTGATCCTTTCCTTTTTCTGCAAGGTAAATACTTCTTATTTGAAGTCTGTATAAAATAGAATCCTTTCTCCTGCCAAAGTGGAGAAGGAGATACCCAGATGTTTGATTGGCAGACAAAGGGACCAAGTCAAAATGCTACTAATACAAATATTCAACCAAATTCTCCAGTTTTCAACTCCACCCCTCACTTGCAATGCCTTCCTCAGTCCTTGGTGCTCCAGGCCCTGAACCTGTCTTGGGCTTGCTCTTCATCTACGTTTCACTCTTAGCACCTGACTTAGGCTCTCTCAGCTGTGCTAAGACAATGCCTACTTGTCCACTCCATTTTCCATCTATTAAATGTTATTGGCACCCCTTAAATAGTGTTGTATCTTTCTCCATATACAGATTAATTTACAAATCCCTTTTATTGCTCTATAGTTGGGTTTAAGGAAGGAATAGAGGTAGAATATGTAGATATAGCTATAAATAGAGTTATATAAGAGGCAGAGAAGAGCTTTGCTGTGGTGCTAAGCCAGGGACTCCACAGAGGTCTAAAATATACATCTAAGAGCTACTGGACCTCTTTAATTCCTATAATATAGTAGTCACAAGTATTTGGATGACTATATGCTCTCCTAGTATCATAACATATCATATCACACTTAATATCGTATGTCCAAATATTTGTGTCCACTAGGTCATGGGTTGAGTAGTCTCCTATTTTCTTACTAGGTAGACTAGCCAACAAAGGTATTAAAATTAAAAGAGGGGACTATTGATTATCCAGTACCTATGCTTGAAAAATAAATAATAAACCATGGTTTTAGCGAAATTTGAGTGAGCAGAGCAACTACACACACACATACACACACACACTCATGCACACACACATGCACACACCTTCACTATTTTTTTTTCTGAGAAGTAGGAATCTTTGTAGGCTCTGTGCTTTGCACAGGAAAGTTTAGTCTGTAAAAATAGAAATTATTTAATTTCTCAAAGAAGTAGCTATTTCTGGCTGCTTCTGTGTCATTGAGGTAAAGGAATAGGGGCATAATGAAAAATTCACCTAGAAGGAAAGCAGAGCCCTTGAGCCAGTGTACGTATCTTTTCATTTACCCAGCTGCTCAGGAAACATCAGACTGAGATATGTCCAAATACATCAATTTGGTCTCTAATTTTGGGCTTAAATGTACCAAGCATTAGCGAATGTCACTGCAGTTCCCAGAGACTAAAGAGGCATCAACCTCTCTGTGCAGCCTGCAAGCCTCCTTGTGAGGAAACCATTATTCTGCTACTCTATTAACTGCTATGGAGACAGAGAACTATGTGCCCAGGAGAGAAAACCTTCCTTTGTGGACTAATCAAAATCCAATGGCTTCTGGAAAAGGCTTGAAAAGATCATTAATTAGGAAGGATGCCTAAATTTGACATTCAAGGAAATGGTGTACAAGTCTAACAATAAAGGCATAAAGAATAAAGTCCACAGACCATCAGGATGTCTGGGCTCTTGCTGACTTATCTTCTATAGCTTCTAAGCTCCAGTTGTATTTCTAATTACTGGTTAACCATTTGGATTTGATGGTGAGGTTCTTAGGATCTTTTTATATATTTATCTCTCTGATTTTTTTAACCCCTCCAAAGAACAATACACCAAACCAGAAATGGGAAACAGAGGGGCAATTTCTGTATTAAATAATTATAAGTTACTCATCCATAAAAAGAATGAAATAATGCCATTTGCAACAACATGGATGGACCTAAAGATTATCACACTAAGTGAAGTAACTCAGAAAGAGAAAGACAAATATATGCTACACTTACAGGTGGAATCTAATAAAAATGATACAAATGAACTTATTGACAAAACAGAAACAGACTTACAGACTTTGAAAACAAATTTATGGTTACCCATAGGGAAACATGGAGGGAAAGGATCAATTTGAAGTTTGGAATTAACATATATACACTACTAGATATAAAACAGATAGCCAACAAAGACCTACTGTGTAGCACAGGGAACTCTTCTTAATATTTTGTAATAACCTATATGGGAAATGGATCTGAAAAAGAATGAATATATGTATATGTATTACTGGGTCACTCTGCTATACACCTGAAACTAACACAGTGTTGTGAAGCAACTATATTCCAAAAGAAAATTTTTATGTGGAAAAATTTTAGAGAAATATGGGATGTTTGCTATCTCAGCAACAATTTGGAGATGACCTTTTTACTCTAACCCCTGAGCTATAGCAGATGATCATCAATGTTATTTGCACAAATGATTAAAATATTACTTATTTCCTGTGTCAGAATCATTCTAATTTTTTATGCATGAGAGATTCCTCAATCTTATGTGAAAAGATGGAAAGAATGTGATAGTTGAATGTGAAGATGTTGAAGCTGATGGGACCACATAGTTGTAAGCAGATTCTCCTTGGATTTCTGTTCTGCCTATATCCACAAAGTACCTGGAAGAACCTCTGTTAAAACAAGGAGTAAATCTGATCTGTAAAAGCCTCTTTATGAAATGCAGCTAAGTAAAAAACAAACAAAAAACTCCCCCTCTTTTGCATTTTCAAAGTGGTGGGGTTCAGAGTAACATATATTGCAATTTTTTTTTTATTTTCCCACTGTACAGCAAGGGGGTAAAGTTATCCTTACATGTATACATTACAATTACATTTTTCCCCCAGTCTTTCTTCTGTTGCAACATGAGTATCTAGACAAAGTTCTCAATGCTATTCAGCAGGATCTCCTTGTAAATCTATTCTAAGTTGGGTCTGATAAGCCCAAGCTCCCGATCCCTCCCTCTCCCTCCCCCTCCCATCAGGCAGCCACAAGTCTCTTCTCCAAGTCCATGATTTTCTTTTCTGAGGAGATGTTCATTTGTGCTGGATATTAGATTCCAGTTATAAGTGATATCATGTGGTATTTGTCTTTGTCTTTCTGGCTCATTTCACTCAGTATGAGATTCTCTAGCTCCATCCATGTTGCTGCAAATGGCATTATGTCATTCTTTTTTATGGCTGAGTAGTATTCTGTTGTGTATATATACCACCTCTTCCGAATCCAATCCTCTGTCGATGGACATTTGGGTTGTTTCCATGTCTTGGCTATTGGGAATAGTGCTGCCATGAACATGCGGGTGCACGTGTCTCTTTGAAGTAGAGTTTTGTCCGGATAGATGCCCAAGAGTGGGATTGCGGGGTCATATGGAAGTTCTATGTATAGATTTCTAAGGTATCTCCAAACTGTTCTCCATAGTGGCTGTACCAGTTTACATTCCCACCAACAGTGTAGGAGGGTTCCCTTTTCTCCACACCCCCTCCAGCACTTGTTATTTGTGGATTTATTAATGATGGCCATTCTGACTGGTGTGAGGTGATATCTCATGGTAGTTTTGATTTGCATTTCTCTTATAACCCGCGATGTTGAGCATTTTTTCATGTGTTTTTGGCCGTCTGTCTATCTTCTTTGGAGAACTGTCTATTCAGGTCTTTTGTCCATTTTTCCATTGATTGATTGGCTTTTTTGCTGTTGGGTTGTATAAGTTGTTTATATATTCTAGAGATTAAGCCCTTGTCGGTTGCATCATTTGAAACTATTTTCTCCCATTCTGAAGAAAACATTCTTTTTGTTTTCTTTTGGGTTTCCTTTGCTGTGCAAAAGCTTTTCAGTTTGATGAGGTCCCATGGGTTTATTTTTGCTCTAATTTCTATTGCTTTGGGAGACTGACCTGAGAAAATATTCATGATGTTGATGTCAGAGAGTGTTTTGCCTATGATTTCTTCTAGGAGTTTGATGGTGTCCTGTCATATATTTAAGTCTTTCAACCATTTGGAGTTTATTTTTGTGCATGGTGTGAGGGTGTGTTCTCGTTTCATTGCTTTGCATGCAGCTGTCCAGGTTTCCCAGCAATGCTTGCTGAATAGACTTTCTTTTTCCCATTTGACGTTCTTGCCTCCCTTGTCAAAGATTAATTGACCATAGGTGTCAGGGTTTATTTCTGGGTTCTCTATTCTGTTCCATTGGTCTGTCTGTCTGTTTTGGTACCAGTACCACACTGTTTTGATGACTGTGGCTTTGTAGTATTTCTTGAAGTCTGGGAGAGTTATGCCTCCTGCTTGGTTTTTGTTTCTCAGGATTGCTTTGGTGATTCTGGGTCTTTTGTGGTTCCATATAAATGTTTGGATGGTTTGTTCTAGTTCTGTGAAAAATGTCCTGGGTGATTTGATAGGGATTGCATTGAATCTGTAGATTGCTTTGGGTAGTATGGCCATTTTTACAATAGTGATTTTCCCAATCCAGGAACATGGAATATCTTTCCATTTCTTTACATCTTCTTTGATCTCTTTGATTAAGGTTTTATAGTTCTCGGCATAGAGGTCCTTTACCTCCTTGGTCAGGTGTATTCCGAGGTATTTGATTTTGTGAGGTGCAATTTTAAAAGGTATTATATCTTTGTATTCCTTTTCTAATATTTCATTGCTGGTATACAGAAATGCAACTGACTTCTGAATGTTCATCTTATATCCTGCTACTTTGCTGAATTTATGAATCAGTTCAAGTAGTTTTGGGGTTGAGTCCTTAGGGTTTTCTATGTACAGTATCATGTCATCTGCATACAGTGACAGTTTGATCTCTTCTCTTCCTATATGGATGCCTTTTATTTCTTTTGTTTGTCGAATTGCTGTGGCTAGGACTTCCAAAATGATGTTGAAGAGCAGTGGTGAGAGTGGGCATCCCTGTCTTGTTCCAACTTGGAGTGAGAAGGCTTTCAGTTTTTCCCCATTGAGGATTATATTTGCTGTGGGTTTCTCATAAATGGCTTTGATTATATTCAGGAATGTTCCCTCTATACCCACTTTGGCGAGGGTCTTGATCATGAATGGATGTTGGACTTTGTCAAATGCTTTTTCTGTGTCTATTGAGATGATCATATGATTTTTGACTTTTTTTTTTGTTAATGTGGTGTATGATGCTGGTTGATTTGCATATGTTGAACCATCCTTGTGAACCTGGGATGAACCCAACCTGGTCATGGTGTATAATTTTTTTGATATGTTGTTGGATTCGGTTGGCTAAGATTTTGTTGAGAACTTTTGCATCTATATTCATCAATGATATTGGGCGATAGTTTTCTTTTTTGGTGGTATCTCTGTCTGGTTTTGGAATGAGGGTGATGGTGGCATCCTAGAATGTCTTTGGGAGGATTCCTTCTTCTTCAACCTTTTGAAAGAGTTTAAGGAGGATGGGCACCAGTTCCTCTTTATATGTTTGATAAAATTCACCTGTGAAGCCATCTGGTCCTGGACTTTTATTTGTAGGGAGGGATTTTATGACCTCTTCAATTTCATTTCTAGTGATCAGTCTGTTCAGTTGGTCTGTTTCTACTTGATTCAGTTTTGGCAGGCTGTAAGATTCTAGAAAATTGTCCACTTCTTCCAGATTGTCAAACTTGTTGCCGTATAGTTGTTCATAGTATTCTCTTATGGTTTTTTGTATTTCTGCTGTATCCATTGTGATTTCTCCTTTTTCATTTCATATATTACAATTTTATTTTTGTGCTTTTTTCATTCCATAGACCATTTGCTGATGAAAGCCCCCCCCAACTTCACCTACTTGATATATAAAAATAATGAATTTAATGGAAATTTTTTTCTGAGACCAATGAGTACTATTTTGAAATGTTAGTTTATATATTTTACTGGTAATTCAAATTGTGAAGCTATTTTATAATAAAACTTGATTGCTTTAATAAAGAAACAAATGGTATTTTAGTGGTGTAAAGTTGGTGGTTTATTTACCTGTCGTGTGAGAATTCAGGGAATGTGATCCAAAATGATGGATTTTTCTGCTCCACATAGTCATTCAGTGAGCAAGGTCCTTTTCCTTTTAATTTTTTTCCATCCCTTAGGGAATCATTTTCATGGGTCAAAATGAAGTTATTTTTATATTAGGGGGCAGTTGGCAAAAGGACAGGTCCTCACTGTTCCAAGAAACCAGCCCTAAGTGGCACATGGCACATTACTTCCACTCACTGGCAAGGGTTTAGTCCCATGGCCAGGCTTAATACAAAGGAGCTGGGAAATCGTGACCTAGAGCAGAAGTCAAACTTTTCTAAGGGTAAGATCATAAATATTTTAGACTTTATGGGCCAGACTAGCTCTGCTATTGTAGTTTGAAAGCAGTCACAGACAGTAGTAAAAGAATGAATCTGATTGTGATTTTAATAAAGCTTTACTTATAAAAGAGGCCACCAGACATGCCCACCAAGCCTATCATGATGGAGGAAGTGGCAGAGAGACCTTTGTGCAAAGTGAACAGCTTCTGTCATAACAGCAGCCAGTTTTAAAAATCAGTTTTCTGCTTCTTATGTAAATAGAATTTTTGCCAATTCTACATAAGGAACTGTACCAGGCTAATATTTGACTTGTAAACCACCTTGTAGATAAGATAAAAAGTGTAAAAAAATAAGTAAACCAGAGTTACAGTATTTAATGAGACTCAAAATCTTATTTGCTATTTCTTCAAACTGCATTGAGTTTGGAAGTTGGAGAATACTTTTATTCTTATGAGTTTTTCCAGATGTCTCTATGCTGAATAAGAACTTACTGAATTTTGAAAAAATTTAAAGTTTGTCTTATTTGATGATTTCATAAAAATACCTAGAAAGACTACCCCTCCAATAAAGCTCTTGAAATACTATCATCAGTAGATGGATTTAATGTCTGTACTATACTATCAGACTCCAGGGGTAGATGTTTTATACATCAGAAGTAGTTGTGATAAGGTTGTCCAACAAACTTTTTAATGGTCCTCTCATTGAGAAGTGAGGTAAACTTTCTTTTCCCATGGTATCTGGGATGAGCAAGTGAACATTAGAATATGATGGAAGCAGTACTGTGCCAGTTTCCATCCTTAAGCCTTAAAGATCAGTTGCTTCTATTTCCTGTCTCTTGTAACACTCTCTGGAAGCCCTGAGTCACCTTGGAAAAAGTCTGATGACACTGAGACCACCATGTTTGAGAGGCCAGTGTAACATCATCAGTTGACAGTCCCAGCTGAGTCCTGCCCTCCAGCCATCCCACCTGGACCCAGTCCTGAGGGAAGCTGTGCTGGAGGCTTCAGGTCAGCCAATTAGCCAGCTAAAAACTTCCCAGTGACTTTTGAGTCAAAGCCATGTGGAGCTGAAAAATGGGCTGGCTGAAGCAGCCCTACTGAAATATCCCACCCACAAAAATAATGAAATATAATAAAATGGATGTCATTTTGTACTGCTGAGTTTTAGATTAATTTGTTATGCAGAAACAAATATCCAGAAAAGGAGAATAAAGGGAAAAATCTCTCCATTTGTTCACTTGTCATTGTGTAATTTTTTTCCTTAATTTGATGCTAATGCTAGTTGTTATTAATAATTTTAAAATTAGACCACAGTGTATTTTCATAGTGGCAGTATGACCTAAAATTTTCCATAAGGGAAGAAAACGTTCTCCCCAGGAATAAAAGTGCTTTGGAATAAATTTTAAAAATGTAAAACACCGCCAAAGGACTCTGAAGATTTATATAATTCAAAATGGAACAAGGCTAAAATATTAGAGTGAAAATAGAAAATGTCTTGCAAAGTATTTGCAAGGTGGGAGGTGGCAAGTTTTGTGGAAGGACTTGGTACTTTGCAGTTAGACCCAAGGTCATAATCGATCCAGGGGTTGGGTGACCCAGGGCAACTTACTTATCCCCCCTGAGCTTGGGTTTCCTGAGCTATAAAATGGGGATAAAACTGCCTTCCTCATAGGGTTACTGTGAGGATTAAGAGAGAGAATGTATACAAAGCACTTAGCAGAACACCTGCCATGTGGTAGGTGCTTAATGAGTGGCCATTCCCTTCTCTTTTTCAGCAAGAAAGTGAAAAAAACTGAGAGCACTGGTAATGCATAAGGTAGTTCTGCATGGAAAACCTCTTCCACTTCTGATTCTGGAAATTATGGAGAGATCCGATTTCCTGATATGTGACTATCCTGAATGTAGGCAAATAAAAAAGGAGAAAAGGATTTGAGAGGAAAATGCATTGTTTTTTAATGTAGAAAAAGCAGGACTTTAAACAAAAGATTTTTGGAAGCAATAGATTTTGGAAAATCTATGCTTTTAAAATACTATGTTCATACAAATTTACGTAACTTTTGTTTTCAGTTTTAGAAGGACAAATGTCAAATATTAGCTTGGATTTGACAAAATGGCAGGACATTAATATATGATAAAAAATATGGGACTACTGGCTCCCCAGCATTAGTTTCTATGGAGTAAAGTGTCCAGAATAAAAATAACAGAGCTTTTAAAGTTCACTGATCTTCTCAGACAGGTTGTTGAAAACTGCTCACTTCAGATCATTGTCCTCATGATTACCTCCTTATTTAAAGTTCTGTTATATATGGCAGAAACTTGGAATTATGGCCATGAAAAATTAACTTTTAACCTTAAACTTCCAGTTTTGTTTAGATTAGAGTAATAAAAAGGTAGCATTAAGAATGTGAGGTACGTGTTTTTAATGATTTCTCAGCAGCTGGGCTTAAACCAAGAATCCTCTCTCTTCAGTTTTCCTGGACAAATATGATTTAATTGAATGTAGTTATTTTCAGTAAACATGATTTATTACTTGCATGTATATTTAAATATATTTTCTTTTTTTTTTCACCTCTGCTCTACCCTATTACAAAAAGGATTTCAAGGTCACATGTAATTGAAGATTACATAAAATTAAGATTAATGAGAAAGAAAAAGACAAAAAGAATGTAAAATGTAGCCAGGATTGTGACCACCACAACAATGCATATAATAGATTTTATATACTTACTACTATTTGACATGATGTGGATGCTAAACTTATTAGCAGCCAATGAGAAATTTAAGTCAGTGCCCAGTTGCTCTGGGTAAAAAACAATTATTCCTAATACTAAGATCAGGAAGAAATTTCTTCCTAGGGTCCTCACAACGGGGGCAGTCTTTAGTATGTTCTTGTTTAATTGCATCTTTACCGATCTTCGTAAAAAGACTCTCACAAATCTGAAAAAAAATACACAGTCATGTTATCTGTTCTGATTTGGGGGTCAGAAAATAGCAACAGCATGTACATAAACTGAGTGATTTTCGCAGCTACACAATACCACAGGGGAAGAAGTTAGCACTGCTGGCTGAGTCAAAGTTCGACTATCACTGCATTACTACTGCCTTGCACCAGTCACAGGGGAGACTGGCGGGCTTGTCCCTCTCTTCTTCCATACCCACCTCTTAGGTCTTCACGATGTCTTTTACCTTCTACAATCCCCTTTATGCAAGCATAGTTTGAATTCTTCATCTACAGGAAGTTTTCTCTAACCCCCTCTGCTTTTTCTTTTCCTTGCAGGTAGAATTTATCCTGCTGTTCCCATTGGTCCCGCACTCCCTTGTTTATAGAGCCAGTGCAGCTCAATAATAGAGTCATGCAGTGTATCTCTCTTGTCTCCTCCCCACTCAGGATTCTGAGCTCTTTGCAAGCAAGGACTGTTCCTATCTTCCAATTCTTTTTCCCTTTTCCCACTGCAACCCACCGTCTAGACTCTAGAATATTAACCATTGTAGGCATATAATAAAGGCTGCATGGGCTCATCTTCCTTTTCAGAGCTGTCCTTGGCATAGAGTTCAACTTGATCAGTTATATCCAGAGAAGCTTTGAGATGAGGAAGGAAGAGGGGAGTGATTTGTTCCGGCTGCTGCAATCTTGTGGAGAACCCCATTCCTTGGGTATTTATAGTCAAATTCTGTTTAAGATTCTAGCTTATCTTCTGTTCACAGGAGAGTGTGGCTCAATCTCTGCTACTTGTGCAAGGAAGCCCCATGACTCTCATTCCGAATCCTCCAAGCCTGGTTGATTTCAGTGAACATCATGGGCTTTACATTTTTGTTATTTTTTTTTTAAACTTTATGACTTGCTTAGCACACTGTGCTAAGCCGTTAATAAAAATCAAAAGCCCATGGAAGCTTTGCTAATCTATTCCTCTCTTCACTGGCAGGTGTATGGAAGCTGCTTGTATGTAGCAAAGCTTCAGAAGCTGCGGAGGTTTCCTTTCAATGCATGGAGAATGTTGGGCTTTAGTCTTGTCTGTTGAAAGAAGATGAAAAGCAGCCTAAAAATGCTTATGGAAAGGGAATGGACCCAGAGAATAGCTGAAAAGTCACAAAGGGAAGATGTCAGCGAGTATCCCCCCTGACTATTTGCTAAGCAGTTTCTAAGCAACTTTTAATGGAAGGTCAGACATAAGCAAGATAAAGGGAGGAGGAAACAACATTATTTCACACAATAAAGTGACTGTGAATGCTGCCAGTTAGAGAGGAAAATAGACTGATCAGTCTCGGCACTTATTCATGTGTGTGGATTTTTTGTGACTACAAATGGAAATCTTTCATAAAAGAGCCTATCCAATTTGAACAACTGTAATAATCTTGGCAACATGTATACATTATGATTAAAAAAGGCTTTCTGTAAAACACACTGAGATTTGCCAACAAGCATTGACACCCTTATTTCCCCCAGGCCAGTCCACTGGCATTTCATTCATGCATTTATTGTATAAATATTTAATGTGTTCCTTCTCTGGATTGGACACTGTGGTAAATCAAAAGAGAGAAGTGAGCCCAGGCTCACCATCATTTCAAGCTCTCTTCTCTGCACTGGATTTTCCTAGCTATGCTCCTACCTCTCCAGTTGATCTGTTTCTGTTTCCCTTCCAGGTCCTTTTCTCTCCTCCTGTTCCCAGACTACACTCTTTCCCTCAGCAATTTAATACTTCCTCATGCCTTGAACTCATGCCTTTATGCTTACACTTCTCAGAACTTTAGCTCTGTCTTCTCACACAGTCTCCAGCCCCATATTTATAGATGTCCAGGGTATTTCCACTTTGATATTTCATCATCACTTATAATCAGCCTTTCCAAAGCAGCAGCAGTCCAAGGTCTATAAAACATGCATAATCCCCCAAATAATGCATAATCCCCAGCTGGCTTGAGGAATCCTATTGTCCATCCATGAGACAGGGTTGGATGGTGGTGGGCTGTGACCCAGTTGAGGGATGAAGGAGGGTAGTGCCGACTGATCACAGTGTGTTGTCAATTGTGTTGTTTTCCGAAACCATGCTCTGAGGAGTAGTGAGGAGAAGTTTATTTATTTTTTATTTTTTTTGTCTTTTGTTGTTATTGTTGTTGTTGTTGCTATTTCTTGGGCCGCTCCCGCGGCATATGGAGGTTCCCAGGCTAGGGGTTGAATCAGAGCCGTAGCCACCGGCCTACGCCAGAGCCACAGCAACGCGGGATCCGAGCCGCGTCTGCAACCTACACCACAGCTCACGGCAACGCCGGATCGTTAACCCACTGAGCAAGGGCAGGGACCGAACCCGCAACCTCTTGGTTCCTAGTCGGATTCGCCAACCACTGCGCCACGATGGGAACTCCGTGAGGAGAAGTTTAATCCTCTCACTACTCACATTTACCACATCAAGTGGCAATGGAGAGAACAAAGGGATGTGACTCTGGTGACTGTGGGCTCCTGAGCAGGACACTAAAGGATATGTAGAAAAAAGTAATACTTTCTTTAAAATTTAATTTTTATTTTGTATTGGAGCATAGTTGAGTTACAATGTTAGTTTCAGGTGGATAGCAAAGTAATTCAGTTATACATATATCCATTCTATTTCAGATTCTTTCCCCATATAAATTATTACAGAATACTGAGCAGGGTTCTCTGTGCTATGCAGTAGGTCCTTGCTGATTATCTGTCTTATATCTAATGGTGTGTATATGTTAATCCCAAACTCCTAATTTTCCCCTCCCCCCTTTCCTGTTTGCTAATCATGTTTGTTTTTGAAGTCTGTGAAAGTCTGTTTCTGTTTTGTAAATAAGTTCACTTATATGTGGAATCTAAGGTAATACTTTCATTTCTTCTTCTAGGCATGACCTCTGAATGCTTGGATTTATTTCAGAAAGGGGTTGAGTCAGAAAAAATACAGATTTGTTTCTAGTTTACTCTAGAGGGATGATCTCTTACAGAAGTATGAAATGCATTTCATTCAGATCCTGACAAGTTTACCAGCCTAATCCAGAGTAAGAAAACAAATTTGAGATTTTAGGATGCAGTCAGATACTATAAAGGATAATATATGTGACAAAGAAAGATAAATAACAATGCATAGTATTTTGCCAGAGAAAATCAAAAGACGAACAACCATCATAATTCTGCCCCTAACTGGAGTATAAATGTGAAGTAATTTTGAAAAGTTCTTTTAACCAGGGCTTCCCAAGATGATGAATGAATGAGAGCTTGATAGCGTGGTAACATTTTTGTAATCTTTTTTATGAGAATCCCTAGAAAAACCCTAAAGGACACAAGACCCTCTGACATCATCAAGTAGTAATTTGTCCTTTTCATGGGAAGCAAGCTTCATCCAAGAAACTCCTTTCTTAAAGCATAGTCTCTATACTGCAACAAAGGAGGAAAATGTTATATTTGCAATTTTCAGGATAAAACCAGCTCTTTGTTTAGAAATTATGCTGGCTTGCTTTTCATGCATTATAATAGAATTTAATTTTTTTCTAGGTCTTAAATGCTAAATTAGACTGACACCTAGGGCACCTAATGTCTACCTTAAAAGGGCAAAAATAACAAGAATTAGACTACCTCTCCTCTTTGGGACGATTGTCAGGTCTCCCTTACAGAGCTGGGCTGTGGGCTGCATGGATTTCCTTTGGGTTCCCCATCATCAGCACAGCCACATTAGTGGAAGGCCTGGAGCTGATTAAAACTTGAAGAATTAACCTTAGCAGAAGAAACAGTAAGGGAATATTTGAAAGTTTCCTGTGATTATATTATGTGAAATCCTTTTACTGGCTTCTGCCTTTTCATGATCTGAAATGTCCATTTCATTGCAATATTAAATGCAATTAAGGCCTAGCCTAAATCTAAGGTTTAAGATAGTCTTTAAGGAATAATATATAATCACTATTTAATGAAGTAGGACCTAGCTTATTGATAGTCATTTCAAAATAGATAATAGATAATAAATTTGAGAAATTAAAAGCGGATTTTTGGATACTGGGAAATAGTTTCCAGATGAGAAATAGCAGTGAAGTCTGCAATAAGCAGGTGAACTCATGACAGACACCCTATATCAATTATTCTCAAAGTGTGGTCCCTAGACTAGCAGAATCTGCATCCTTTGGGAACTTGTTAGAAATGGAAATTCTCTGGTTCTACCTTAGATTTACTTAATTAGGAGAGAGAGTGTGTGCTTGTATGTTTGCGCACATACCCAGGTCAGCGCAGTCTGTGTTTTAGCTAGCACTCTAGGTGATTCTGATGACAAATAATGTTTGAGAACCATTACCCTACATATTATCTGAATACCTAAAAGTAAAGAGTTTATTAATTTAGATTGTTGGTGTCAATGCAATGGACTATCATAATATCTCATTAAAAATAGCAATTTGTAGAGAAATAAAATAGCATAAAGTTAAACCATAGAAATCAGAATTAAATATAAATTATAATGTCAGGTAATTAAATTGGGTATAACAGGAAAATTAGAACACCAGATTTGTAAAATTGGAGACTTAGGGGATTGCCTTGGTTGTATGTATGTGGTTGTTTTATTGTTGAGTAGTTTATCATTTATTTTTCTGGCCACACCCACAGCATGCTGAAGCTCCAGGGCCAGGGATCAAACCCACACCATAGCAGCAACCAGGGCTGCTGCAGGGACAATGCCAGATCCTTAACCCACTGAGTCACCAGGGAACTACAGGACTTTATCTTTTATTGTTAAGGTAAATAGACATTGAAAAGAAAAAAATACACCTGCCACTAGAAATACCATATTTATTAGTTTAAAATATGTAAAAAATATAATTATTTGTTGAATATATGTAAAATACATATTAATTAATAAATGAACAATATTAAAATTTCACAAACTGAAAGGCCAGTTGCTTTGGGGGTATCTCTCTGGTTTTTAAGTGAAAAACACACAGCTGGAAGAAACAGAGGCTTTCTTGCCAGTACATCTGCTTTCTTTACACTGTTCATAAAATACTTCACACTCTCCATTTGGAGACTAGCTTTCCCCAGGGTGCCACAACTGAAACATTCCAGTTAAAATACTTCATAACCCTCAGAGGTTGGAATCCCCCACCCTCTTTTTTTCTTTTTCTCAACCTCTGACTTGCCAAAGAGGAAAAGTCCATATAGTCTGATTTCACGGAAATAAATGCAAGAACAGAAGCAAATGTATTCTATTTGATTCATTGTTATCTGTAGATTACAGATGATTTAATCTTTAAAAGTTCATGTTGTCTGAGGATTGGGTTATTTGAGAGCTTTCACTTAAACAAGGGCCTTTCACCTCCACATCATCATTTAGAATCTAGACATGGACAATGACAAAGTGCTGTAAACTCCTGACCCCTAAGATTTGTTCCAGTTCTAAATGCTTGTTGATTCTATGATTCAACTGCTATTTCATGGCTGTGAATATTGTTCAGCTTCTATGTGTTTTGTGGGCCAGAATATGCACTGTGTTATTTAGGAAGATGCTGCAATAGTTCAAGGGTGAGGCCATATTCTTCTGACTGGAGAAGTGACAAGTCTGAACAGATACAACTGAATGTTGAAAGAGATGCCGTAAGGACTCACAATTTAGCCACGTAGACATCTTAGATCCCCTTGGAAGAATGTTTGGAGAAATAAATTTTCATGAAAAAAAAATGGACAGAAGTCCCTCCCTTTCAAAATATAATCTCATCAGATTCAAACTGACCCATGTTCTAGTAAGTTGTAGAGTGTTTGGAGTATATCTGTTCTATGGTTTAATCTAATGGTTGTCCAATGTATCTGGGGGTGTTTAAGACAATTCATTGAGGTGTGGAGAGAACATATTATATTTATGTTAAAATTTTACCTAGAAATAAGAAAGAAATTTGCTTTACTAGTATTTAATATACAAAATGGCACATGTACCTTCGTTCAATCTGTATGTTACATTAGATATGCAATGTAAACCGAGGGAAAGGTGAAAGTTCTACCAATAGAGAGGCTGACCGTAGAACTTGCCTCGTTAAATTATTCACCAAACATTTTTGCAGAAACAGACTCACAGACTTTGAAAAACTTAGGGTTACCAAAGGGGACTGGTGGGGAGGTGGGAGGACTGGTTTGGGATTGGCACATGCACACTAAGGTACATGAAATGATTGGCCAAAGGGGACCTGCTGTATAGCACAGAGAACTCCACCCAATATTCTGTGATAATCTATGTGGGAAAAGACTCTGAGAGAGAATGGGTATGTGTATATGTATGACTGGTCACTGGAAGAACTGTACTGTTGAATTATAATTCAAGGAATTATGTACTATTGAATTGTAAAGTGGACAAGGATTTTAAAAGATCCCTTCCCCAATACAAAACCCAAAATAGGGAGTGAAGATACTGATAATGCAAGCACAAGTGAAAAGTGGCAGAACATTCAGCTCTGACAAATTCTGACAATCGTGAAAACCAGAGTATCAAATAAAATGAATTAAATATAAAAAAGTCTTTGGATTGTTGAATCACAAAGTGTTAAACCAACAATTTTCAAAAGTAATGAAATATTTTCAATCAGCTAGTCCTTATTAGGAAAGCAAAAGTTTTTTCTGAACTGTTAAATAAAACGAAATTATTTTAAATATTGTGCATTTCATTTTGAGTTCACCCTTTGAAGTCAGTTTTATAAGGTATAATTTATATAAAGTAAAATTTACTCCATTTCAATGTAGCTTGATGAATTTAGACATGTTTGTCGTTCATAAATCTAACATCTGTGTCATCTTGGTGTTGACATCTATTGATGGTGTTTTTTCATTCTGTTTGATATATTTCTGGCTTTGGTATGACAAATGATTTCTTTTATTAAAACCTGGACATTTTGTGTTATATTATGAGGCTCCAGATCTTCTGTTTTAGCTGGCTTTCTGTGACCCTGTTCTGCGCATGGCGGGGCGGGGGAGGGGGGTGCACTCACTGCTTTGTTACTACCCAGTGGAGGTAGAATTCCAGGTTTCCCACTTGGTCTCCAAGGGGAAGTCTCCTCACCACTGCTGGTAGGGCTGGGAGCTCATCCTCTTCATGTGATCTTGAACAAGTACATGTTGGGAGTCACCTCATCACTGGATGATGATAGTCTCAACTCTCCACCAAGCCTTCTCTGATAAACCTGAGCAAGGAAAGGGAAAAAATACCTCATGACAGCCTGGTGGGGGTGGGGTGGGTGGGAAATTGAGGCTCTTTATTTGGCCTTTGCTAGCATGGGTAGAGACAAGACCAAGGATTTTTCTGGGTGTTTAGCTGGGCTAGATCATTTGTTGTCTAAGATCTTTCTGTCTTCCTGGGCTGCCTCTATCCTTGTTTGGCTAAAGAAAGCAGGCTATTGTTGGAGGGAATGCTTTTGAGAGTCCTCTTTGTTGTGTGTTTTAGATATCCTGAGTAGTATTCCATTGTGTAAAGGTACTACAATTTGTTTTTCCATCCACTGGTTGATGGACTAATTGTTTGGAGTTTGGGGTATTTATGAATAAAGCTGCTACAGACAGTCACATTCAGGTCTTTGTGTGGATGTTTTCATTTCTTTGGAGTAATACCTAGAACTGAGATTTCTAATGCTGTTAAACATCTTTTCACCTGCTTATTTGTCATCTGTATCTCTTCTTTAAGGAGGCAGTTTTGGCTCAATTTTCGAACTGGATTTTTATATTATTTTGTTTTGAAATTTCTTTACATGTTTTGGGTGCAAATTCTCTATCCAATACACATATGACAAACATTTTTTTCTTGCTTATTATTTTTATTTATGTTATATAAGATACATAATATATATTAATGATATGATTGATAATATATATGATATGATTCATTGCCTAGAGAATTCTTTTCTCCTCTTCACCCATACCCCAGCTTTTTCTTGCTTCCTTTCTTTTTTCCTTCAATAGTTACAGTTAATTCCAACCAACCTTTCTCACCACTTGCCACTGTAGGCTTTTTATTTCCCTTCGTGGTAGCTGAATTAGGTACCCCAAAAGTAATGAGGATGTATATTAAGGTTGTAGTGAAATTAACCTTATTATATCATGTATAGCACATATAAATAATATATTGACTATATCAGAGAAAATACACTTTATTTTTTATTTTTAATTTAGGTATTTATTGAGATACAACATTATATAAAATTTTAAGTGTACAACATAGTAAATCATAATTTTTAAAGTTTATATTTCATTTACAGTTATTATAAAAATGTTGGCTATGTTTGCTATGCTGTACCATATATCTTTGTAATTTATAGTTTATTTAGTTTATACATAGTAGTTAGTGTCTTTTTTTTTCTTTTTTTTGTTTTTATACCTTTTCTAGGGCTGCTTCCCATGGCATATGGAGGTTCCCAGGCTAGAGGTCTAATCGGAGCTGTAGCCACTGGCCTACACCAGAGTCACAGCAATGCAGGATTTGAGCCGCGTCTGCGACCTACACCACAGCTCACGGCAATGCCGATCCTTAACCCACTGAGCAAGGCCAGGGATCGAACCTGCAACCTCATGGTTCCCAGTCAGATTCGTTAACCATTGAGCCACGACGGGAACTCCAGTAGTTTGTGTCTCTTAACCCTGTATCCCTATCTTAATCTTTCACCTCTCCACTTCCCTTCCCCTACTGGTAACCACTAATTTGTGAGTTGGGGTTTTTTTGTTGTTGTTGGTATATTTACTAGTTTGTTTTATTTTTTATATTCCACATATGAATGATATCATATAGTATTTGTCTTTCTCTAACTTATTTCACTTAGCATAATACCCTCTAAGTCCCTCCATATTGTTGCAAATGGCAAAATTTTATTCTTTTTCTTGGCTGAGTAATATTCTATTGAATATATATATATATCTCACATCTTATTTATTCATCTGTTGATGAACACTTAGGTTGCTTCCATGTCTTGGCAAGTATAAATAATATTGTTATGAATATTGCAGTGCATGTATCTTTTTGAATTAGTGTTTTCTTTTTTTAGGATATATACTCAGAAGTAGTATTGCTGGATTATATTGTAGTTCTATTTTTAGGACAAACACATAATATAGGGGTTTTTTTGTTTGTTTGTTTTGTTTTGTTTTGCTTTTTCTTTTTAGGGCCACACCTGCAGCATATGGAAGTTCCTGGGCTAGGGATCTAATCGGAGCTTCAGCTGCTGGCCTATACGATAGCCACAGGCACATGGAATCCGAGCCGTGTCTGAAACCTACACTGTAGCTTATGGCAATGCCAGATCCTTAATCCACTGAGTGGAGCCAAGGATCAAACCTGCATTCTCATGGATACTAGTCTGGTTTGTTATTGCTGAGCCATGACGGGAACTCTCAAACACTTAATATAGTTTAATCAAGGATCACTAAATGATTCTAGATAGCTACAGGAAGACAAGTGGTCTGGATAAAGAGGATTTTTCTCTATGTCTTCTTTTATTCTCAAACTGAATTCCTCCAATTTCCTGAGACCTGATCCTACTTGTCTCATCTCACTAAGCAGTACCACAACAAGGTGATCACTGCAACCAGAAACCTGGGAGTTAGCCTAGAGTGTCCTTTTCTTGCAAACCAGTAATCATTACACCTGGCTTCCTAAATGTTTCTGGATCTTTTCTTTCTTCTCCGGCCCTTCTACTACTGTCCTTTTAAGGATAACCTTTATTGCCCGATCCAGTGGTTTTCAAATTTTGGTGTGATCAGAATCACCCCAAGGGTTTGTTAAACACAGAACCTTGGGTTCCCCGCCTCAGAATTTTCTCGAGGGTTTATTAAAACAAAATCTTGTGTCCCACTCTCAGAGTTTCTGATTCTGTAGGCCTGAAGGAGGGTCAGTGAATTTACATTTCTATCAAGTTCTCAGGTTGCTGGTCCTGGGGCCATATACCCCAGAACAGCTATCAATTAACAATTAAACAATTAACAAGAAATTAATGATCAATTAACAACACTTAATTAAAATCCAATCTTCTTAGTAATATCTAATCCACCCCACATTTATGAAGAATGCAAGTGAGGCAGGAACTGTGCTCAGTAATCTTGGGAATCCAGGGGTGAAAAAGTAACTTTAAATACCTCAAAGTGTGTGCAACCTAGTGTCTATGCCTTGAGGTTGTAGGTGACAGAAGGGCTGACTTCCTAGACACGCCACCTGTGCCTTCACACAGGGTCATGTGCTTAGGATGGCCCAATGCTTGGTTTATTTTTAATTTTTATTTTTTTAAATCTTTTTAGGGCCGTACTGCAGCATATGGAGGTTCTCAGGCTAGGGGTCGAATTGGAGCTGTTGATGCCGGCCTACACCACAGCTCACTGCAATGCTGGATCCTTAACCCATTGAGCAAGGCCAGGGGTCAAACCTGCATTCTCATGGATGCTAGTCAGATTGGTTTCTGCTGAGCCACAAAGGGAACTCCCCCATGCTTGGTTTGATGCTCTGCAGTTGCCATCTTAAAATTCTTAATTTTTGAGCAAGAGTTTCTGCGCTCTTATTTTGTGCTGGCCTCTGCAATTACATACCAATCCGTACTTGCATTCTTTATAAATGTGGGGTGAATTAGATATTACTAAGAAGCTTGGATTTTAACTGTTGTGTTAATTGTTAATTGATAATTAATTACTTGTTAATTATTTAATTGTTAATTGATAGCTATTCTGGAGGGTATATGGCCCCTGGACCAGAAGAAGGCCGGAGTTACGCAAATGGGCTTTTTCAGTTTTTGCTGCCCTCCCTGACCTTGATCAGAGCTTTTCTTCTAATGCCTATCCAACCTTTCCCTGATGGTTGAGCCTTGTCAAGCTTCACTGACCTGGATTCAAAATACACTGCTCTTCTCCAAGCAATGACGGTGGTAAAAATTCTAGTGGGTGGCTCTGGCCATGAATGCAGAAATTGTCTTCATCTCCTGAAAAGATATTTGGGGATGACACCTGATGGTTAGAGTTTCTGGAGAAACTCTCAACTTTGCTGAAAACTGGAAATTCTTGTGATACTTATATTTTTCCTGTTTAGAACTGGACAGTAGGTCTGCCACCCAGCAGTGGAATCATAAAATCACCACACATTAGAGCTGGAAAGAATTGTAAATGTCAGTTATTTCTCCTCCCCAGTCACTGTCCATGACCAGATTCTAAATGGGACTGATGAGGCAAAAGACCTCCCACAAAAGCCTATCCTCAGGTATCATCTATCTAGCCTCGAGTCATCTATAATTTGCTTTGAATTCATAAAGTCATAAAACTTGAGAATGTCACTGCAGCCAGTGATGTGCCTCCTGCAAAAAGTCATCTTCAGGCCTTTATGAGAACCGCAGTACAATACCTGTAGAAACCCAGAGACGAAGCTGGTATAAGGCTGACCACAGCGTTATATCTTCATGTTTCCTTGGCTTTTGCCCTTTCGAAATCTTTATAAAAGAAATGGTGAAATATTACGGCTCATTGTCTGTGTGTGTGTGTGTGTGTGTGAGAGAGAGAGAGGGAGAGACAGAGACAGAGGGGAGAGGGATGTGTATGCTTATGTGAGTATTAAAGCCTGATTGTGTGATTTAACATTTGAAAACTTCGCATTCCTCCTATGGCTTGAGGGAGTAAAAAGGGCCTATTATCACTCCCAGGCCAGATGTTTCACTTAACTGAGCCAGTCTGATCCCTGCACCTGTCTGGGACCAGCAGTTGCAGGATTAGTGTAAGAGGCTGAATTTTAAAATCTGGACAACTGTTCGTGAACAAGCGAATGGTGTGAAAATGAACAGGCTTTCAGCATAAAGGATTTACTGTTTATGACATGAGGCGGTGCATCACTGGCCGGGGAACGTGAGCAAACCATGTTACCTCTCTGTCCATGTTCGGATACATTACCAGGCGACAATTACGGGGACTGTGAGTGAGGGCAGAACAGAAGTAGGGGATTGGAGGAAACAGAGACATATTATACCATCCATCTGTGAGACAGCCGTAGAGCTACAAGGAATTATATATTATTTCTGGTGGATTATGGCAATTATATAAAGGAGAAAACAGGCCCCACCCCCATGAAGACATTTTTTAAACCATGAAACCTCAGGGAAGCAGTGGCTCATTCCCCAAAAGTCATTCCTTCCTAAATTTGCCTTCCTCATATGCTAGGAAGTAAATATACTAGGTTTTGCTAAAGCAAAATGAAAATAAACATCATTTTCATGGGGATAAGACTAGATGTGACTGGGAAAATTTGGCTGATCTCAACAACTAAGTAGATGTTTTCTCTCATTTTAAGGCAACACACACACACACACACACACACACACAAGTGCATATTTGTTTTACCTGTCTGTCTAAAATATAAAATATAACACCATCCTTTAGCATAAATGAACTTCAGTGTGTTCTCTCTTTTTTTCAGCTTTGTCACATCTGATTTAATACGTACACACATTCTCACACACACATATACAGATTGCAATAATATTGAGCCAATGCTAAAGACATAATACATACTCACATGCTCATTATCTTTGGAGGAGTTGCACTAAATTTGGAGACAGAGATGGGAGTTTGCTCACCAGGTGCGTGTGACCCTAGGCAAGGCACTTAGTCTCCTTGAGCCCTGTGTCCTTGGTCCCAGGATTTTGGTAAGGATTAAGGAAGCTAATGTACATGAAAAGCACTTTTTAATTGGTAAAATGGTTTACACGTGTTAGTTCTTACTTTCAATTAAATGTATGGCAAGAAAATCTGAAACAAATCTGTATAAGATTATCTCAAGAATGGTGATGAAACAAAATGCACATATGGTTAAAAAAACAACTAATGGCTACTTCAAACACATCCAATATACACTGTTTCTCTCAAATAAAATTTTCTTTTAAGAACTTCTTTAGTCACATTAGTGTCCTTTCAAGAACTTTGGTCACATTAGTGTCCTCTCAGTCATTCAACCAATAATACAGTTGGGCACCTGCTGTGTGGCAGCCCTAGTGAGGAGCAAGTCACAGTTCTTTCCCTGGTGGACCTTCAGGTGACTTGAGGGAGGAGGCAGCAAGCAGGGAATTATGGAAGGAAATATTTGATGACTGTCCTAGCGACGAACTTTGGAAGGGGACGTGTCAGTGCTGTGAGGGCCTATGACAGGTGTACCTGACCCAGTGGGAGGTGCCACCAAGGCTTCCCTGAAGAGGTGATGTTTAAATTTCTAGTTTTTTTGTCGAACAGAAGTCACACATGCTTATCTTTAGTTTCAGATGTGGTTTGTATTTTCTAACTGTGGTTTATACTGTTTTTCAGACATGTATATACTAGAAAATGCAGGGTTTGAATTTTTAAGCTATGATAAGGTTATAGGCTGCACTTTTCTTAGGCTTCTTTTTTGATTTTTTAAATTATAGTTGATTTACAATGTTCTGTCATTTTCTGCTATACAGCAAAGTGACCCAGTGATATATATTCTTTTCCTTATATTCTCTTCTTAAGTTTCTGTTAGTTGTAGACTCTCTGAGTTTCTCCTTTTGGGTCTTGAAGTTGAACTCAGCAGAAAGGAAAATGTATTGCCTGACACAACTGAGTAGGACTAGGACTCTACTTTCAGGTATGGGACAAATGATATAATCAATATTAGGACCTCTCCCTCTCTTAGTCTTTTCTTTCCTGTGATAATTTTATTCAATGTTGGGCTTTCTCCTTGAATGATCTTCTTTCCCATTTACAAAGGAAACTCCAGAAGGGAATTCTTTTGGCTAGACCTGGGTCATATGCCTACTTCGAGAGGTGAAGAGTGGGGTCTTCATACCAATAATGATGAGAAAAGGGAGGGAACAGATCTTTGCAATTATAAGACTGAGGTCTTCATTTGCTTGCTGCTCTCAGCTCCTAGAGCGGCCCTTGTTCCTTGACACACCAGGTAGCACCCTCTAGCAACAGAAACGTTGTGCTTCAAATCTCTGGCTTTCTTTTCTGTGATCTCCAGGCACATATTTAAAAGATATGTGTATGTATCCATGTATGTGTATATTTATTTATTTACTTATTATAAGGAATTGGCTTACATAACTGTGGGAACTGGCTAAGCAAGTCTGAAATCCATGGAGCTGACAGCAGAAAGGAAGGGAAGGTCACAAACAGAATGGAATGCTATGAACACAGGTCAAAGCAGATCATTTGGAAAACACACAAACCTGTAAATCTCATTCTCACTACCCAGAGAAAACCTACTGGTAAATGTCTTTCCTTCCATTTTAAAATACCTCCCATTCATGTATTTCTTTATTGAATACTTTTTGACTACCATAGGCTAGGCACTGTTCTGAGTACTGGAGAGACAGCAGAGGATAGAATGACAAAATCCCTGCTTTCATGGAGATTAGAGTCTGATGAGGAAAATGGATAATGGAAAAGATAAATAAATAAAGATGTTGATCACTGAAAACAGATACAATAAAGCAAGAAAATATATGTGATGAGAGGTGCAATTTTCAATAGGGTCACTAGGGAAGAAGTGACCTTCACCAGGAAAGGGTCACCAAGAAGTATCTCTCTCTCTCTCTCACACACACACACACACACACACACAAACACACACATAACTAATTAGCAAAATTCATTTGATACTATCCATATTAGTCTCCCAAAGAAACTACCACAAACTGGCTTGAACAACAGAAATTTATGTCTCCCACTTCTTGGTTTATAGAGACATCATCCCCATATCTGCCTTTATGCTCACATGGCATTCTTTTTGTGTACATGTCTGTCCCCACATTTTCTCTTTTTTTATAAGAACGCCAGTCAGATTGGATTAGAGACCCAGCCTTCCCTAATATGACCTCATTTTGGCTACATCTGCAATAACACTGTTTCCAAATAAGGTCACATTTGGAGGTACTTGGGGTTAGGACTTAAATGTATAAATTTAGCGGGGACACAATCAACTCCTGACACTATTTATGCAATTTTTAGGCTTTTGATATTTTTATGTCCTGCAAGTTTGCTGGTATCATTAAATATTTCTTGAAAAAAAAATGACTTTAATGTTGGCATAACTTTTCATACTACAAAAATGTCATATTCATTCAATCATTCATTCCCTACCATTTGACATGATATGAGTCCAATTTTTCTCTCACAAAATTTCCCATAGTTCTTTATCCCATATTCTTTGCAGAGAACTGCACAATACCCAGAGTGGTTTCTATAAGTTGTGGACTTGAAGGATGAGATTTAATTTTTTTCTTTTTGTTTTTTCATACTTCATATTTTTACAATGAATATATAACATCTGTATTAAGAAAAAATATCCATCCAATTTATTTTTACAAACAACTTTCATTGTTATCTCCATTGCCTTTAGTACCCACTGACATTTAATTTTTTATGAAAAGCAGATTTCTCATGTTTTATCCTTTTTTGTAATCTGGCTTTAGAACATATTAATGTTAAGTTTTATAACTATATAGTATACATCACACTGTGCTGGTCACCTTTATCATTTTTTCCTTTGGATGCTGTTTTCTTATTTTTTGTTTGTTTGTTTCCAATTGTAGATTGAGGATTTAAAAACAATTCAAACTAATTTTGATACATTTATTCATTTTTTAATCAGTGAATTCTGTGTTTAGAAAACAATGCAGTCCCTTTCAACAGAGTCTCTCCTTTGAGCCAATTGCACCTGATTGTTGGTGTCAGAGAAAACCTTGGCAGACAAAACACAGAATCACCTGGCTGGCCTTGTCACATAATTCAGGCCTGCTTTACCTAAAGATCCTCAAGGAAAAGACTTTGTTTTTGTTACTGTGGCCTAATTCAAGCCAACAAGAAGATTGACTTTGAGAAGCAGCCGAGAAAGGATTAAGTTGCCAGGCAAGGTAACATATTCCTAAGATTCTTGTGCATTCAGTACAAAACAAAGGAACTGCACTATATCTTAGGGTCATTCCATTCCTTGGTGACTTGCATTCTATGTACAGCATTTCTTTTTTTAATTGAAATATATCCCTCCTCCTTCTAGGTGACACACACAAAGCGGATCTCTGCAAAACAAATTTCTGTTTTCAGTAATTGTTTAGAAATGGTTAAAACATGCAAAGAAAGTTTTGCTGTTACTTCTAAATAAATCTTAACATGTATTTTTTTGTCCTTGATCTCAGTTTATGAATAAAATTTACAATTCAAAACATTTTAGTTAAGCACAGTTTTCTGTCATTATTAAATGTTATTCTACAGATAAGAAAAATGCTGGCATTTTTTAGTTGCTTAGAGCACAGGTCAGTAAACTCTTTTTGTAAAAGGCCAGGTAGTAAATATTTTAGGCTTTGTGGGCTATACCCATCTCTGTTAAGACTAGTCAACTCTGCTGTTATAATGAGAAAATAGCCACAGATAACACCTAAATGAGTGAGTATAGATGTGTTCCAGTAAAACTTTATTTACAAAAAACAGGGGTCAAGCAAGATATTTTTTTTCTTAGAGTAATAAAATTCTGGCATTCAAGAGTACTCTATCCCATGCCCAGGCTGCTTTTCAGACTCGCCTTCTACAGTTTTCCTGTGTGACTCTTTTGCTTCAAAAACAGAAACTTACTTCTTGTCCCCTGAACCAACTATTCAACTTCTGTGTCACTGTCCCTCCTAGAAGGTCATTTCCTCCCTCTATGCCTGTATAAATTCTCCCTCCTCCATGAAGCTTTAACCAACCACCCCTCCTACTAGGAACCCATAGCACGAATTCCATTCATCTCTAATTTGTCATTCAAGCACCAGTTTTCTTTTGGGGGCTCTCATAAGTTTATTGCGGTCTTCAGACACTGGCATAATTTCTGCCCCTGTAGCCAAACATGCCTACAAAATGCTGCATTAAAAAGCTGGAAAAGTATGGGAAAGAAACTGATTTGCTCCCAAGTATGAAAAGTCCTTTACTCCTGAGGAAGAAGAGGGAAAACAAGCGAGGAAGCTCTACAGCCAGGGAAAGTGAAGGTGTCTAGGAACAAACACTACTGTGTGGTCTTGAGGATTCACAAACACAAACAAAATCCAAACCAGGAGAGACCCAGAGAGCATTCCTGGGGGGGGGGGGGTCCTAAAACAATAATCAGGAAGGATGGAAAGAAGAGTGGAGGATGGAAACAGGGAGGGGATTGGGTGCTGGAGAGACCTTGAGGCACAAGACGAGGAGTGGGAAAAACAATAGTGTGGGAGTCATAACATGGTAGGGCAAGAAACTGAAGCTGAGCATATTTTAAAAGACCTTTACAGAGGTACATGGAGAAGAGAGAAAGAAGGGAGAGAGAAAGACACCAGGGCATCTTTGGTAAGAGCACAGGATTTGGAGTCAGATCTGGATTCAAACCCTACTACTTATTTATTCATTTACTAACTAACTTACACTTTCTTTCTTGCTAATCTTTGCCAGTAAAAACGAGAATAATAATACAACCTACCCCATATTTCTGTACTAGGAAATCAGAGATAACCCACAAGCAGCTCCTGGCACCCGAGAGTAGGTTTGCACTACCTGGTAATGACCACTCTAATGCCAAAACCGTGTCCAGGCTGTTGTCCTTGACATATACAAAAGTGGTTGAGAAAAAGAACAAAAGAATTTATCCCATCAATAGGTCGTTAGTATGTCTGGAACCTTATGCTTTTCGAATTTTTTTCTACTACTATTTACCTATTATGAACATTCGTAATTTTAAACTCTTTTCACAGATACATTTCATATCCATGTATAAAATATTTGGGATTCTTGGCACATTCTCTTGATGGTTCCCAGTGTCTGCATGTGAGAGTGGCAGGAACATGAAGAGAGTGAAGAGAGTGAAGATAGTGAGTTCTGGTCCTGGCTCTGACCACTGCCAGCTGTGTGAGCAGGAAGCCATCACTTACCTTGCCTGGCCTCATTTTCCTCGTTATTGAAGGAAAAGGCTTCTCGTCAACTTTATGTTCTCTTCTTTAGCCATTTCCTTCTCTCTCTTAATACTTAAGACCACACTTTCAAATTGACCTGCAGAAGGCCTCATGGTCCCTGCCCTAGGAGGTGCTCACTCTCAGGGTTGGGCAATTGCAGGGTTGGTGCCTATAAACCCCGAGAGTGAGCATCACCTTCAATTCTGCGCTCTGCACCCCTCACTTGCTTCAATCTAGTTCTACTTTTAAAATTAATTTTAAAAACTAAAACATAGTTGATTTACAGCTTGTACCAGTGTCTGCAGTACAGCAAAGTGACTCAGTTATACATATATGTGCATTCCTTTTTATGTTCTTTTCCATCATAGTCTATCCCAGGAGGTTGATTAGTTCTGCTTTGACTACCTCCTCACTTGTCTATACCTCCTCCCTTAGAGGCAAGGGACTTCCCTTACATGGGAACAAGAGTGATTTCCCCTTGGTTCCAATACTTTCCAGTTGTTTTTCAGCATTTGATGGGCATCTTTGGCTGCAGGAATAGAATGAGACAATGTCTGTAGATTTTGGCTTACAAAGCTTCTGGATTCCTTTTGGTTCAGGGACTCTCACTTTGTCAGTATGACTAATTTTTTTAAGTTAGCCACGAATGAATTTACTCAACTCTTTACTGCCACCTAACACACCCATGTTAGAGTCCTTGTGGTTTAGTCCATTGACCACACTATTCCATTCAATTTTTGGAGGTAAAATATTAATAAGAGCTAGCAGTTTTGAAGCACTTTTTTTGTGTGTGGTGGAAAAGGTGCTAAGCACTTCGTTTGGCTTCTTATTTAATATTTGGTAACTAGTTATCCTGCTTTACAAATAAAAGATTAAATTTTAGAGAAATTAGTTAACTCTCCCAGGATCAGAGAGAAAGAATTAGTTTAGTTGGGATTCAAACCTTGGTAATATGACCCAAGTTCCTGAATTATTAAACAAGAGGTTTTATTGGTGAACCTAGAAGTTTATCTGGTCCAGTAATTTTCATTTTTAGGGACCTTTTCTTCAAATGAAAGCTTAGGAAAAATCCTAATATGGAAACTAAATAAATCTAAATTTATTTAGTGCAGAGGCACTTTATTTTGGAATGTGGGGCTGGGGGCAGATGGGCAGTACAGTTTAGAGTCATACCTAATTAAATTCTCTTCTTCACCAATTCCCCCTAGTTATGAGTTGAATTGCGTCCTTCACTCCCTCCCCTGCCCCATCCGCTGGAAAAGGTATCTTAAAGTTTTAATCCCTAGTCCCTCAGAATGTGACCGAATTTGAAAAGTAGATGCATTTTGCTATGACTTTATGCAAAAATACAATCAACAGCCATCGTGTGTTCCTTTGACCTCAATAAGTATACAGGTCTGGAAACCAGGAGATGAAAGTAGGAATGGCCCTGCTTACCATATTTTCCAGTGATTGCCTTTGGGAATTTGTGCTTCCTGGCTGCACAGCTATGGGCTCTGTGGACTTAAGATCCTGGTTCATGAAGAGGGAATGCTTCCAACAGAGGACTCAGCAAAGATCCCATTGAACTTTAAGCTGTGACTGATGCCCAGGCATTTTAGGTTCCCCATGCCAGGGATTTGCAGACCAGGAGAGGAGTCACCATCCTGGAAGGCATCCTTTATCCTAATAGCAGAAGGAGGCACAGTGGTGGCAGGAGAAATGTATTTGGCACCTGAATGATCCACTTGGGTATCTTTGGGTGCTCTTTTGCCTAATTTTGATAATAAAATGGACAGATGCAGCTGCATTGGCCTGAGTACAACATGGAGGCTATGGATTCAGATACCTAAAATCTGAGGGTCTGGTTCATCCCTCCAGGTAAACCGTCAAGACTAAGAGACACTAGTGATGATCAGGAGAATCCAGAATGGTTATTAGAGAAAGAAAATGATGCGTGTCATTTGTGGCCTGAGAACAACTGCAGTAGAAAGGGCTCCATAGCTGGCCCATTACCCTTCCCCTTGTAAGTTTCTTCTAGGAAAAGAGAGTTGCTGGAATTCTGGAGGAGCTGCTTTCAGAATTTGTGGGAAGAAATGGATCCGTGCGTTGCTGGTTCACACTCAGGAGAGATGGCCCTGTCCCCTACAGCTGCTGAGAGAGCTGCCAGCTGATGCCTTCAGCCATCTCCTATAACCCTCTCTAGAAACTGCCCCTGACTGAAGAGGACCGTTTGGCTCAGACCACACTCCCTTCCCAGGGCCTCCATCCAATGATTGGTCGATTGAAGAGGAGGAGGAAGCCTTGCCTCTCTGCCCCAACATGGGACAACTCTAAAGGGTCATCCCAGTCTAGAACTCTCTGCAGGATTGACAGGGACCTTTGTCATGACAATAATTCTGGCCAAGTCTTCGCTCTGCCCACTCCTGCTTGTTTCTCTCCTTCTCTCAGGCATTGATCCTAAGAGTGCCCTCTAATAAACTTCATGCCATTGTCTATTGATCAGACCTATAACAATGTTTCTTTTCATTTTATGTTTAAATATACATGATGGCTGCTTTCATTCATTTATTCAAAAATATTTACTGAGTGCCTACTTTGTGCCACTTCTGTTCTAGGCCCATGTTGGCAAACAAATCAGACAAGGTCTCTGCTCTTGTGAAGTTTACATTCAGAAGTAAGAGATAATTATCAAGCAAATAAAATAATAAGGAATGAAAGGATTATCAGATAGTGATTAATGCTATGCAGAGAATTAAAATGGGATGGTGTGATAGAAAGTGATGGAATGGCTGCTTTTAAAGCTGTCTAAGAAGATGACTCCAAAGCTGAGGCCCAAACATCCAGGAACCTTGTAGAGATCAAGGGCAAGAACCTTCCAAGAAGAGAGAATGGCTCAAGCCTTGAGGTTGAAATGGGGTTGGCATTTAAAAAACAGAAAGGTCAGAGCTCCCGTCGTGGCTCAGTGGTTAACAAAACCAACTAATATTCATGAGGAGGCGGGTTTGATCCCTGACCTCACTCAGTGGGTCAAGGGATCTGGCGTTGCCGTGAGCTGTGGTGTACGTCACATACAAGGCTTGGATCCCGCGTTGCTGTGGCTGTAGTGTAGGCTGGCAGCTACAGCTCTGATTCAACCGCTAGCCTGGGAACCTCCATATGCTGTAGGTGCAGCCCTAAAAAGACAAAAATAAAATAAAAATTAAAAAAATAAAAAACAGGAAGGGGGCCAGTGTGGCTAGACTTTAATGGTTGCCATAAAGCATGAAGCATGAGATTCTCAGAGGAAGACAGGGCATAGGGGAGGGAATGTAGGAAATTTGAGAAGGGAGGCTGTAGTAGGAAATTATTTGGAGATAGTAAAATTTAAAAATTCTAGTCAAATGCAGCATAACTGATAAGTAGTGTTGAGGGCTCACTAGAGATGGGGTCCTGGATTTGAAACAAATAAGAAGAGTTGTGTATCTTTTCCCAGCAGCATTTAGCCACTGATGCAAGCAAGAAATGCGCAGATAGTATTACATGTGTTTAGCCCTTTGGCAAGTTAGGTTGATGGAAGGAAAGCATGGGAAGGAATTAAGAATGTTGTCCTGGGAGAGAAAAATCTAAGCTGGGAAGAGGGAACCAGGGACAGAGTGCTAATGCCTATTGAAAGAAGGGCAGATTTAATGGACTGGGGATCCAGATGAGAGCAGAGACTCACTTGAGTAGGAGTTTTAAAGCAGGTGGCTAGAAGGACAGCCTGGAAGGTAGCTGGAATGGGATATTTAAAATGACCCTTGTGGAGACTGTGCTGTCGTTGGTGATGGCAAAATCAAGGGTACAACTTAAGAATGGATGATGATTGAGGTGAAGTAGCCTTCTTTGCAGGTCAGAAGGCTGAGGGAAGTTAGCACTTTGCAGGGATTACTCACATGGATGTAGATGGCACTGACGTTGGAAGTCGCAGAGTCAGAAATTATAGTCAAATTGAATATGGGAGAATAATTGAGTGTGATAACAAAAACAAATATCAAAGTCTTATAGTATATATTAAAGATTATGTTTTAACTTTCTTATGGTTTGGGCTTTTTTGTTTGACTATTTTTAACAAAATTAATTTTTTTAGAAAAGTTTTGTATTTACAGAAAAACTGAGGAAATAATACAGAGTTCCCATCTACTCACACCCAGTTTTCCTTATTATTAACATCTTATGTTGGCAAGGCACATTTGTTACATTTCATGAACCAGTATGGATACATTGTTATTAACCAAAGTCTACACTTTTTAGATTTTCTTATTTTTTCACTAATGTCTTTTTTCTGTTCCAGGATCCCATCCCATTTAGTAACCATGTCTCCTTGGTCTCTTCTTGGCTGTAATAGTTTCTCAGACTTTTTTTGTTTTGATGACCTTGACAGTTTCAAAGTGTACTAGCCAGGTATTGTGTAGGAAGTCCTATTGAAATATTTATGAAGTTCCCATTGTGGCTCAGTGGGTTAAGAACTAGACATAGTCTCTGTGAGGATGCAAGTTTGATGCCTGGCCTGTCTCAGTGGGTTAAGGATCTGTTGTTGCTGCAGGCTGTGGGGTAGGTCCCAGATGTAGCTATGACCTGGCATTGCCATGGCTGTGATGTAGACCAGAAGCTGCAACTTCAGTTCAACCCCTGGGAACTTTCCGTGTGCTGTACGGGAGGCCTTAAATTTTTTATTTATTTTTTATTTTTAAATTTTTTTTATTTTTATTTTTTTTTATGATTGCTGTCTCAACTAGACTGGGGTTATGGGCTAATGGGAGGAAGATCACATAGGTAAAGTGCCATTATCATCAGATCATATCAAGGGTACATACTACCAACATGAGTAATCCTTGATGATGTTAGTCTTAATGACCTAAGACATAGTATTTGTCACATTTCTAGACTGCGATGTTATTCTTTTTCTCCCTTTCCCACGGTGCTCTTTGAAAGGAAATAGCTAGGTGAAACCTAAACTGAAGAGTAGAGAGTTAGGCACCCCTTTCCTGAGAGTAGAATATCTACTTGTTATTTGGAATACTTTTTCATAGGAGATTTGTCTCTTCTTTCTGTTATTTTATTTATTTATTTATTTATTTATTGTCTTTTGTCTTTTTAGGGCCCCACCCTTGGCTTATGGAGGTTCCCAGGCTAGGGGTCAAATTGGAGCTGCAGCTGCCGGCCTATACCACAACCATATCACCATGGGATCCGAGCTCTGTCTGCGACCTACACCACAGCTCATGGCAATGCTGGATCCTCAACCCACTAAGTGAGGCCAGGGATCGAATCCGAGTCCTCACGGACACTAGTCGGGTTTTTTAACCACTGAGCCACGATGGAAATTCCTCTCTGTTATTTATTCAATCACTTATTTATAATGTAAGTGATCAGCTATGTAGATCAGCACCTTTTCCATCCACTCCCTTCAGTGAGGTGGTCTCACACATGTATAATATGGGTAGATTCTCTTGTAACAGTTGGCATTCATTCTTTCCAGTGATCTCCTGACTCCTAAATACTTTTTCAAAATGTGCCAACATTAAGGTTCACTCTTTGTGTGGTAAAATTCTATAGGTTTTGACAAATATGTAATGTCATGTCTCCACAACTGCAGTATTATACAGAATAGTTTCACTGCCCTAAAGATCCTGTTCCTTGCTTATTTCAACCCTTCTTTTATCCCTCAAACCCAGCAACTACTGATTTTTTTACTGGCTCTATAATTCTGCCTTTTCCAGAATGCCATATAATTGAAATCATACAGCCTTTTCAGATTAGCTTCTTTCACTTAGCAATATGCAGTTAAGGTTCTTCTATGTCTTTTTGTGGTTGATAGCTCAGTTCTTTTTGTTACTGAATAATATTTTTGGTGTGGGTGTACCAGAGTTTGTTTATCCATCATTGAAGGATACTTAGATTTCTTCCAGCATTTGGAGTTTATGAATAAGGCTGCTATAAACATTCATATGCAGGCATTTTTATCTTTTATCTTATCTTATCTTAGTTTTTGTCTTTTTAGGGCCACACCAATGGCATATGGAGGTTCCCAGGCTAGGGGTTGAATTGGAGCTGTAGCTGCTGGCGTATGCCACAGCTCATGGCAACGCCAGATCCTTAACCCACTGATAGAGGCCAGGGATCAAACCTTCATCCTCATGGATGCTAGTCAGGTTCATTCTGCTGAGACACAATGGGAACTCCTATCTTATCCTATCCTATCCTATCCCATCCCATCCCATCCCATTCCATTCCATTTTATTTTATTTTGCTTTTTAGGGCTGCAACCATGGCATATAGAAGTTCCCAGGCTAGGGGCTGAATCAGAGCCATAGCCACCAGCCTACACCATGCCACAGCAACGCCAGATCCTTAACCCACTGAGCAAGGCCCAGGATCAAACCTGTATCTTCATGGTTACTGGTCAGGTTCCTTACCACTGAGCCACAACAGGAACTCCTGTGTATAACTTTTTAAATCAATTGGGTAAAATGCCTAAGAGTGTGATTGTTGGGTCACATGGTAAAACTATGTTTAGCTTTGCAAGAAACCATCAGACTTTTTAAAAATGATTTTATCATTTTGTATTTTCACCAACTATGAATTAGAGTTGCTGCTGCTCCACATCCTCATCAGCATTTAGTATTGTTAATTTTTTGGATTTGAGCCATTCTAAAAGCTATGTATTGGTATCTGATTCTTGCTTTAAATTTTAGTTCTGTAATGACAAATTAGGGAATAAATGACAATTAAGACTAGGTTATCATAAACTACTCAAGTAATAGAATTATATCCAGAGGCTAATTTGGTGTATGACCCTTCTCCTCAGGTCCTTGATTTTTTTTTCTTTCTTTTTTTCTCTTTTTAGGGCCTCACTTGGGGCATATGGAGGTTCCCAGGCTAGGGGTCCAATTGGAGCTGTTGCTGCCAACCTACACCACAGCCACAGCAATGCCAGATCCGAGCCACATCTGTGACCTACACCACAGCTTATGGCAATGGTGGATCCTTAACCCACTGAGCGAGGTCTCTTGGTTCCTAGTCGGATTCATTTCCACTGCACCAAGATGGACCTGCACCAAAATCCAGGTCCTTGATTTAATGATAGGCCCTCTAGGGTCTTTATGGGTCTAACTCAACTGAAAAGATTGAAAGTAAATGGGAACATGAAATATATATGTAAAATCCTTAATGAAAAGGTCACAGTATTTTCACCTAGTGTCATGATTTGATGTCAGAATTCAATTCAGTACACAGAAACCACTCTAGATATATTAAACAAAGACAAAATCATTAGAAGAGTAGGAATTATGAGTTTTGACTTTAGACAAATAGTAGAAACACCATAGCTATGATCCAGAGGTCAGGAAATGGCTTTTGCTGCCACTCTATTGTTGCTGCTGCTTCTGCTCCCTCCACCCACAAAGCTGGTGACAGATAGTGAAACTTGAAGTCCAGCTGCTGCTCAGAGTCACGTCTTTGCATTAACCCATATACTTACTTACTCCACCTTCTTAAATTATGTACAACTAACTGGTAGAACCATGGACTTTGCAAAATGCATTTTTTAACTTTGCAAACGCTCTGGACTAAATATCTTCTCCACCCTGTCATCTGTCCTGGGACTCTGGCCCGCATCAATAACTCCCTTGTCCAGTGACTTACAAATAGGTTTGGACAAAGAGGAATGACAGGGAGAGGGCCATGAGGGAGTGATGTTTATTGTCCTGATTCCCTCCTTTGAGGCTGTCATGAGTTGGCTGCCATCAGTTTTACTGAAGGCTGAAGCTCCTATCCAGTGGCTCCTTTCAGGTAGTTTTGTCCCTGGGTTTTGGTATCTCTTCCATCTCCTCACACTTTCAGGCTTATGAATGATAATAATAGTACCCAGTTTTTACTGATTCCTTGGTACTGTGTTTTCTTTCGCCCTGCCCATACCTTTGTCAATAATCCCTTTATTAAACTCTCCTCAAATTACTCAATTCAAATGTACCGTGCATCTTCTACCTGGCCTTTGCTTAGTTTATTCTCTAAATCTAAGTACAGTAAAACAGCATGTGAGAGAATCAATGGAAGTATTCTTCACACTTGATGACCCCACAAGGTCAAACTGAGAGTTTTGTTTTTGCCATATAGCCATATAGCTGGAAAAGAAAGACTGCTTTTTATCATGGACATAGAAAGTTGTCAGATCTCATCTGTGCCTCGAATTGAGAATAGATTTGTTATTCTCTCTCTTGAAGCCATCCAGAATCATTAGCAGCAGGTCTGCCTACCTGCAGACCTTTAATTCCTTGTGCCCTTTATACGTGGCATCTTCAAAGCAGGTCCTAGACTATTGCTCTTAGAGGGCAGGCTTTTCCTGAGATCAACTTATGGCAGATGTGGTTACCCTTGATCTAAAATTTATGCTAGGGGAGTTTCCTGGTGGCCTGGCAGTTAAGGACTTGCTGTTACTGCTTGAGTTTGATCCCTAGCCTGGGAACTTCTGTATATGACAGAAAATGGCCAAAAAATATTAAAAAATAGAATAAAATAAAATTTATGCTAGGGGTTATACTCTTTCTAAGACTGTAACTTGACAAAGACAAGGCAAAATTATAATCATATAAATAGACAAACATGTGGAAACAGTCTTAGAGTAAGAGCATTATTTATGTGGTGGTAAAAATTGCACAACTTCTGTGAAATCTACTAGGAAATCCTTTTACTTTCTGGCTAAGATTTCTTCCTGGAAGTTATAAATAAAACACAACACAAAACAAAAGAGCAGGACTTGTTTTTTTTTTAAAAAAAGCAGGTGATTAATTCATTAAGCTCATAGTTAAAATACTTAGCTAGCTTTACATATTATCCCTATAGTGCATTATTTTAATGCATCAACAGTGTTTTTAAATCCCCATACAGCTAAAAAAAGGATAACAATAATGTCTAATAACATACCTTAAACAATAAGAAAACTAGAGAAATTTTCTGTAAGGTCTTGCTAAAATGCAGTATAACCTTTGCCCAGTATGAGCTTAAGGTAGATGTTTTTTTCCTCTGGTAAATGCTGCTTTGGGAGGAAAATCAAGGAGCACTTGCCATTGCGCTTACTTTGAACAATGCTTCCATTACTAGAACTATAACCATATTTAAGTGGTTTCCTTCCCCTTGCATATGGCCCCTAGGTTTAATAACCTTAGATCTTTTATAACATGAAAACAACTTTCAAAAGCAAAGCCTGCCTTGAACTTTGTATTTTACCAAATGGAAACTCTTATGTGTATTTCTGAACCCCCTTGTCTTCTACTTCTTGAAGGACAAAGAGGATGAAGATGCTGCTCTGCTAACTAGGTGTTTTTGTGTGTGTTTTTAAACCCAATAAGTTGTACAGTTTCCTCGATGAGCTTCTGGGTCTCAGCTAAGGAGTTCTGAAAAAGACCATCACTAAATTTTGGGTTTGCTTTCATTCCCTCACATTCATGCTTTCCTATTTGCTTATTTCAACCTCCAAACTAATCAAGAAAGCCTCTTCTATGTATAGATTTCTAAGGTATCTCCAAACTGTTCTCCATAGTGGCTGTACCAGTTTACATTCCCACCAACAGTGCAGGAGGGTTCCCTTTTCTCCACACCCCCTCCAGCACTTGTTATTTGTGGATTTATTAATGATGGCCATTCTGACTGGTGTGAGGTGGTATCTCATGGTAGTTTTGATTTCCATTTCTCTAATAATCAAGGATATTGAGCATTTTTTCATGTGTTTGTTGGCCATCTGTATATCTTCCTTGGAGAACAGTCTATTCAGGTCTTTTGCCCATTTTTCCATTGATTGATTGGCTTTTTTGCTGTTGGGCTGTATAAGTTGTTTATATATTCTAGAGATTAAGCCCTTGTCGGTTGCATCATTTGAAACTGTTTTCTCCCATTCTGAAAGTTGTCTTTTTGTTTTCTTTTGGGTTTCCTTTGCTGTGCAAAAGCTTTTCAGTTTGATGAGGTCCCATGGGTTTATTTTTGCTCTAATTTCGACTGCTTTGGGAGACTGACCTGAGAAAATATTCATGATGTTGATGTCAGAGAGTGTTTTGCCTATGATTTCTTCTAGGAGTTTGATGGTGTCCTGTCATATATTTAAGTCTTTCAACCATTTGGAGTTTATTTTTGTGCATGGTGTGAGGGTGTGTTCTCGTTTCATTGCTTTGCATGCAGCTGTCCAGGTTTCCCAGCCATGCTTGCTGAATAGACTTTCTTTTTCCCATTTTATGTTCTTGCCTCCCTTGTCAAAGATGAATTGACCATAGGTGTCAGGGTTTATTTCTGGGTTCTCTATTCTGTTCCATTGGTCTGTCTGTCTGTTTTGGTACCAGTACCACACTGTTTTGATGACTGTGGCTTTGTAGTATTTCTTGAAGTCTGGGAGAGTTATGCCTCCTGCTTGGTTTTTGTTTCTCAGGATTGCTTTGGCGATTCTGGGTCTTTTGTGGTTCCATATAAATGTTTGGATGGTTTGTTCTAGTTCTGTGAAAAATGTCATGGGTAATTTGATAGGGATTGCACTGAATCTGTAGATTGCCTTGGGTAGTATGGCCATTTTTACAATAGTGATTTTCCCAATCCAGGAACATGGAATATCTTTCCATTTCTTTCCATCTTCTTTGATTTCTTTGATTAGTTTTATAGTTCTCGGCATATAGGTCCTTTATATGACCCCACAATCCCACTCTTGGGCATCTATCCAGACAAAACTCTACTTAAAAGAGACACATGCACCCGCATGTTCATTGCAGCACTATTCACAGCAGCCAGGACATGGAAACAACCCAAATGTCCATCAGCAGATGATTGGATTCGGAAGATGTGGTATATATACACAATGGAATACTACTCAGCCATAAAAAAGAATGACATGATGCCATTTGCAGCAACATGAATGGAACTAGAGAATCTCATACTGAATGAAATAAGCCAGAAAGACAAAGACAAATACCATATGATATCACTTATAACTGGAATCTAATATCCAGCACAAATGAACATCTCCTCAGAAAAGAAAATCATGGACTTGGAGAAGAGACTTGTGGCTGCCTGATGGGAGAGGGAGGGAGTGGGAGGGATCGGGAGCTTGGGCTTATCAGACACAATTTAGAATAGATTTACAAGGAGATCCTGCTGACTAGCATTGAGAACTTTGTCTAGAAACTCATGTTGCAACAGAACAAAGGCTGGGGGAAAAATGTAATTGTAATATATGCATGTAAGGATAACTTGATCCCCTTGCTGTACAGTGGGAAAATAAAAATAAAAAAATAAATAAATAAGAAAGCCTCTTCTGAGAGCACAGGGCTGCTTCTGATGAAGTATGGAGAGGTTTCTCATCTCTCCTTCTAACCTTGAGGGTCAATTCTCTACTGCTTCTTCCCCTGTCAGTATTTAAGTGTGTTCAGATATTAAAGACAACAAAGACTCTCCCTCAACCATAAACACACACACACACACACACACACACATTTAGCTATTCCCCCCTGAAGAATGGTACCTTGTCTCTTCCTCAGTTTCTCAACTCTCTCTTGCTATCCCCTCAAACTACCCTTCTTCTCTCCTACCCTTAAAAACACCAAGGTTAGTGATGACCTTCTTGCTTTCAAGTCAAATGAACTCTTTACAGTCCTTATCTAGTTTTGATATAGTTAAACCTTCAGAAAAGATCTGGGCCAAATGTCCTCTTGAGATTTCATTTCATTGTCATGAACTAAAGGGTTAACATCTGAGTCATTGCCTTTTTTCAGAATGTGTTACTATATAGAAATCACAGTAGTGCTGATAGTTCTAATCTAGTCAGCATGCGTTGTCTGTTTGTCCCGTCCTGTGATTTTACAAGATTTTGAATTAGGATAGCAAGAAATTTCACATAAACTGGTGGATTTCCATAGTGTCTTGAAAACTCTGAAGATATGGTAAAAAAAAAATAGGATGGCATTCTCAAATATTACACGCAAGCTGTTTGAGATCTGAGGAGCAGCTGCCTCTAGGATGGGATGTGCCCTTACAGGTGTGCCTTAGTGTCCCACACCCATTCCTAGCCTTATTGCCTTGTACTTAGGCTCATTCTATTTGGTTATGTTTCCTTCCTGGCCCTATAACTATTGAAATTTATGACTCCTGTAGAATATTTCCGACAAATTGCAAATTTAGGTTTTCCCGGGCATGGTGAAAGTGAGATTTTTTTTTTCTCTTAATTATGTAGTAGCTATTTTATTTTCCCTTTTGAAAACCCAATGGGTATAATCAACAGACTTCATTGCTATGGAAAAAGTCTTCAGCATGCATTAAAGTTGGATTTAACTTGGAATCAAATCTCCATTTATTAGAATCTCTTTATTTCTCTTTTTTTATAAGAATCCTTAACGAAACTCATCTATTGCATAAAGCAAAGCACATTTGATAGTAGAAAAATTGCTTGATTTCCAGAACTTAGCCTTCTTGCTGTGTTTGTAGCTTGTCCCTAGGTGTGATCTAAGACTTTCCTTTGCCTGACAATTTATCTGAAAGATGGTATTGCTATTCTTATAAAACGAGGGCAGTGATTCATATTGGCTAGGGTAAATGGTGTGTTTGCAAAACACTTTGAGTTTCTCTTATCAAAGGGGCTATACAAATTCTCTGAAAGGAGTAAGGAGATAATTGTGATTCTATGATCATAAAAATTCATATCACACATGAGGAAGCAGGATGAGTATTTATAACAAAGGCATTCACAAGGATTCATGTAATTCAGAACCAAGGTAAAAGGGTCTCGTGTCATAGAAATAGCACTATTAGCAGCCAGATCATTATAGAGGTTGTTTAATTAATTCTTTACTGTGAGGAGAAATGCCATTGACACTTCATTATTTTGATACTGAAACTACAATTGGGGGCTTTCAAAATGTGTATGTGAAACCACAAATAGATCCCCTCAGTTCTTTGTGAAGGAGGCTTCTATTTCTCTATTCAAAAGGAGCACTATCTTCTGGGGATGTCCTTGTAGTCCTTTCCTAATATATTTTCACACTTCGTCCCTGGGAGTCTGTATTTGTGTGAATGGTTAATTGTAGTTTTCATAATTTAAGAAATCATATCCAAGGACTAGGATGAGAAGTGAAAAATAGATTGCCAATCGTTTATTAAAATCATCTCATTCAAACCAAAATGACACTCATTACCAGAAAAAAATCTTAAACGACTATTTTATAGAAAGCTGAATAAGCCTAAATTCAAGGTTTTTTAATACTTTCTATTTACTTATTTCTTTATCTATTTTATATGATTCATACTTGAGATGGTGATTTTTCTATAATTCTTTCATTTAAAAGATGGACACTTAAGACCAAGACAGTGATTTAAAAATTATAAATTTGGAGTTCCCATTGTGGCTCAATGGGTTAAGACCTATCAAGTATCCATGAGGATGCAAGTTCGATCCTTGGTCTCTCTCAGTGGGTTAAAGATCTGGAGTTGCCCTGAGCTATGGTATAGGTCACAGACATGGCTCAAATCTGGCATTGCTGTGGCCGTGGTGTATGCTGGAGTTGCAGCTCCGATTTGACCCCTAGCCTGGGAACTTTTATATGCCTCAGGTGTGGCCATAAAAAAAAGTAATAAATTAATTTTCTTAAGATTTTTTCCCACTTATTTTTTAAAAGTAAATTGTTCACTAGTCTGATTATTTCCATGGAATAATTCTTTGGATGTATCTTGGTTTTATAATTTAGAAAGGCACATAGGGTAGAAAGTATTCCTTCTTTGCATTTTATTTATTTATTTATTTATTTATTTATTTATTTATTTATTTATTTTAGGGCCACACCTGTGGCATATGGAGGTTCTCAGGCTAGAAGCTGAATCAGAGCCATAGCTGCTGGCCTACACCACAGCCACAGCAGTGCAGGATCTGAGCCGCATCTGCGACCTACGCCATAGCTCACTGCAACACCGGATCCTTAACCCACTGAGCAAGGACAGGGATCGAACCTGTGTCCTCATGGATACTAGTCAGATTCGTTTCTACTGAGCCACGATGGGAACTCCCTGCATTTATTATTTCATCTCATTTTCTGTAGATCCAATATTGCTCTACTTAAGTAAATCTTTAATTGTTGCACAACTGGCAGAAATAACCTGTATAAAGAATTGCCTTAATAAAGATATGGGAAGGTATTAATAAATGATAGTAAAGAATAATAAAAGTTTTTTGGTATATATGAATGGTCATTCAACTATGAAATATTTTAAAATTTTACCTTCTGTGTTTAGTGTCTGAAAACTGGAAAGTGTTATAAATAGCAGAAAATAGTTGACAAGAACCAAACTAAGAAATGAAACAATTTATTGAGTGACTTTTGTAAAGTGATCTGTATACTGTAAGTATGGCTCAACATAGCATAAGACGAAAATAACCTTGTATGAAAACAACTCTAAGAACTAAAAGAGGAGTTCCCATCATGACTCAGTGGTTAATGAATCCGATTAGGAACCATGAGGTTGCGGGTTCGATCCCTGCCCTTGCTCAGTGGGTTAAGGATCCGGCATTGCCATGAGCTGTGGTGTAGGCTGCAGACGTGGCTCGGATCCCGCAATGCTGTGGCTGTGGCGTAGGCCGGTGGCTACAGCTCTGATTAGACCCCTAGCCTGGAAACCTCCATATGCCGCAGGAGTGGCCCTAGAAAAGGCAAAGGCAAAAAGACAAAAAAACCCAAAAAACCACAAAAAAACTAAAGGAAATATATATATTCTATACTATATTCTATATTCTATATTCTATACTTATGTGCTATATTGAATTTATCTGGATGTCCTAAAATCTTACTGCATCACTGTTGATAAAATAAAACAAATTAACAATACACAACATTATTCAGAAAATTTTAGAGATTGTTAGTCTATAAATTATTAACTAAATTTCAAAGTGTGCTGGATCAGAGGTCCTGACCCATGTTCCTTTCCCCATAACAACCATCCGTATTCTATATATGACATCGTCTTGGGAGCTTCGTTAAGTCTAATTTAGCAAAAGCCCAATTCATCCTTCTAGATACAAATAGTAACTCAATTCAATGCCATTAAAATTGAGCACCTCCTAGGTATACAGCCATGTGCCCTGTGTCAGGATACAAGATAAGACCAAAAACCACCCTTGAGGTGATTGGGATGTGGGACAAAGCAGGCTAGAGAACAAAGCCAAGTGATGTGTCATGGTAGCAGCCTGACTATCTTTAAGAGACAATGAAGTCTGCCACAAAAGGAAGTCCTGAGTGACACACAAAGGTTATGCGGAGTTAAAGACAAGGCAGAGTGAGTAACAGTAACAACAGTCACATATAGGAGAGAGCTTGTCAATTGTCAGTTCCAGGAAACGAAGGTATTTCAGAAGGGTTGGGGGTGATGAGGCTAAGAGTTTGACTAGGTCATGAAAAGCCTCCTCCTCCTGCATCCTCTGAATCAGTGGACAGTGCAAATCTCACACATCTACAAAATCTGAAACTCTGAGGTCATCTTTGGCTCCCCACTTGCCAGCACCTCCCACATGCAATGGATTGAAATGTTCTCAGTTCTCTTTCTCTCAGTTTCTGCATAGATCTGATTCCCTTGTCTCTCACATGATCTACTAGAATAAAAATCGCTACTGGCCTATCTTCCTCCAGCGTTATTTTCTACCAGTTCATTATGTACACTGCTGCCCGTGTACAGTTTTCAACTAGAAGTGCACAAATTATAACTGTACAACTCAGTGAACTTTAACAAAGTGAATACATTCATGTAGCACTATTTAGATCAGGAAATAAGTGATCACCAGCATTTTAGAAGGTCATTGTGTATAGTAATCTATAAATATTACTCAGGTTAAGTCAGTTAATACCATTCAGATTATCTGTGATCTGTGATCTTACTAATTGTATGTTTAGTTACTCACCAAATGACAATTAAAATATTATAAACTCCAACTATGGATGTGGAATTATTTATTTTTCCCTTTAATTTTGTCATTTGGGGTGATGTATTTTGAATTTTGAATATGTTATTGACATTTACTATCATTATCATCATCATTATTATATCTTTTTGATGAGCTGAATCTTCAGGCATTATGAAATATTCCTTTGTCTTGAAATCTGAATTTAATATAGTCACTCCAGGTGTCTGATATCTTTTATTTGCAAGGCATATCTTTTTCTGTTTACTAACTTTCAACCTCTCTGTGTCATTATATTTAAAGTAAATCTCATGTAGATAGCATACAATGATTATTTTTTTCATCTATTCAAATCACCTTTGCCTTTTAATTGGAGTGTTTAGCCCATTTTCATTAATTATAACTGCAATTGTTGGATATAGATCTATCATTATTTGCTTTTTGTTTGTTCTTTTTTTGCACTGATATCCCTCCTTATGTCCTATTTTTTGATTATTTGAAAAAAGTTTAAATTTTATTTCAATTTAACTTGAAGCTTTTTGCATTATTTTTTTTTGCATTATTATTATTATTATTATTTGTCTTTTGTCTGTTGTTGTTGCTATTTCTTGGGCCGCTCCCGCGGCATATGGAGGTTCCCAGGCTAGGGGTCTAATCAGAGCTGCAGCCACCGGCCTACGCCAGAGCCACAGCAATGCGGGATCCGAGCCACGTCTGCAACCTACACCACAGCTCATGGCAACGCCGGATCGTTAACCCACTGAGCAAGGGCAGGGACCGAACCCGCAACCTCATGGTTCCTAGTCAGATTCGCCAACCACTGCGCCACGACGGGAACTCCTGCATTATTATTTTATTAATTGCTCTAGAGATTACAATAGACATTCTTAACTTTCCCCAGTTTATTTAGAGTTAATATTGTACTACTTCATTTAAAGGGTAGAAATTGCAAAAAAATAGTTTGATCTGTTCCCACTCTTACCTTTATGCTATAGTTGTCATATTCATTATGTCTATGTACATTAATAACCCACAAGATAACATTATAATTTTGTTTTAAACAGCTCTGTTTACTATAAAGAAATTAAGAGAAAAATAGCCTTTTCTATTTTCCCAGATAGTTATAATTTCCAGTGTTGTTCATTTCTTTCTGAAGATATGATCTAGTAGTTCCTTCAATTTTAAAAAATTGCTTTTTTATATCTTTACTTTTTTGTATTTTTATATGGCAAGTCTTCTGGCGATGAATTTTCTTAGTTTTCTTATATCTGAAAATGCCTTTATTTTGCTTTCGTTCCCAAAGGATATCTTTGCTATATATAAAATTTTGGGTTGACAATTCCTGTCTCTCAGCGTTTTAAAGATGTTCATCTATTGTTTTCTGTTCTCCACGTTTTTTTTTTTTTCTTTTTCTTTTTAATGCCACACCAGTGGCATTTGGAAGTTCCCAACTAGGGGTTGAATTGGAGCTGCAGCTGCATGCCTATACCACAGCCATGGCCACACTGGATGCGAGCTGCATCTGTGACCTACACTGGCAGCTTGTAGCAATACCAGATCCTTAACCCACTGAGCAAGGCCAGGAATTGAACCTGCATCCTCATGGAGACTCTGTTGGGCCTTAACCTGCTGAGCCACAAAGGGAACTCCTATTCTCCATAATATCTGAAAGAAGACTGTGGTAATTCTAATTGCTCCACCATATGTAATGTGCTATTTTTTTTTCTGGCTGCTTTCAAGAAATTTTCTTTATTTTTGATATTTAGCAGTTTTACTATAATTGGCTTAGATATGTTTTCCTTGTATTTATCCTGTTTGGAGCTCACTGAGTTTACTGAATTTATGACTTTTATTACATTTGGGCAGTTTTCAGCTCATTCTTTTTATATATCACATTTTCCTATTCTTTTGAGATTTCAATTATTCATATCTTAGATATTTTGAAATTGTCCCATTACTCCCTTGACATGCTATTCATTTTTCCAATCTTTTTTCTCTTTCCCTCAAATCGGACAGTTTTCTATTGATCTATCTTCAAATTCACTCTTTGTTTCCTCTGTTACTTTCACTTTTTTATTAAGTGTATCCAGTGCTTCTTTTTTTAATCTTCAGATATTATATTTTATATTTTTGAGTTTTATAATTTTCACTTGGTCCTTTTATTGGTTAATTTCTGTTTCTCTACAGATATTTCCTATGTTTTTATTGATTATGAGCATATTTTCCTTTATGTCTTTGAACACTTACAATTGTGGCTTTAAAAATACTTGTCTTCTGGAGTTCCCATTGTGGCACAGCAGAAACAAATCTGACTAGGAACCATGAGGTTGCAGGTTAGATCCCTGGACTTTCTCAGTGGGTTACAGATCTGGTTGGTGTTGCTGTGAGCTGTGGTGTAGGCCAGTGCCAGGGCTCTGATTCGACCCCTGGCCTGGGAACCTCCATATGCTATGGGTGTGACCCTAAAAAGGAAACAAAACAAAACAAAAAACTTGTCTTCTAATTCTAATATTTGAAGTATTTCAGGGTTAATCTCTGTTGATTGATTAAATAAGACCAGGTCATAGTTTTCTGGTTCTTTATATTTTGAAATATATTTTACTGTAACTAGGGCAAAATGGATATTATCTTGTGGAGACACTGGATTATGTTTTATTTAATCTTCAAGGGTGTTTCCTCAAAAATTAACTTAATTGGCTTAAACATCACCATATTCTGCATTTTGAATGATGGCTCAAATGTCAGATCGGTTTATTTATTTATTTATTTATTTATTTTGTCTTTTTGCTATTTCTTTGGGCCGCTTCCGTGGCATATGGAGGTTCCCAGGCTAGGGGTTGAATCGGAGCTGTAGCCACCGGCCTACGCCAGAGCCACAGCATTGCGGGATCCGAGCCACGTCTGCAACCTACACCACAGCTCACGGCAACGCCGGATCGTTAACCCACTGAGCAAGGGCAGGGACCGAACCCGCAACCTCATGGTTCCCAGTCGGATTCGTTAACCACTGAGCCACGACGGGAACTCCCAGATCGGTTTATTTTTATTTGGAATCTAGCTCAGCATGTGTGGTTCAGTGGTCAAATGGAGACTTGGGCAGTTTGTCAACAGAATTTGTTGCTCCTTCTCTCTAAATCACTTTATGAGATTTTGCTCTTATTTTACCATGAGCTCTTGTTGTCCTGAACAAAGATTGTCCTTTGGTTCTTTAGACTAGAAAGACTGGATTTTTTTCTCAAAGTTTCATTTGTCCACAGCACATCAAATTTCATCTATTCTTCCTCTATCAGGGACTTTATAATCTTCAAAGTCCTTGAGGGAAGAATTGTCTTCATCTTTATATCCCCAATACCTTTGTATAGTACACGGTTTATAGTGGAAAGGCAATAAATATTCATTGAATAAATAACCAAATTTCCACTAATATTTCTTTTCTATTTTACTAAGTTTTTTCTACTGATTTCTTAGCTCTATGATAGTCATCTGATGATTTGTAGACTCAGAATGCTCCTTAACTAGATCTGCTAATTCTATTCAATGTAGTTAATTTAAATAATTCATCAAAATTCAAACATATCTTTATTCTGGAATAACCAAAAGTCTGGATCCATAAATCTAGCATCCTTTATGAGAAACAGGCAGACTTTATGTACAATACTTTTCCTCTTGATAATTGTTATGGCCTGTTTCACCTAATTAGTAAGATTATTGGGAACAGTTTAAATTCTTTCTTGCAGAATTTGTTCATTTGTTGTGAAACACTACCTCCTTAGAGAGGAACCATATGTAAGTTGATTTTAATGGATCCCATATGTTAGTTATCCTTCAAGGTCTTTTTTTAAAATATCTTTGTGAGAAATCAGTATAAATATACTCTTCAAGAACTTTAGATCCTAGAACCTGAAAACCCAACCCAGATATATTCAATTTCTCTAGTGCCCTCAGAGGAATACATATTATATCTGTTGTATCCACTATTGAATTCCCAGAACTTTTTTACAGAGTTTAGCACATAGTAACTTCACAGTATACTTTTGTTTACTGAATAAATCAGTGCTAAAGTGTTGGATATGAGTCCTTTACTCATTAACGCAGTTAAGAGTCTTCCTCTAAGCTGTCAGCCTTGTGGTTATAAAGAGCCCTAAAGACACAAATGAACATAATGGATAGGAAATAAGATTTTAGGATAAAGACTATTAAATAATTGTTTAAGCATATAAAATTTAGGATTTTTATAGGCAATTCCAAATAACTTCATTTAACATGTTATTTCATGTTTTAATCATACTCCTGTTCAAAAATCAAGTTGCTTGCAGAAATGTTACCAAAATGCTTAGAGTGATGTTAGTTGATTGCTTACTCCAGCCATGTAAGTTTTCCAGGTCAAGGTCAACTGTTCTATGTTTTCTGGCACATAATTTTGGAACTTTGATAGAATATTTACTAAAACATTTGAAGAGATCCATAAAGAAATATTCCTTAGAAATTTTTAATCTATTCTATAACTGCTTCTGTAACAAAGATATGAATCAAACTAGTTTATCCTTGAACAAAATTTCAACTTTCCCTCTTATGCATATGTAATTTAATAGCTATAGATAGCAGTGAATAGCAGAACACCTTTTTTGCAAGCACTTAACCATCTCAAATTGTCAAGGGCAAGGCAGACAGAATTGATGAATGTTAGGAGTGTTTGCAAGCTGGGCATCACAGTCACCTGTGCAGCATGATATCAGCATAGATTCTCAGGGCTCATCTGTTGATCTGTTTAATCTTCTTATTAAAGAGTCAATCAATTTTTTATATATTTAAGGCATTCATCTAAAACAAATTTGTAAAATAATAAAATCATACTGCTGAAGAGTACTTCACTCAACTCTAATTCGTCTCAAATTTCAAACAGAACAACTAAGCTGTCACAGAGAGGTGAGGCTCTTTCCACTATATAAATTCTATAGAGACTCATTAATCAATTACTCTTTGCAGTATATCTTACTGTCCATCACTCATTTCCAAGGCTAGCACTTTGTATTTGTATACTATACATTACATATTTTCAAATGGTGAGGATGGAATATTTGAAACTAGAAGATCAAACATCCTTTTCCAGATATGTTCATTTTAATCCATGTCTGTGGAAATGGTAAGTTCTGATCCTTTTAGAAGGTCTATACCAGAATATCCTCACACATGTATCAGCTGATAAAGTACACATTTGCAAAGAGCTTCTCTTTGTTACCAGTAGCTGTTATTGTCCAGTGCAAACCTGTGAAAGCCTTTGCACTTTGCCTTGTTTACTGTGAATTCTAAATGTCTACAAATGCAAACAGACAGATTAAGAAAATAGGCAGCCATTCCTTTTAACAGGGCTTGTAAGTACCACACAAATTGCACCTCAAATGCCTTCAGGTGTGGAAAGAACCACATCTTCTTTTGTGCAATCATGAGGCCAGCAAACAGCTTCAAGCTGAAGAGGGACTAGCAAGACTTCCTCTCTGATCAGACAGAGAGATAAGGGTGAAACACTACCTAGCAAAGTTTGTCCACAGTCCTCAGAAATGACAATTTTAATGGACTACGGTAAGCTCATTTACCTTAGAGGTGAAGAAAAACCCTTAAGAATGAAACATTCCCAAGAACCAGGAAATTTAAAGCAAGTATCAAACACATAGTTATTAGCACTTACTGAATGACAGGGAAATTGGTAGATAGGGGCAATGAGCCAGCACTGATAAATAACAAAAAAGAATGCTTTTTTCCCCCCTCTGCTTTGGGACACAGAGGGAGGGGAAGGCCAGGGTCTAGAGTTATGGTTCAAGAGGGTACATTGGAAAAAAGTGTGGAGGATATGTACACATTGCAACTGCTGATTTCCTTCATTGGAGCGTGTCTACAAGCAACGTTTGAAACTCACATTTGGGGAGAGGCTGTCTTGAAGCTGATGTCAAATACCTAAGAAGGAGGGTCAAATGGCCATCATCCCGGCTTGTGCTAGTGATGGCTTGTTGAAGTGCTGTGTCACTGAAGAGTAGTTTCACATCAGTAGCTTTCTTGGTCTCACGCTCAAAAACCTACATGGAAATAGAATACCTCTGCTCTTTTACTGTGCACATGAAAGGAACAGAAAAGATGTAGGAGCGTTCCAATCCTTTAAAACAAGCTTCCAAGCACTTTACTGTCTTTTGAAAAACCTGTTAATTTTCCTCCTGACACACAGGTCTGAGTCGCATTGTGTGCAGTGCATTAGCTCAGCCCTTGTTCTGCACTTTACTTGCTGCCTGGTTGAAAAGCCCACCCTCGTGGGCACTTTGTGCCAGGAGCCCCATGCTCCAGCCTGGCAATAGCATGTCCTGTCAGCAAAGGTAACTGAACCACACTTAAGGGGCATTGACAATAGATTGGAAGTCAGGTTTTGGTCGTTTTCTCCGCCTTTCCATAGTGTTTTTTGTGTTTGTTTGTTTGTTTGTTTGTTTGTGCTAAGCAAGTCATTTTGCCTTCCTGGACCTCTGCTCCTCTTTCTGCGAATAAAGGGTATTGGACTGGTTGACTTAATGTTGCATTACTTCTCTTTAATTTTAGATTTCTAATACTAGAGGCAGTATTTACAAATGAAAATCTTCCCTTTTTCCTTTTGGCAGCCTTTTTACATCCCTTCATGGAAGAAGAGAAATTTCCATGTGTTATTTTTTAAAGAGTCAAAGAGGTTCTATTCATGTGTAATTTAATATTTTAATTGTGTACAACGTGGCTTTCACATATTCTTAAGAACTTACAGTGACTTAGCAAATGCTTATCCAGTTCAAACTAGCTCTGATTTAATTCCCAGAATTATTTACACTGACCAGAATACTTGGATCAAAAATGTAAATCATAATTTTGAATAGAGATTTAAAGTGTGTTTTTGTCACCCATACTATGAGAGACTGTGGCTCAGCTGTTTTCAGGAAATAAATCTTTCTTGTGTCCCTCCAAGGGGTTCTCCATTGTTTAGCCTGCTCTAGTAAGATTTGCCAGAGAGGGGAGATCAGAATTTATGCTAAATCACTAGGCTAGCCAGAAACAGAGTGGAAGGATAGAATTCATTGAATAAAGGGTTCCCTCAGTGGGGTGGCTGTAATCTATTCTTCTGAGTAAGTTCTCTGGGTGGGTTATTCACCTTTTCATTTTCTTTAAAATTTTTATTTTCATTAAAATTATTTGTATGATTAGTTTGTATGATTAAAAGAGCAAATTGTTCTGGAATTGTTATTACAATAAATTGTAGAGCAGTTCCTGGTGCCCTCTTCCTTACCTTTGATTCCAGCTCCCCAGGCCAGTTGCCTTCAACTCCTTGTTTATTCTCCTGCTGTGTAAGCTTTGACGGCTATAACTTGACTCTTCAGCTTTGGGCACTCATAAAGATTGGCTGGTGTTATAATCATACTAGTTCTTCTCTTTTTCTTGGGTGCATAAGACTACAGATTCATTGGAGGTTACATTAGAAATACCCCCATCTACCCCCCGAACTTTCCTCCTGTTTGTAACTGCTAGCTCCAGGCTATACTAGCTGCTTTTCTTTAGGCTTGTTGCTATCATCCTTTCTCATCATCCTAGGAATTTCCTTCACCTCTTTCCTGTGCTGGGTGCCTTAATTCAAGAACCCAACATTGTCCTCTTGAAGCATTCCCTCATTTTGCTGGTTAGCATTGCTCCAGTAGCCTCCCGAGAAAGGGAGCCCATTCTCTTGGCCTTTGTGGATCTAAACACATTTTATTTTTTTGTTCTCAGTTTAGTCAGATTTCAGAAGAAAGCAGACTATATATTTATTGGAACTGTTTGGCTCAAACAGGAAGAAGCAGACCAGTGATTTCTGTGCGATATTAAAGTCAACTTTGGCTAAATGTAACTTTGGTATGGAGTGAACAAGGCATACTTAACCCATTGGGGAAACAGTCATGCTGATTTCCTCATAAAACTAAGGTACCATTTGGTTCAGAGTTAATTTTTTCTTGGTTTTCTAACTCAAGACCAAAATTATACTCAGTGCTCTCCCCCCTCAACCCTCTTCCTGCTCTTTCATTCCAATTGAGATGGACAGTAGTCACGTAAACATTCAAGCAGATGTCTCTGACTTCTCCTTCTCTCCAACCTTCCATATTCAGAAACGCAGATTCCTCTCTTTCCAGCTTTTTGCATTTGGTCCTACCTGTCTATTCCCATTGCAACATGTAAGCTTCATTCAGCCTCTTCTTACGTCTCAGCCAGATTTCTGGGCCCTAACATAAAAGATGATTTCAGCATGAATGATGGCCTGAAAGTGGTGTTACCTTAAACTTTTCCTAATCAAGAGAGAAGCCCAGGAGTTCCTGCCGTGGCACAGTGGATTAATGATCTGGCTTATCTCTGGCATTGCTGGTTTGATCCCTAGCCCGGTGCAGTGGGTTAAGGATCTGCCATTGCTGCAGCTGTGGCGTAGGTCACAGCTTTGTCTTGGTTTCCATCCCTGGCCCAGGAGCTTCCATATCCTGTGGGTCCAGTTGAAAAAGGAAAAAAAAAAAAAAAGTCCAGAGGTAGGCAGTTTCTGGGATGTTAGTGGTTCAAAGATATCATCAAGGACCCACAAACCCTTGCTGCCTTTCTGCTCTGCCTGTCTCCGCATCAGTAATATCTCCCTAGTAGGCACATGATGGCTGCTGCAGTACTGAACATGAATTCTTCCCAGTCTCCTGGCCTCAATTTGACTTACCCCTCCTCTGTGTTCCGAGAACGAACCATATTCTTCCTTCTGGTATATTTAACAGTGGATATGTTTACTCTTTAGCATCATGAGTTTCTTAGTGGCAGCAACTTATACCTATCTGTATCCCCAAAGTGTCTTGCTCATAGGAGATGTTCAATAAGTGGGCATTGAATTAAATTAATTTAAATTAAATCATTGAACTCAAGGTACTTGAAAAGAACTCTGACTCCAGACATTCCATCAACCTTCAAGTGTCTTCATGAACTTATCCCTCACTAAAATGAGCTAATCTCATTCTTCTTGGAGAGATTTTACTCTATGAAGGGTATATTGCTGTTTGGTTGGAATGCAGTTTACAGATTTGGAATTCCAAGATGTTCAAAGTAAACAATGCACCAACTGAACCAATTTAAAACAAACAATATTAGAGATGTGCTCACATTCTGAACAAAGTCAAGAGCTGAAGGAATGGTTATGGAAGGTGTTGATTTCTTCTCATTCTTTTCATCCTTAGATAGCTTTAAAAACTAAAAATGAGGACCATTATTTCATGTTACTTTACTTTTATTGTCATTCAATTAATTTATTCTTTGTTTTGTTTTGTTTTTTTTTAGGGCCATACCAGCGGTATATGGAAGTTCTCAGGTTAGGGGTCTAATCGGAGCTACAGCTGCCAGCCTACACCACAGCCACAACAGTGCATGATCGAGCCATGTCTGTGACCTACACCACAGTTCACAGTAACACTGGATCCCCAACCCACTGAGCAAGGCCAGGGATTGAACCCACATCTTCATGGATACTAGTCAGATCCAATTCTGCTGAGCCACGATGGGAACTCTGTAACATTTTCTTTTGAAGAGCACCAGGCACATGCTAACTAAAAACAATTTATAATTTTTAGTATTGTGACATGTGGACAAGTGTTGCCTACAAAATTAAGTAAAGCAGCACTAAATTGATAGAAGATATTGATGGAATTCTGTATTCTGTCCCATTTGAATATGTAGTGATGTCACTAAAAATTTCAAAAGTAAACAAGCTTTTCCAAACCTTTCTCCTCTCCAAAAATTTTAAGATTCTTTTGGCTTTACACCATGGATGAACAAGTATACATTATCGCACTAGTATAAGTATTTTTAAAGCACTAATGGTATTTTTGTTTTAAAAGCTTTTAGTGTTTTGTGTGTATAAGATATTATGTCCAGTTGGGAGTTTGGATGGGTATTTGCACACTTTGGATATGGAATAGATTATCAATAGAGACCTGCTCTATAGCACAGGGAACTCTACTGCATATCCTGTGATAACCTATATAGAAAGGACTAAAAAAGAATGGATTTGTGATTATGTTTAACTGAATCACTTTGTTGTACAGCAGAATTTATCATAACATTGTAAATCAACTATACTTCAATAACACTTTTTAAAAAGATCTTGTTCAAGTTTCCAAAAATGTAGTCAAATTTGGCTCTGTTTAATCAATTAATTTTTCAAAAAATACTAAATTTCATTATCAAAAATGCTAAATATGCATTAAAATTTTTGATAATTAAGTTTGGTATTCTTTTGAAAAAATACTAATACCATAATTATTTAAAAAAAAGCCATATTACAGAATTCTCATCTCTGAAATAGTAGTCTTAGTATCAGGAATCAACTGTAGATTTTTATATTGCATGCATCTCAAGTTTTGATATTTCTTTTATGATTTTATTCCTGAGTTCTCTGCATTTTGAGTTTTGGTCATTTTAATATAAAGTCATAATGGAAGAAAAATTCCCAAGGTTGTCCATTAAAAAGGAAGATGTCAACTACAGAAATTTTGAGCTTGAATTTTGTCAACTTAATGCAGAGAAAGGATAGTTAGTCTTGACCATTTAAAAGAACAGGATTGTCTTTCTAAGATAATCACATTCTTGTAAAATAGCCACTTTTGGAAACAGAAACATCAGGATTGTTTAGTTTTCTGTGGAGCAGCATGTTTGGTAAACAAATGGAGAGAATGGGAACATTTTTCAGCTTCCTGCGAAAGCTTTAGATGCATGACTGCACATCATCTCTCCAAAGAGAAAATACAAATTGAGAGCAACAACTTAAAGTCTGTCCAAACACACAGTTTTGTTATAAACACAAAAATTACAGAAAAGATATTGTGCTATCATGAATTTTTATCATGCATGGGGCTTTGAATTTATTTTAAAGGGCGGATTTTTCTCAGTTGTTTTAAAGCTTATTTGATGTCCTAATGAGAACAATTACGTTTAAAATTAATTTTTCTGATTTAGAGTTTAAGATGATGTCTAGGTAACAATCTCCCAATTTTTCAACAAAACACTTATGAGTATATAAAGATAAAAAATCATAACACTAAAAATTAAGATTGATAATGAATCTATTTACAGAATATAGTCAGAGGTTTTAGTTCCTTCCATGAGAGTGAAGACATAGGATGAGGAAAAACAGTTAACTCAACCAGTCTTCACTCATTAAAAAAAAAAAAAATCACCTGAAGATAAATATAGGCATTGAGACTTCCATAACACTCCCTGATTATTGGAGCCTGCATTCTCCAGTATTGTAGCCACCAGCCACATGTGACTACTGAGCAATTTTTCAATGTGGCTACTAGAAAATTTAAAATACACACATGGCTTGCATTTGTAGCTTTCATTATATTTGGACAGTGTTGGTCTATATCATGGCTCAAAAAGTTCACACTAACTATAAAACTGGACAGTCATATTTTCACCTGGTGAAGCTTCTTTCTGTTTGAAGTGGCTAGAGTACTTTTTCTTCCCTACTCCCTATCTTCATATAACTAAGTAGTGACTTGGTCTCAGAAAACAAGACAGAAATTGAAGGTGGTGTTAGGGCGATGATTAACTATTAGAAAGTTTGTGGGAAGGGATAACAAGGAAAGGGTTCCAAAAATAGTGAAGATGTTGAAAATGGTAATTGTTCATTTATAGCATCATTGCAGCCTGTTAAAGAATAAAGAAGGGTGATAGGATTAAAGCCATACTACACAAAACTCTTCTGTTCAGTGTAAAGTGAAGTAGGAGCTAGGCATTTCAACCTACATTTTAACTATAGACCTAAGAAGTGAGTTTATTGTCTCACTAAGGACAGGCTGTGTGCCCTGTTGACAAATTCCAAGGCTAGATAAATTTCTCCTTATTCAAACATAATTAAAAAGTGGAGAAAAAAAGAAAAGAAAAATTACTTGGACCAATAGGAAATAAACATGCTATAATACAAAGGAAGTGCCTGTCATGGCTCAGTGGTTAACAAACCTGACTAGTATCCATGAGGACGTGGGATCCATCCCTGGACTTGCTCAATGGGTTAGGGATCCAGCTTTGCCGTGAGCTGTACTGTAGATGGCAGACATGGCTCAGATCCCGAGGTGCTGTGGCATAGCATAGGCCGGCGACCATAGCTCCAATTAGACCCCTAGCCTGGGAACCTCCATATGCCAAGGGTGTGGCCCTAAAAAGACAAAAGACAAAAAAAAATTGAAACATTATACTGAAGTTATGGTGGAGGATCATAATTGGGAAAAAATAAAACATTTTCAAATTCTCTTAAAATACTTAAAATTGCACTATAGAGCTTAAGTTAAAAAATGGCTTTGTGTGGACTTTAAATTCTGAGCTGAAGCCAAGTTAAAAAAAAAAAAAAACTGGGAAATTTCTACACTAGCCCTCGATGAGACTCTTCCTTCTTGTAGCCACATAGCTGACATTTCTATAAATCAGAGTCAGATCCTACACTTGAGGAGTTCCATGGTTGATTGATGTTATAGACTTGTCAGGCATCATGTAAAAATAAAGGATTTGGTTGGAAAGGATGAAACATTGAGATGTGACATGGCTAAATTTTGCAGAATTTGGATGGCTTAGAGTGCCTCAGATCCCCAAATCCCTCTCAACTTCCTGAATCAATAAAAGCAGTCTCTGTTTAAGACACTAGGCTTGCCTTGCTTGGGGACTCTATTATAACTTCATCCAAGGTAGTTCATTTGCAAGAGGATGCCAAGTTTCCATGTAATTCAAATTTACTACTTCCAGGGTCTTCAGATCAATAATGAGAGCTAGGTAGCAGCATATTCCAAGGAATCAATTGTAAACAAACCCAGACGGAAAAGGCTTACAATTCAAGAGAACTGTAGCATTTTTCTAACTTATTTTGGATAAGACCTGGGGAGTACGTACTAATGGCTTCTGAGGGTCCTGAGGATTCTGGATCAGATAAGGTGGAGCATAATTTTAGAGTTTATTGGTATAGTTGTGCTTACCAGAGATTTTTTAACTTAGTGTTCCAGCTTGAGGAGCTTTGAATTATCTTGCTTGCTCAGTTGGCAAATCAAAATTGGACTTGAGAGTGGCTTAAGCTGAATAAAGTTGAGATGCCAGACATTATTTTCCTTAATGCAGAAGATGAAATACAAATGATTAAGAATTTAAGGATGAGTATGAGGTGGACTTACCATGTATAACCAGTTCACCTTCCAACCCTCTCCCCTGAGAGAGCTTAAAAGACACACCCTTCATTAAGACATAGACACATACATTCCATGAGGGGAGTTCCAGTTTTCTAGAAGAGTGTTAAATTGTCTGCTGAGGGAAGAACGAAGGGAGAAACTGCCATTGAAATACATTCCTGGCCAGGAATCAATGCTTATAAGGATCAAGGTAGATATGATCACCATCCTAAGCAGAAGGCCTGGGATTTTTGTTTTACTAATTAATCACTAGGACTGAAATATATGGATAGCCACCCAAGGTCTAAATTATTCTTTACAACCTGAAGAACTCCAGGTCTGATGAGCCAAGGTCAGACCTGATTGACTTTGACTTGAATAATGACCTGAGTCAATTGACAGACTTCAGTAAATCTTCCTCATAGCATTCCTTAAAAGCATCTGAAATCTTTTCTAAGCTCAGAATGTACCAGGGGATAGGATTAGGATTAGGGAGGGAATTTTCAGAGTTCTAGAGGATTATACAACAGTGGTTTGGAACTATTTCCTGGGAATTCAGAATGCTATTTGTGCTGCACCTGTTAGAGTGAAGGCTTATGGAATTCAGGTGATAAGTAGAGTTTTGGTCTGGGTTTATCTCATAGTATGTGAAGAGAGTCCCTGAAGCTATTTGGTATTTGTTTTATCAGTTTCTGAATGCACAGTTGGAAATTTTTTTTCAGCCTCTGGCAGAATCCACAATTTCCATCTTTGTCTCTCTAACATATGGCATAACACATTAGTACATGATAGAAAGTGTGGAGATCCCTGTAGTTCCCAGTAATTAACGAAACAGACCAAAGCAATACTTTTCTCTGAGGAGATCAGGTGACTATATCTTGTCAATCATTTGAATGATGAATCTTAGAGAATAGCTATACATTATCGTAAGTTTAATCAGGTGTGACTTCAATTGTAATTGGTGTTGCACTGGAGACTCTGGTACATGATAAACAGCTACTGATATGGTAACTGTGTCTTCTCTACCAATAAACCTAAAATAACCTTAATAGTAACCCCCAAATAACCTTAAAAGTGACTTGTTTCATATGGCAAAGATAGCCATATACTTTTACTGTATTGCTTCCTGGTTATGTCAACTCTCTAGTTCTATAAATAATTTAGATTGAAGGACTTTTAATAATTTTGTCATGCCACAGAACAGCTTGATGATAGAACCTGATGAACAAGAAATAGAAAGTATCCTTTACCCTCCCTGCTTAAAATATGGTCCTCAGACCAGCAGCAGCACCTGCGAATTTTTTTAGAATTGCAGAATTTCAAGCCTCATTCCATGCCTACTGAAGCAGACTCTTCTATTTTAGCAAGATTCTCAAGTGATCTGTATGCATATTAAAGTTTTAGGAGCCCTGCCCTAGACAGCATGTAAGTATTCCCCTTTCTGGAAGGAGAATAGTTCTGAGGTACAAGTCATGAACAATAGTTGATGATTTAGACACATTACCAGGAGAGTGGAAAGAGCAGGATTCACAAGTAGGTCTAGTGAAAAGTCTTGTGGATGGATCTCTTGGATAGATCTAGAACATGACAAAATTTGTCTTCCCTGTGGGTCCCACTGCAGAGGAGTCTCTCAGTAATAAGCTGAAAGGTTCATTTACTTGCCCAAGTTCACACAATTCTTACATGAAGGAAACGACATCTAAACCTAGGCAGTTTGCTCAAGAGTCAAGATCAGGTACACTAAAGCCAAGCACCCTCTAAAGTTCCCTGTGGGAGACTTAGTGGAGAAGTCTACTGCTGATGCAGACCTCTTAGAGAAGGGCATGCTAAGGAGCTGCCTCAGGAAGGCGGTAGGGAGATGCTTCCTCCACTTTGTGTAACTTAAATATGGCGATGGGGCTGAACAACTGAAGAGAGTGCTTAAAGACAGGTTACACACAATTTCTCCCTCTGGAACAGAAGTCACACATGTTTACTTACAGTCCACTATAAAATATTAGCGATCCATAAACTTGGGGTCCTTCAGCTGTGATTCAAATTCACTGCATGTACAGCTTCCAGCTGACCCCTGTGTCACCTCTATGGGACTTGGGAGGCAAGGAGAACCATGGCAAATAAGATGCTTCTGCTGCCTGCCGTACTGCAGGTAACACAGTCCCCGAGTGGTGACCTAGGACACATCACGCATCTTCTCTCAGCACCCCTGAAGCTGTGGCAGGTTAACTTACTACTTGCATTCATAGAGTAACATGGCAAACATTCAGTTTTTGACAATAATTTGGAAGAGGAGGCTTTTCTTGAAGACCCAAGGGCTTTTTTACAAGCTTGAGTAAGGCTTTGTCTTTGAATGGATGCACCAACAGACTAAAGTGAAAGAGAAAAGAGGAAATCACTGATAGCTGGTGATAGTCAAATGGATTTGTTCAGCAGGAACTGATTACAGTGTACAGTATATGAATTAGTCCACTAAGTCAACGAGACAGGTAATGACAAACCCTGGAAATTCCTGAAGATCATTTACTATTAGATATTAGTTAGTTGCTAAAGCAATGGCTCAAAATTTTAACTATTTTAAAATATCTTCTTATTCATGTTGAAGATACCAAGCTAGAAAGAGGTCTTCTTTTTGTAGAACATTTGTACATAATGACACCAATGCAAGGCATGCTTAAGTCTTCACACTTCAAAGAAATGACCTTTAAGTCACACTTAGGGAAAGTAAGCTAAAAATCAGTGGGGCATTCCAGTTGCCAAGGACACTTGTAATCATTTCCTTAATTGTCCTTGACAATCTTATTATCAAAGATGTGGGACATTAATTAATGATGGAACATCTATTCCTGGAAAAATAGGCCTTGGAGGCACAATAGAGAGCTTCTCCTCCATACATTCTTTGTGAATGCTGCTTCTACAGTGTGGGTCATCCATGTTGCAAGCGTTGCCCGGATGGCATGTAAACATCTGGAGCACTCAATTGTCTGAGAATTGGATTGAATAAAATCAATGCTGATAATGCTGAAAATATGTTCAAAACCAATGTTCCCTAAAGAAGCTTTTATGCCTAGATTAGTATCAGTGTTTAATTGACAGCCTCTTCACTTGGTTAATTACTTGGTCTATTGTGGCAGGGAGAGGGAGAAAAGGACAAAAGCATTTGTGTTATGAATCGTTGCCAATAAGGGAATCAAATGAGAGAAAGCTGAACACCCTGCCCCAGAATACTGTCTTCCATAAAATATTCCTTGCACATGATTTTTTTTTGAATGACTGTCTTTACAAAAATGAAAAGTGTTGAAATAGAGCCTCTTTCGCAATAAAAGTTAGAACCGTTGTGTTTTTATGTAACTGTGGAGGGCAAACTCTGAGGTGAACTTCTTTTTGCCTTCATGTACCTTGCACTGTAAATGAAAGGACATGAGATACTGAGATATGAAAACAGGTTGATGATTTATTCTTTGTACCTTTGAACTTCAGTATAAACTAAACCTTTTCTACAAAAAGAAGCAGAAATTGGGCTACTATGAAAATCTTTATATTTATTCTTGATAACTTTAATTTATAACACCGTGGTATATTTCTTTTCTAGAATGGAAGGAAGTTATGGCAATCCCTATGTACTCTGCAACAGCATGTTGACATTTGAAGACATTGAAAATATGAGTTCAGAAAACATGTTCCTCTTAGTTTGTCTCCTTTTCCAGTACATCCTCATCAGTCTGACCTCTGAACATTGTTGCTCCCAAGGCTCAGTCTAATGCTTAACTCTTGGTCCTCTGCTCTTTTCTCTCTGCACTTACTTCTTTGGTGACTTCAGTCTTTAAATAGCATCTATATATTAGTGACTCCTATGATTGTATTTCCAGCCTGTACCTCTTCCCTGAACTCCACTTGGCTGTCTACTGGGCATTTTTTTTTTTTTAGGGCCGCACTTGCAGCATATGGAAGTTTCCAGGCTAGGGGTCAAATCGGAGTTGCAGCTGGAGCCTACGCCACAACAATGCAGGATCTGAGCCAAGTGTAGTGTCTGACCTACACCGTAGCTCACAGCAACACTGGATCCTTAACCCACCGAGCGAGGCCAGGGATCAAACCTGTGTCCTCATGGATACTAGTCAGGTTCATTACCACTGAGCCAAGACAGGAACTCCTCTACTGGGCATCTTAACATTTTCAAAACTAAAACCTTCTTGGTTGTCTGTTCTTCTCACTGTTCTTCTATCACTCCCACAGTTCTTCTATCACTCATTTTTTCTGACCATCCTATCACTCTTTCGACTGAAGTAGAGCCAACAAATCTGATGAGCATTAAAACAAACAATAAACACTCACCACTGCTACTCTTACATGTTTATCCTTTCTTGTTTATTACTTCAGCCTCCTCTCTCATTCTCTTCTCTTTCATACTATTTTAGTTTCTTTTTTTTAAAAAAAAAAACCCTCAGCACTTTACAGATGCTACCTCATTGTAATTCTCATGAAAACATTCTGGCAGGGGCACGGTTATACCCCATTTATACATAAAGAACCTGAGGATCAGAAAGGTTAAGGCGTTTATAAGGAGCTGAACCAGCCTTTCTGATTCTTAAGCTTATATCCTATTAAACCACAGCATGTATCATATTCAGGTCTTTAAACACCTGTCAATTTAATTAAAACATTAGTCAGAACAGTTATTTTCTGTCACTAATGAGACTGATGGCCTGAATGCTTCATTTTCAAGTATTGGTTTTGTTAGAAATGAGCCTCATCTAGACTTTACTGAGCCTGTTGCTCCACATGGGCTAGAAGCCAAGCAAATCATTGTCCTCTGTGAGAAGAGCAGCAGGAACATCAGAGAAGAAGCCAAGGAAAAGCAGAGGGAAAGAGCATGACTTGGCTCCACCAGTTAAAACTTGATCTGTGCCATGGATACTCATTCAAATGAATTTATGGGGTTTTTTAAAAGATCACCATTAGTGCCAAAATTCAAAGCCAAAGGATCATGCCATGTTGACTGATGTGAGTGACATTAGAACTCAATGGTCAGGCAAGTCCTACGGTTTTATCCCAATATGCGTCATACTTGGATTAATGTTTATTTAGGCAAGACATAGATATTTATCTTTTTATTTCTGTCGGGAAAAGGAATAGATCTCATAAGTCATCTAATTTGTCCTCTTTAATTTAGGCCTACATATGTCTAAATGCATAAGTATCTTCTGTGGGCTTAAAGATTTCTAGACCAGAATCATTCCCACTGTCATATTCCACCAGGATGGTGGAGATCGTGATACTGAGCTTGTGCTGATTTCTGTACAAAAAACGAGGCTACCAGGCCACTGAAGTCAAGCTTAGAAAACATTTACTGAGCACTTACTGCATGCAAAGTAGATGTTATTATTCCTACTTTGTAGATGAGGAAATTGAGACTCAGAAGGGTTAAATAAATAGTTAAATAAATAGTTAAAGTCAGTGCCACTAGTTAGTTGCAAACATTCTCTCTGGGATCTCCACTTGCAGCCTGGCATTCTTTACCCCCGTGATTGTTAAAACAAAAATATAGTACAACAACAACAAAAAGTGAAAAGCTTGCATTTTAATAATAATGACATTTTATTGATGTAAAAAATGTAATAATTCTACTTTTGTGAAGACAGGATTTAATGCACAATTGACATCATATTGTAATGCCATATCTATGGAATCATGACTGACATCCATAGATAAAATATTATTCAGATGGATAGTAATCATAGATAACATGCTTGTTATATTTATCTTCCATGTATCTTCATTCAGACCATTGTTTTTAAACCCTAAAAAAGATTTTATTATTACTGAATGTAGAATTTTGTACCAATCATGCTTAAAGTCCAGTTTAAGAACTTGGAGCCACAAACCACATTACTAATAGAGATATAGAAGAATGTTAGAGCATCAGCTAATTGTCTAAAGAATATGTTGATACTATAAGTATAAAAGTAATAGATGCAAACCAAACTCTCTAATTTGCTTATAACACCTGTGTAATACATCATAATTTGACTTGAGGATATAATCGGATTTAAGATTTACTATGCCAACATTGCAGTGAGATTTCCTAGATATTTATCACCAATGAGAGAAACGCCTGTAATGTCTATCCCAGAAATTCACACACACAATTACAGTAACCTGCTGCTCATTACAGGTTAAGAGGCACGTTCTTGTGGAACCCAATGCCTCAGCGATAGTCACAGCTGTATTTGACAGACATGACTGTGTTCCTGCCAGGGGCATGTTTCATTCTTTCAAAGCATGCAAAAAAATGAGAAGGTAAAAGAAAAGAAGTTATACGAAAGGAATAAAATGAAAAAGTGATTGATAAGGTTTGCTGGGTAGCAGAACGAATCACATGCTAGTTCTGTAATTATTCCAAATTACAATGTAAACATCCTAGTGGGTATCTGACTACTTTGACTATAATTGTCAATATACCTTTTTGGGGGACCTTAATTACTTAAAGTCTAGAATTTTAGTTCCTACACACACACATATTTTATCAGGAATAAAATTACTGATTTTAAATTTTGAATTTTCAACTCCTGTTCACTCCTCCATCCTTACAATAAGATTATTTTCCCATCTGAGGAACAGGAACTGCTCATGTCAGAAATCACCAATATTGTCCATTCTGTCAAATCCATTTGACACTTCCCTATCCTCATCTTACTTGGTTTATTAACAGAATTCAACACAGCTGACTTCTCTCTCTTTTTCTCAAACCTTTTATTCTCAACTTGGATGAAAACATATGCTTATGCTTCTAGAGATTTTGTATGACAAGGCAATTTAGACTTTGATGCCAAACTGCATGGGTCTGAATCTCAGTTCATACACTTACAATGACCCTGAAAAAATTAGTTTTAACTTAGCTATAACTTGCATCCCTTATATGTGCAAAATGAGATGCTAATAGCATCTGCCTGATTAGGTTGTTATAAGGACTAAATAAAGTAATATTTATTTATAAAGCATTTGGAAAAGTGCCTGGCATATGGTGAACACTGTAAAAATATTAAATAATTTTAGTATTAACTCTTTCTAACTGCTCCTTCTTTGCTGATTCAACTTAGCTTATAAGTGTTGGCATTCCCTGGTGCTGGGTCATTACCAGTGCTCTCTTCTGGTCCCATAGTTTCAAATTTCACTTATCTGTTGATGAGTCTTGAATATATGTCATCTCTCCTCTGGACTCGAGACTCTCAGATGCAACTGCTTAGCTCAAAATAACCTAAACCATAGATAAGTATTGTAGCTCATATAACAAGAAGTTCTAAGGTAAAGTGGTTATAAGTAACTAGTCAATTAATATAGCAGCTCAGACATATCATTGCATCCCTAAGGTCTTTCCATTTTTTTTTTCACTTTTTCATCAGCTAGCTCTCCCAGTTAACAGGATGGCCACAGCAGACACGGTCATCTTGTTTAGAACCAACAGTGTCTATTGCAGGATCTCTCAACCTTGGTAATACTGACATTTGAGGCTGGATAATTCTTTGCTGTGGGGACTGCCCTATGCATTGTAGGCTGTATCGTCATATCCCTGGCCTGTACTCCCTGGATACCAGTAGCATGAAGATATTGCTGAATGTGCCTTGGGGTAACAAATTGCTCCCAGATGGGAACCACTAGTCTAATATTATCAAAAGAGCTAACTCCTTCTGTGAGTCTCTTTCACAAATAAGGGAACCTCTCAAAGAAAACTACCTCTCAGTTCTCATTGTCTAAATCTACATCACTTACCCTTTCCTAAACCAGTCACTAGCAGGGTAAATAGGATTACTATGATTGGTTGATAGTAACTAACATTTTCTGGGGGTAGGAGTAGACATTTGAATAGAATTGGCTGGGCCTTCAGGGGACGAGGGTGTTGGTAGGAATAAGCAGTAGCTGGGTCCCATCCATTTCATCTTTGCGCTGAGACTAAAAGTTAGTCCATGCCTTTCTTTATCACTATATATTTCAGCCATGCTGTTTTTCTTTCTATTCCTCAAGTGCACATTTCTCATTCCCATTTTAAGCCCTTTGTATTTGCTAATTGCTCTTCTTGGCATTCTCTTGCCCCAGAACTTTTTATTGGAGATACTTTCTTGTCAGTTAGGTCTCAGATCAAGCATCACCTCCTCAGTGACTCCTAACGTAAATTAGCACCCTTCCGCCCAGTCACTTTCTAGTACAGCATCTAATTTATTTTCTACATGGTCCTTATTACTTTCTGAAATGTACCTGTTTAATAGTGGCTGGCCTCCAACAAAATGTAAACTGCTAAAACAGGAGCATTGTTCTTTCTTGTCTTTCATTGTATTCCCAGCACCTACAACAGGACCTAAAATATTATAAGTTCTCAATAAGCATCTCTTGTATGACTCAATGAATGAATACCTAAGAAATGTGTCCTGGAGCAGGTGGAAGGAATCACCTGAGAAACTCCAAGAAATAGTTGAGGGGCCAATTTAGGGTGATAATTTTCTATACTCAGTCTGGAATGGGCTCATTTCATTGATTTGGGAATATAAAAAATACATGATCTGACTTCCACTTTGGGCCAAGATTTACCTTCTTGGGCAGGATTTACCTTCTCACCTTAAACAACTAGAAAGGACAGGATTTACCTTCTCACCTTAAACAACCGGAAAGCAGACAAACAATATGAAATATTTGCTTTCAGGCTTTGGACACCAGATAGCATGGGGGCAACAATTCTTGAGATACGAAAATCAAATCAGAGGAGCCCTCCATGCCCCTGCTTAATTAATGCCTGGAGAATCATCAGGCTGCTTTGCGGGGAAGGAGAGTCCATGAAGACCCTGGTAGTTTTCCATGTTTGAAGAGAAGGGTTGAGAGTTTAGGGGATACTGGAGAGAACTAGGGAGATATGGAGAGTGCCCCCTCCTCATCTATACCTGAATAGTGATGACATGCATGCAAGGAAACTATCTGAAACTGGAGGAAATGACCTACAAGGAGCAGGTAGAGCAATCCTAGGAATTCTCCCTGGGGATAGCACATGTCCCAACAGCCAAAGTGTAAAGCCTGGTAATACATGTGACGTGGGGTAGACTACTCTGAAGGCTATTTCCTCAGTAATGCAGAAAAGCTTAAGCTTGAGTCTAAAAGGCTGCTCTAAATCTGCCTTACTAGGCTTAAAGGCTGCATCATTTCACTCCCTCACCTGGAATATACGAGGCTTCTGATTTCTCTTTGTCCTCACCAATATTTGTTACTGTTCATTTCACTGATTATAGCCATCCTAATGTGTGTGAAATGGTGCTTGTGGTTTCGAGTTGCATTTCCCTAATGACTAATGATGTTGATGGAGCTTTTCATGTGCATATTTGCCACTTGTATATCTTATTTGCAGAACTGTCTATTTGAATTCTTTGCACATTTAAAAATTGAGTTGTATTTTTATTCTCAGATTGTAAGAGTTTTTGACATATTCTGGATACCGTCCCTTATCAGATATATAATTTGCAAATGTTTTCTCCCGTTCTGTAGTTTGTATAAAGACTTTTTCAATACTGTCATTTGAAGCACATAAATTTTTAATGTATTTTGATTTAAGTTTATTTATTTTTTCTCTTTTGTCACTTATGCGATTGGTCATATCTAAGAAATTGTTGTCTAATCCAAGATAAATCCAACATCATTTACACTTACGTTTTCTTCTAAGAGGAGCTTTTTTAAAAAATAGTTTTAGCTATTTAGTTTAAGCCTGATCCATTTTTAAATTGTAGTGAAATACACATAACATTTGTCGCCTTAACTATTTTAAAGTCTACAGTTCAGTGGCATTAAATACAGTAATATTGTGTAGCCGTCCATCTCCAAAATTCTTTTCATCTTGCAAAATTGAAACTCAATACCCATTAAGCAACTAACTCCCCATTCTGCCCTCTCCCAGTCCTTGGCAATGACTCCCATTTTACAACAATATCACTTCAGTCTTATGTAATTTTAGATTACTAATTTTTTTCAAAACAGTTTTAATAAGGCTTTTAGTTTCCATTTTGAAATTGAGAAATGCTATTTAGAAATGTGTCTTTTGCAGGTTATTTTCTAAGGTGATTTTAATAGGAAGCTAGTCTTATTCGTTTCTGGTTGATTCTTAATCATATATATTTGGTTATAGTTAATTATTTTAAAATAAATTTATTGAGTTACAATTGATATTTAATTAAATCACTTATATTTAAAGTGTACAATTTGGTAATTTTTGTCTGTATAGTTGACCCTCTGTGTCCATGGGTTCTGCATCTAGGGATTCAGCCAACAATGGTTACAACTCTTTAGGTAGCATTTACATCGTATTAGGTACTATAAGTAATTTGAGATATCTACGAGTCTTTATAAGATCACAAGTTTTCATTTCTCTTAGATAAACACCTAGGAGTGGAATGGTTGTGTTCTATGCTAGACGATAGTTCAATTTTAAAAAAACAGAAAATTTTTCCAAATTGACCCTATTGTTTTCCATTCCTACCAGCAGTGCATGAGATTTCTACTTCTTCCACATCCTCATTGACACTTTCTATGGTCTGTCTTTTCAATATTAGATATTTTAGTAGGTTGTAGGAGCATCTCACTGCAGTTTTAATTGGCATTTTCTTCAAATCTGTACGTTTCTCTTCATGGATTGCAGCTCTAGATAAAATATTTCAGCAGGCAATTTAAAGCTACATGGTGAAGGATAAAAATGGAAGTCAAGGTTGGAAATAAAGTCTATGAGAAATAGTTATAATGAATTAAAAATAAAATTGGTCACTCTGCCCAATTATCTAATTCTTTAGATACTAGGGATTGTATTAGAACTCTCTCATTTCTCAAATATTCTGATATGAAAAATCAGGATGAAGAAAAATTGGAAATTATATTTTTACAGACTGTTAACGACAGCTTTAGCATATTAAAAAGATACAGAGTGGGAAGCTTTTGAAAGTTGTCTGTGTGTGTGTGAGGTCTTTCTGACTTTTCTACAGTTTGTTTATTAAGATTTGTCCTTGATATAATTAAGATAGTCTCTAGGAGTGGAGAAAAACAGTAAGATGAATCTAGGATTTGTGAAATTTCCTTGAGCTCTATCAGATGACATTAAGTCACAGCTTTTTAGTGGAAATAAAGCCCTGCTGTTTCAAACAACTAACACTGTTAAATCAACCCTTTATTAAACTTTCGCTCCTTTCAGTCTCTTCAAACTTCTCTCAAGGATAAACATTTTCAAAGGGCAATAAAATATTAAATATATGTTCCTGTAATTCACTTGGCATGATGATTGTTCCCAGTGAGGTTGTAAATATCCATTAGGCTTGCTCTATCAGGAGTGGGTTTTTTTTTTCTCTTTATTTCCTGCAGATTTCAACTGATTTCATTTTTACTTACTCTAATAATGTATAGCTCAAATATACAATTTTTTGCCCTTGCTCTATGCTGAGCACTTTGAACACATTTTAAAGTGTTCACAAAAATCCTCTGAATATGGTTTTTCAATGTTTATTATATGTATTATTATTAATACCTTTATAGGAGTTTATCAGTACTGATATTAACAAAATATTAAAGAAAAATTTCACCTTAACAAAATATTGAAGAAAAATTTCACCTTAGATCATCTTTATTGGTAGATAATATGCTCACCCTTCAGTATCCACAGATGATTGCTTCCGAAAGACTGCCCCCCTCACCGCCCCCACCTGGCAGATACCAACATCCTCAGATGCTCAAGTCCCTTAGGGCCACAGCAGAGTGAGCTTCCATATTCGTGGATGGATCCTCAGTTGATTGACTCTTTGGATGCAGAATTCATGGCTATGAGGGCCCACTGTGTATGCAGAATTCATTTTTAAATTCTATAGTGATTTTCTGTATTTTTTTTCTTACCTTAGGTTCCAGGAATTTACTTTTATCTTCTATCTTGATAATCTCATCTTTAGAACTATATCCTCCTGCTTTCAGCTGAAAGTAGAAGTCTTCCAGGTTCTGATCTGTGCCAGTTTCTGTTAGTGTTCATTTCTACTCATGTCTCTATATACCGTATTTCAAATTTTAAAATCCTCTCAATGACTTGGATCCCGTGTATAAAAATGAGAGACAATTTACATGGTATACCCCTCAATTTTTCTGTGATAGCCTGCTCCCAAATATGCCTGTCAGGTATTTGAACTTTTTCCTATTTTTATATACAGAAACATTTCTCTTTGTCTTTCTTTTAAAGCTTTCTTATCAGATTCACTCTCTTTTAATCAGGTTTTGTGGTCTTGAGGTTTATACAGTTTGGAGGGAAGGGCTTTTTAAGAAAGAGAAGGCAGGGAGTTCCCGTCATTGCACAGTGGAAATGAATCCATCTAGGAACCATGAGGTTGCTGGTTCGATCCCTGGCCTTGCTCAGTGGGTTAAGGATCTGGCGTTGCCCTGAGCTGTGCTGCAGGTCAAAGATGCGGCTCAGATCTGGTGTTGCTGTGGCTGTGGTGTAGGCTGGCAGCAACAGCTCGGATTTGACCCCTAGCCTGAGAACTTCCATATGCCAGGTGCAGCCCTTAAAAAAAAAAAAAAAAAAAAGAAAAGAAAAAAAAAGGAGAGAGAGAATGCAAACTTCTGATTATATGTTAGGCAAATATTCAGAAGGAGAACAGCAATGGCAGCAAATTATAAATTTTGAAAAGCTGACAGTATCACAAACACTACAAAAGAAATAAACAGCATATTATTTTCTATTCTTTGTGCTGTATACCTTTGTAATACATTTTGTCTTACTTTTTTTGGTCTGTCTACTTTTTGATCACCTATTATTTAATAAACAATTTATAAATTTCTTTCCTATAGATAGAGTAGAAAAGTAGTTCTAACATGAATGATAGAAATTTTTTTTTATTATAACAGTTGGGACATGTGAAATATGTGAATTTATATACTCACTATTTGTAGTTGTGACAAAAGTTTATGTCCTACCAATATTATAATTCTGGCCAATTCTATTTCATGAGATTCCCACTGAAAAGGGAAAAAAAGATATGTGGTGGTGCATTTGCAATACTCTATACTGCATTATTGAGCAGTAACAACCTTTTTTGATGAAGTGTTCATGAAAATTGAGCACTTGCCTTACAGTTTTATGCTTTGGAAAAGAGGAAACGTTTTCCATAACTAGCTTCTCCCTCCAAACAATTCAAACCTTATTTTTCCTCTACTGCACACTTGTTGGGAACTGGCCTTGTAGGACGCAGTCAGAGAATTGTCTCTGACGGCAGACTATTTTGATATTTTCGCTGTTGCTGTCCCTCTGTGTCACACTAGGTGAGTTGTCACAATAGGCAGAAGGAGTATCTAGGATTTAGCTACATTCAAAAAAGGCTGCAAACCACATAACTGGATTTCATGACAATGAAATTATTTGTTCAATTCAGCTTCCTGTTAGCCAGTTTCTAAAAAGGCTTACAGCTCCTCTGCAGTACCATCCCCACCCCAGCATGAAGGAAAGAGTGACAGGGAAAGTCAATATGGAAAAAGATAGCTGTTTTATCCACTCTTATAATGTCTTTATTTTGATAATTATATAAAAACTGATAACTCATGTATGCATTGCTGGAGCCACTCCCAGAATCTTGAAAGGAACCTGTGCCAGGGAGGGGCCCTGAAGTTTCAGCCCATGTAGCTTGTTGTAAATCCAGCTCTAGTCCTAACTGAGGAAGCTTTGGAAGAATAACTGTCGTTCACACATGAAAGCCATTCCACTGCCAAATGTTAGTGTGCTTTTCCTCATACCTTCACACAAAACGCATTTGCCTTCTCCCTCATTTGATCAACCATATTTATTGAGCACTTACTATACACTAGGTTCTGTGTTCAGCTCTGAAAATACAATGATGCATAAGATCTACAGGGCGCTTCCTCTCATAGAGCTAGAGTCCATGGCAACTACTTACATGTCTAGTTAGAACACCTCAGGTTTGCAGTCAGCTGTCAGCCTTCTTAGGGCCTGTCCCACTGTGACTAATTCTTTAGGCTACATTCAGCCTAAGCCTTGGCCCGGATTACATACCACCACCCAGTTCGTGGAACCATCATGGCTTTCCCATCATGCTGTGCTTTAAGATCACTTACAAGGCCCCTGTTACACACTCCTGGCTGATTCAGTGGACTCATTTCCCTATCCCATTATGACTGTTCAGCTCATGAGGACTTCCTTCTGCTGTTTATTTTCCCTTTCCATCCAAGTTATCCCTCTTCTAGATTTTCATTACCTCACCTGCCACTCTATGTAAGTACTCCTCACATACAATGTAATCACCTCACTCTGAACTGCCCATCATCTGCACAAAATCCTCCCTGAATCAAATGGGATAGTTTATCTTCATCACTTACCACATCTTTTGGGGGAAAACTTATAAATTCCATTTTCTACGTAAAAATCAAATTTCTCATTTTATTTAGTCTTGAGCAGGAGCATGATACTATAAATTTGATACTTATTTTAAAATGCATGATTTTATGTAATTCTTTTAATGTTAGCTTTCAGTTAAGGAATCATTTCTTTTCCAACTGGAGAGAGGATAAAGACTTGAAAGGAGGAAATTTGGTGGTTTATGCACAACTGCAATACTTATTGTCTGATTGAGAGCTAGAGCTCATTCAGGTGGTATTTGGCTGGATTTGCAAGGCTTGCATCCCAGATTAGCTTTGCTTTCCAATCCAGATGTGGATGTATGGAATGACCATGAGCCAAATGCAGAAGAATACACAAGTTGGCTGTAAAACCTGATGACCTATCTAGTGGAAAGATGAAACTTGACAGAGACCTGGAGATGGGCTCAAACTCCACTCTGAGATGCTTAAGAATCTGGTAGGAGACACATTCAAACCTTGAGGGGAAATGGTGAGCTTGAAAATGTACTAGTTGAAAGGTGCAAAAGGCTCAACCTAACCTTCTTTGGAAAGGCGATCTCTGTCCTGGTGGCTTTCATAGAGTAAGTCTATTATCCCTCTTACAGCCTTGCTAATGACAGTTGGAGCTCACATGGACTGAGCCATAATCAATTAAATATTCTAAATGTATAAACAATCTCTGTGAATCGATGAGACGTGTGGTCTTGAAGATAAAAGGATAACAGGTGTAGAGTTGCTGTTTTCTCAAGCTGGTCACATGAAAGGAGAAAACAGTGATGTGTGCAGCTGTATTTATACCTTGTATTCAATCATGGAAAATGTAGCATTCAATTTCATTGTCCACTCATTGAAAGTAAATCTTAAATAATTCTTTTTGGAATCTCACGATTTAACTGGACGTAGAATTCAGCCCTTCACCACTCAACTCTGCCAAATTTTAAAATGCAATTCCAGTTGGTAAATGTAGTTTGAACTTTGTGAAGTCAAGGTAGTTAAGACCTATATTTTGTGAGAGTCTCTTAGAAATAGTGGCACCATTCCATCTGAGCAGGCACAATGCCTCTCTTAACAGATGGCTGGGAGAGAAGGCAGCCAAAAGACCATGTATGAACAACAAATGTGCCTGCTAAGGGCGGGAGTCCAAGTGGCAAATGTCGAAATTGTTTTCCATCCCAAGCTTTCAGGCCTGTGGCACCGGGAATGGGGAGTCAGTTGACTCTTGTCCACTAAAAAGAAATGACCAACAGCTCCCATGACTCTAGGAAAGGAGACCAGGAGACCTGGGAGTGGCAAATGCTCACTGTCCTTGTACCCTTATGTGGAAGTCCCTTCTTTTCTTTGTTAGCACCGGATTTATCTTGCGCTCATTTATACAAGCCAAAACCTGGTGTCTCAAGAACACAGATAGGCAATTTGGCTTCTCTAGAAATGAAAAGTATTTCCAACCACAGGCATCAGATACAAAGTTATATTGCTCAAGAAGACAAGATATTATTTATAAGAAGGAAGCTGTCTTTGATGGTTGCTACTCTCCTTATTGTGCTTTAAACAACTTTCTACCAAATAAGTGTGGGTCTGACTAGTTTATCTCTTATCTGTCTCCTTCAAGTGCTGTAAGGATAGTACAATATCTCAAGTCTTGCTTGCATATGTCAGGACCTCTGGAATGAAAAACTACAATTTATGTGAATTTTGAAGCTATATTGTTGGATGATCAGTTTTACATCAATGAGGGGTTTTTTTGTATAGTCTGTGGATGGAACTGAAATTTTTATAGAAACATTATTTTCTTGAAATCCAATGTCAATGGGTAAAGAGGGTGTGGAGTTTGAGCTCATATGTTTATATGAGGATGTTTTCTGTATGCAAATGGATAGGTACAAATATGAATATGAGAAATTTTTCATTTTGCTGGATTTATCTATATTAATTATTTGCACAACTGGATTTACTCAGTACTCACTTGAAATGGCACCAGAATGTGACAAGTACAGAGCAATAGGGTGGATAACAGGTCCCATTGTAAAATGAGGTGTTTGTCTGTTAGACTTATTGTGGGACTTTTTAGTTCTTGGAAGTGGTTCTACTTTTTAAAATTATTATATATTCAGTGAGTGAAGGTAAGAGGGAAGGAAAATCCACTTGGTGCCATAAAATCTGGATAAGGAGGCCTAATACTACTTCTCAAACAGTGGGTGCCCACTGCCCCTCCTCCCTAAGATTTCAACCCAATCTTTATCAGATGGATCGTACTCTCTATTATAATTGGAACCCACTCACATTAAATACAATATGGATGTAAAGGCCTTTTAAAAATAGCATGTGTTTTTATGTTTCAGATAAATGAGAATCTTTATATAAAATATTACTGGGTTATTGACTTAAGAATTCTCCTATCTGCTGAATCTAATTAATACAGCAAGTGTTGGTTATTCTGACAGTGATGCAGCTTTGTGAAATATATTCCAAGATATTCTTTCCAGATCTTCTTGCCAGTTTTTTTTTTGTTTGAGTCTTGAAGCTGAAAATCAATCATGCTGACAATTCATGTTATTTACATTTTTAAAAATAATTTACCAAATCCAGAAATATTATCCCTAACTTTTTTTTTACAACATAAATTTTATTTATTATGGTGACATTTAAAATTTTTCATCTGTAGTTTAAAATAACATTGGTTTGGAGTTCCCATCGTGGCTCACTGGAAACGAATTTGACTAGCACCCATGAAGATGCAGGTTCAACCCCTGGCCTCGCTCAGTGAGTTAAGGATCCCAAGTTGCCGTGAGCTGTGGCAGCTGAGGTTGCAGATGTGGCTTGGATCTGGGGTTGCTGTGGCTGTGGCATAGGCTGGCAGCTCTGACTCTGATTCGACCCCTAGCCTAGGAACCTCCGTATGGCGCCAGTGCCACCCTAAAAAGCAAAAAAAAAAAAAAAAAAAAAAAATAATTAAAAAAAACCATTGGTTTAAAATAATATAGTTTAAAATGACCTCTTAGGGAGTTCTCTTTTGGCACAGTGGGTTAAGGACATGGCATTGTCACTGCGTTAGCTTGGGTCGCTGCTGTGGCTTGGGTTTGATTCCTGGCCTGGAAACTTCCACATGCCAAGGACATGGCCAAAAATAAACACGACATCTTAGTATTGTTGAAAAGCTGAATTGTACTCAGAATTTATATTCATAGTTTAATTTCTTAATTTAAATTTTATAGAATTATAAAATATAACATGAACATAGTTCTGGAACCAAAAATCACGGTTTAATGAAATCAGAATTTTTAATTTTATTTTTATTACAATTAATTTTTTGTGTGTGTGGCCACACCAGTGGCATATGGAAGTTCCTGGGCCAGAGATCAAATCCAAGCCACAACTGCTGACCTGTGCTGCAGCTGCACAATGCTGGATCCTGTAAACCATTGTGCTGGGCAGGGGATGGAACACACATCTCCATGAAAACCTGAGACGCTACCATCAGATTCTTAACCCACTGTGCCACAGTGGGAATTTCGGAATATTTAATTTTTTGATTTTTGTTTAAAGATTTTTATTTTTTCCATTGTAGTTGGTTTACAGTGTTGTGTGAGTTTTCCACTGTACAACAAAGTGACCCAGTCAGACATATTTATCTACATTCTTTTTCTCACATTATGCTCCATCATGTTCCATTACAAGCGACTAGATATAATTCCTTGTGCTATGCAGCGGGACCTCCTTGCCTATCCACTCCAAATGCAATGGTTTGCATCTATTAACCCCAAATATTTAAAGTGCTGAACGAAAAAGTCTATCAGGCTATTTGGATTATTTAATTATTGGAGCTATGCTGCCCTCTACTGACAGTATTGGACAACTTGTTTTATTTGCTTGTTACTCTCATTGCCTAGTACCAAGCCTGTAAATTTAGAGTTGTCTTTTCAATCCTGGTTGACTATTAGAATCACCTGAGAAGCTTTTAAAATTATCCCTATTCCCACCACCTAATAAAGATTCTGATTTATTCACTCATGGCCTGGCATCAGCTCTTTTGATAAGCTCCCCGGGAATTTCAAATTTGCATCATGTTAAGGAATGTTAATTGAGGCACAGAAATAAAGTATTCCCAATAACGATCATACCCCTGTGCCAGAGCATTTAGCACACTAGTGATCAATAGTCTCCGTCGTCTGTTTTTTAGTGCCATTGTCGGAGACAGTTTCTATCCAAAAATTCCCCTGATTAACCATGGGTGAGGTCACAACACAGGCACAGCAGTATGTGACACAGATGTGCAGAAACAGATGCACGATTGCAGGAGCCCCTCTTCTTCCTGTATCCTCTGCATCCCAGCTTCCTGTCAACTTCAACCAAAATATAGGTTCATTGCTATAACTAAGAAGGCTTTAAAATTGATGTCAGTCCTTGTGGGAAGAAGGACAAACAAGACTGGGGGGATGGCACCTAAACAGAAAACAGGAATGGGAGGTTTTTTTAATCTCAAGGTGTGTGTGTGCATATTTGTGTCTCTTTGTGTCTGCGTGTCTGTGTTTCCTGCCTTTCTATTTGGAATGTAATTCCAAGAAGAAATGGATTTTTATCTGTTTTAGGACAATGCCTGCCACATAGTTGTCCTTCAATAGACATTGTTTAACAGCTGAACAGATAAATGAATGAGTAGGCTTATGTGTGAGACTAAGAAAGGGTCTGATTATGAATAAATGTTCAAGGTTATGCAAGAAAGAATAGTCAAACCTAAGCTGGATGAAAGAAAAGACCTATTCAACTAAAAGACTGACAGTATATATCACTATAAAAAAAGAATGAGAATAGTGAGAAAAAGCAAATCTATAATTAATTTCTGGAAATCTGTGAATTGTGTCAAAACTCAATCATTCCAAGATTGACCTTAGAGGTTGTTTAAGATCACATACTAAAAACAAAACTAAACAGTCACCTTTGGAGCATTTTAGGGACCCGATTCATTATATTGATAACTGGCAAATGAAGAGAATCAGTCATTTATCTTGCCTTTTCTATACAAACTTTACCCCTGGGCATCCAAATACAAGTATACTTCTATAAAAGTATTCCAGTTAGTAAAGGAAGAAGAAGGTGTAGAATTAGACTATCACAGCGAATTAATGGTTTAGGCACTGAGCATCAATAGCCGCTAACAGGACAAAAGGAGGGGTAAGCAGACATTAGGTGCCTCTAGATGGAAGGACACACCACCTATGAACCAGTCTTCCTTAAAAAAAAATTGAACCTAAATCTGGCAGGGCTGTAGGCCAATCACCAATATATATGGAAGCCCAAACTTATGAAGCTGTATCACAGAGATGCAGTCAGCAAAATCCAGAATGGAGGAAATTGTACAGGACAAATAGCCTGGTTTCACCAAAACTAAATTGCCAGAAGGAGAGTCGGAGGAGGAATCTATTGATTAAAATATCTTAAAAGACATCTCAAACCAAACACAACGTGTAGGCTTCATTTGGAACTTAATTCAAACAAACTATAAAAATAAATGACATTTAATGGCCAGTTGGAATTTAAACATTTACTAGATGTTTGGTATGAAGAATTTATTAATTTTAGGTGTAATATGATACTATGTTTATGGTCATAAATAGCCCTTATCTTTTTGAACAAATACTGAAATAGTTATGAATTAATTAATATGTGTGATATTTATTTGAAAATAATAGGATGAGGGGAAGCTGATGGGGGTGCAGACACTTCGCATTGGCTCTGTGTTGATAACTGTGGAAACTGTGTATTGAGAATATGAAGACAAGTACTTATTTTTTTGCTTTTGTATAGGTTTGAAGTTATCCGCAATAAAAGTTAAAAAAAATTATCTAATGGGAAAAAAAAAGTCCTCACTAGGATGAGGTGGACTGGGGAGGGGTGTTCTTCACAAACTATTTAGAAACAGAGAAAAAAAGAAAGGAAAGAAGGAAAAAAGAAAGAAAGAAAGGGGGAGGGAGGGAGGGAGAAAAGGAAGGAAGGAGAAGGAAGGAAGGAGGTAGAAAGAAGGAAATGTTTTTAGTAGATTATATTGTGTCCATGGTAAGCTGTTCATTAGTACTGTTTTCCTCTGAAAGTGTTTTAAAATAATGCAATGCCTGCCTTTGATGCCAGCGTGCCAAGAGCATTTCCATTTACAATGAGGAGGAACAGAGAGATTACTATCCTTGCTGTGGGGTTTATGGGAAAGAACAGGAGGACAGGAATTTGTATTAGTGTTGCTTCTCTAGCACATACAGAATATTTATCCATGCTTTCTAGGAATATTTTTATATCAGTACTATTTAGAAGATGTCTCACCTGGAGCCCTCTGCTTATGTTTTTCTTTCCTGTGGAAAATCAATTATGATTTTTTCATCCAGTAACAAACTATCAGGAAAGTATAAGCTGGCTTTGTTCTCCCCATCCCATTAAAATGTCATTTTGCACTGCAGAGTAGGTACTTGGTTCCTAGAGGACTGATTGGATGAATGACTGATTTGGGGTGAATTATTCTGGTAGATCCAGCAGAGGGAGCAGTGACCATAGATTTGCAGACACAAAAGAGGATGAGGCTACTTCCCCCAGATAGATTGGATTTAAGAGCCTACCAGTTTCCTACTCCACCTGTATTTTATAGACCCTGGAACTCCAGGTTGATCAGTGAGTATCAGTAAGCATATCCCATTTAGTCCTAACCTCACAGTAATATAGAAAGATTCTTATGGAAATTTGGAGCCTGGAGACATGAATCCCAGATTCTCCTTGGGTGGGATTTTAATCCTCTTCGGAACCGGAAATTTCTTTTTAATCATCTCCCCTTGTTTAATTCTCCCATACCCTTTTCCTTCTCATTTTCCATTTTCTCAAAGCCTGGGCAATAGTGAGGTAGGAGCCAGCCTACATTTTTGTTCTGCCCAATTTAGATCAAGGACTGAAACTCTGACAGGAAGATGGCCTCTGCTGTTTCCAGCCAGCTGTCCCGTTATGCGCCCCCAAGGTAAAGACTGGGGATAGAGCAAAGACAGAGCTGTGGTGAGTGTCTTTTGGGCAAAGCTGAGGGGCAGTTAGCTCTGGTGGATAGGCTGAGGCACTAGGTGCCTTTTCTACTCTACTCTTTGAAAATGAACCAAACCACAGAAAGAAAGGCCTAAGGGACCAGAGTCTACTGACCATGATAACACTCTAAGAACACACAAAAAGCAACGGAGGGAGATACCAGCTTAGCTTCCCCTTGAGTGTAAAGGTAGGTCAACCTCTCCCGAGCATCAGCTAGCTCTTCAATTGACCATTCTTCTCACCAAACTCAGGGAGAAGAGAATTCCAGACTATGTGTCTCATTAAAATCAAATCGTTGTTATTATTTAGAGCAATATAAATTAGTCCTCATAGTTTCTTTTCTAGAAAGAACTGACCCCTGCTCCCCACCTTGCATCAGAAAATCTAAACTCTGGATGAGTATGTCTCAGACTTCAGTGTATGCAGGAATTACTTGGTGGACTGTAGTTCTGGGGGAGAGCTAGAGATTCTGAAAGGGTCTGACCTCGTTTCCGAAAACTTGATCTGTGAAACAGCCCCATTGATATCACCTAGGAGCTCATTAGAAATGCAGAAATGAGGTCGTGCAGCCTTTTTTTTTTTTTCCCTCTGTATGTTCAGATGTCCCTGATGATGGGATGGTGATGAGGATAATTTGAAATACCACTCATTGAGCACCCATCATATACCAGCAACTATATACACATCAACTCTAATGCAAATAGCATTGTCCTTATTTTACGTATGGAAAAGTGAACCTTGAAGAGGAAGAAGAGGATCATAACCTGCCCAAAGTCAGATAGCTGGTCAGTGCCCCCATCCATGTCTATGAATTCCAAAGCCTGGGTGCTGTTATCCCTCCACACTGCCATAACTGCTCCCTCATCCCACCACTGACCCCTATGGGATCCTCTGACTGCTTCTAGAGCCTCCCCTATTGCTTGGTTTTTCAGGATTCCCTGACTGCTTCTCCAGCCTACCCTACTGCAGATTTTTTTTTTTTTCATTACACTTGCTGTGTCTGCAGCATCTGCTCATGACCTTGTGCAGTACATCTGGTCAAGAGCAGTCATTCATTCCTGGGGCAGTTTCTATACTGGATTCCATTGGAACAGATCATTGTGGCCTCTTGCAGAGTTTACCAACTGTCTATTCTTTGTTTTAGAAGAAACAAGTTTCCTTCTCTAAGATTGTACTAAAACATTTAATTTGATTTTGTTAACATGCTGATTAATTCCCTCTATTTGTATCTTCCCTTATAAATGTAAATTCTCATTTTGCAAAATCAGATTCAAGACAGTTCCCCTGTAATCTATTTGTTGAGGAGGTGTTTTGATTTTCTTGTAAAAATAGACAAATTGCTTGACTGAGACTTATGGATGTTTATGGATTAGCTGCAACACTTTCCCCTAGTCTTCCTCGATGCCTATTATCCAATAAATATTTTTGAACACATACTATCTGTCGAATATTGTGCTAGGCCCGAGAGTAGTAGTTTTAATAAAATACACATGGTCCTTGCCTCCATGGGGCTTTCTTCAATTATGGCATCATGGTAAACTGGCATCTGTTCTTGTGGGCCTATTTGTATGACAGCAGAATTATAATCTCAAGTGTAAAGCCTAAAAAAAGATGTAGATTTAAGGATTTGCATGGAGTGTGGTAAAGTAAAAACAGCAGACTCAGAGTTTAGAGAATTGAACCATCCTTTTCCCTCTCCTTTCTTTCCTCCTTGCTTCCTTCTTTCCTTACATCTATCCATCCATCCATCACTCTGCCCTTTTTTGCCCCTCCTCTCCTTATCATTAAATATGTGCTCAACATGTGAATATAGCAGGAATCAGGCATAAGAGATCCTTGTCTTTGCAGACCTGAGTCCAGTGGGGAAGGCAGACCTTGGTCATTTCCGTTGCTCTGAGTTGAATGAAGAAGTATAAGGTGCTATATGCACAGGTTGTAAGCAGGCCTGACTTACTCTGTGTCTAAGATGTAGTAAAAAATAAATCCAGAAAGTTGTGTGGCAAGCCATGCAGTTCCTCTAGTCTTTGTTGTTGTTTTTTTGTAACAGGTGTGTGTGTGTGTGTCTGTGTGTGTGTGTGAGAGAGAGAGAGAGGGAGTTGAATTTAACAGTCCTTTTAATTTTTAAAGCTTTAATAGTCTAAATAGGAGCTTTAGCACAAAAATAGGTATAGATTTTTCACTAAAAGAAAAATTATAGTGTTTTCATTGATATGTAAAAATGCAACCAACACATAGCAAAATAAAGAGAAATATGCATGCTTATAGTATAGAACTCTTCAGAATAAAGTCACAAAGAAACTAGATAATTTCTCTTTCAAACTCAGAAATGTTTTGATATTACAATTATCTTAGTAATTCTGCTTCTCCCCCACCTTCTCTTTGATTACATGACTGAAATATAACCACCTGTCCCATGAAGGGCAGCAGTTAAATAACTAAAACAATAGAGCTGCATCTCTAAAATTTGAATTATGAATAAAGGTTATTTTTAGGAACTATCCCCCAGTGTTAAATCAATTTTAAATATAATAATCTCACATACATGTAGACCTATCGAACTAGATATAAACCTCATTAAACAAAATGAAATTTTAAATTATATATAAACACAACCTCAAAACCAACACTATTCATATTAATATTTAATTTAATATAACAGATGGTTTTGTTTTGGAAACCAAGTGTCCATTGGAAACATGAAATGATGCTCACTGCTGGGGTGTGGGCTTTGTACTGGGCGTGCCCTCATCAGAAGTGCAACATGAAGCCTCATGTTCCATTACTTCTGTTCTTTGTTCTGCCATGATACGGTCTTTCAGACAGCAGGCACACATTGTTTGGCCTTAACTTAGCATGAAAGAACCATTTGGGTCTGCTTTTGCTCTTTTTGTTTGGCGGGGGCGGCGTACTCACGGCACATGGAAATTCCCAGGCTAGGGCTCCAATTGGAACTGCAAATGCCAGCCTACTCCACAGCCACAGCAACACCAGATCCGAGCCTCGTCTGCAATCAACACCACAGCTCACGGCAACACTGGGTCCTTAACCCACTGAGGGAGGCCAGGGATCAAACCCGGGTCCTCATGGATACTAGTTGGGTTCTTTATGGCTGAACCACAATGGGAACTTAAAGCCTTTGCTTTTTTCTCATTAAAACGTAGGCCATGGAATCACATACATATACTCAGCTGTAGGCCTCAAACTCTAGTGACAGTTGGATTAGACGATCTTGAATAGAAAGTGAATGTCCAGATGATTTCAGAATAAATTTCTACTTTATTATAAAAGTAAAATTACATAATATAATTTAAAATTGCATTTAATATATAATTATCATACCTATCTGTAATTTTTTGTGTGTATAATTACATGTATGCATATGTTTTATTTTTGTAATGTATACATATAATTATACATTATAGTATATTATGTGACATATGTCAGTGAGATATTTTGGGATTGAGGTTCCTTTCATGATCCTTACCAAGAGGTAGGGAACCATAGCACTTGAGTCTGCCCAGATGACCTGAAGCATTTCATACAGCGTTTTGCACAATCAGCCACTTTCTCATCCTTGCTTTTGGGATCATGGAAGTGTTCATATGGTTTTACAAACAAGTTCCTCTGCTCTTACAGCAAACCCGGCCTTGTCTGGAATCGCTCTTCTCTACAAATCCCATCCTAAGATCCCAGCCTCAGAAACACTTGGTTGACCTTGTGATAGAGTCCAAACTCCTCCATGTGGTCCACAAAGCCTCCAGCATCTATCTTCTGCCCACCTATCTAGCCTTATGTCCTGTCCCGTGCCTTCCCCACACATACAACCCAGGGTTCTAGTGACACGTAATGACTGGCAAGGATTTTGTGATTGTCCAATTGTTTTTTTCCATTGCTTGGAATGTTCTCTCTTTCTCTCCTCGAAAACTCCTAATTAATCTGAAAGACTTAGATTAGGCATCACTCTACAGTAGGCAGAATAATGCCCCCCCAAAGACGTCTATGTCCTAATCCCCAGAACCTGTAGTTATGCTAAGCTACCTGCCAAACATGACTTTACGGATATTTACATTACAGCCTATAAAATAGGGATGTTATCCAGGATTATCCAGGTGGGCCCCTGTAACCACAAGGAATCTTAAAAGCAGAGAATTTTCCCTGATTAGAGGCAGAAGAGAGATGCAACAGAAGAGGAAGTTGCAGAGACTTCAAGTGTGAGATTTGGCGCCGTGTCACTGGAGGCAGGCTACATGGAGAGCTTGAGAACTGTGAGAGGTTTTCCAGGAGCAAAGACCAGCCCCTGACTAACAGCCAGTTAGAAAATACTAACCTCAGTCCTATACCACAAGATATTTGGGCAGTTTGATCTTAAAAACAACATACCACGAGAGGCTCCAGAAAGTACACTGCCCTGCTGACACCTTGATTTGGGCCTGTGAGACTCGAAGTTGAGAACCGGCTGATTCCATTGGGATGTTTGCTGGGTAGAACTGTGAGATAATAAATGGATGCTTTTTTTTTTTTTTTTTTGTCTTTTTGCCATTTCTTGGGCTGCTCCTGCGGCATATGGAGGTTCCCAGGCTAGGGGTCGAATTGGAGCTGTAGCCACCAGCCTATGCCAGAGCCACAGCAGCACAGGATCCGAGCCGCATCTGTGACCTACACCACAGCTCACAGCAACGCCGGATCCTTAACCCACTGAGCAAGGGCAGGGATCGAACCCTTAACCTCATGGTTCCTAGTCGGATTCATTAACCACTGCGCCACGACGGGAACTCCAGATGCTGTTTTAAGATACGAAATTTGTGGTGATTTGCTATGGTGGTGGTAGAAACCCAATACCTTCTCTTCCAAAGTCTTTTCCCAGGCCTCCTACAGCCACCTCAGTCTTGTGTTGCATACCTCACCTAGATGCTGCTGGGGCTCCTGTATATTCCTCATCAAGGACTGAGCTACTATGATGTATTCTTCTGTTTTCTTGGTCATCTCCTTTACCACTCCTGCAATCAGGAACCAAATATTATCACTTTATATCATCAACATATATTCAGGGCTTGTACATAGATGGCGCTAAATGATTGTATGCCAAATGAATACATAAAGTAGATATTCCGTTCCTTCAACAAATATTTGTTGAGTATCCACTATGAACCAGGCATTACCATAAATGCTAGAATTACCAGAGCGAACACGTTCCTGAATCAAAGAGGGATTGGAAGAGACAAACACTAAATGTGAAAATGAGTAAATGAATAATTTGCAACAGTGATAATTTCTAATAAGAGTATAAATTAAAATAATGGGATAGAAGGCTATAGGGTGGAAGGCAAGGCTGCCATAAGTGGAGTGGTCAGAGAGGGTCTCTCTGAGGCAGGCAATGAGATGAGACCTAAATGATGAGGAGGTACCGTGTGATGATCTGAGGGAAGTGTCCCAGGCAGCTGCTGATGAGAGTGCCTCATGGGAGCAGAGCCTTCCTTCCACAAAGAAAGTGGAGGAGATGAGCCTGGAGACTTAGGTGGAGTTCAGAGCCTTGTAGACTATGAGGGGAAAATTCAGAGTATATTCTAATCCAGTGGGAAACCTCAGGAGGAGTTTAATTTACATGATTGGATTTATGTTTTTAACAATTTCCTTTGACACCAGTGTGAAGAAAGGACTGTGAGGAAAGGTTGGAAGTTAGAAGACCACTCCATCGAAGCAAGAGGTGATAGAGGCTCGACTATCCCTGTAGTAGTGGGAATGGAGAGTAGGGGCAGATGGGAGAGATGCTTTGCAGGTGGGGGTCACCTGCCTTGCTGATGGATTAGAAATAAGATATGAAGGGCTAAGGGAAACAGAAGATGACTCTTAGAATTTTGGCCCTATCAACTTGAAGGGGGTGTAGGGACTGGGGGACTAACCAGGCTTGGGAAGAAGTGGAAGAGAATCAAGAATTTTTCACTGTGCCTGTGCAGTTTAAGATGACAATTGTTCATCCTAGTGGAAATCTAAAAGACAAAAGGACATGTAAATCCAGAATCCAGAGGAGCACTCTGAACTAGAGATAGAAGCATGGGATTGATGGCATAGCCAGTTCTCTTCACTAGCCTCATTTAATTGATTCGATTCAATTCAATTCAAGAAACTTTAGTTTTTCAAGCACTGAGCTAGGTACTGTGGAGGAAGAAAACGTAACCAAAACAGGACTTCTTCCCTCAAAGTGTTTACAGTTTAAATGAAGAGACAGACATGTCAGAAGCTAACAGCATAATATAAGATATGGAAGTTAAGTAATTCTGGGAGAACTAGGAAGTCTCTGGGAAGGAAATGTTATGTCAGTTGAGTCTTGAAAAATCAATAGTATTTCAACCAGAAGAAGGAAAGAGAGGGCTTTTTTTTTTCTTTTAAAATTGGCAGAATAAAGATAATGTAGGTAAGGCATAAAAGTTTCTAAACTAGGGTAGTGACATTGGGAATGGAGAGGAGAGGAAAAGGTAAGAGGTAATGCTATCAATAGCTGTATCATGCTTTGATAGCTATACTTCATTTTATACCTATCATCCATGAATTATATAACCCAGACATCATTTTTCTCATTTTACAGAGGAGGAAACCAAAGTACCCATTACCTAATGAAAACAAATGTAATAACTAGATTGAATTGTCAAAGAATGCCAAAAATGTCACAACGCCTGCATCTGTTCACAGTATGGAAAAATCTCTTTTGATTTGATTATGACTGATAGACCAGTCCAACCACATAAAACTAGGACCAAGACACATCTTTAAGTCCCAATATTGAGGCAGATGTTCAACCATAGAGTTCTACAGTGTCTAATGGATAACATAGAGAACATACATAGGAAAAAGAAAGAGGACGTTTCTTTTTGGAACTGAGCTGAACAATTTCAAGAAACATTCCATATCTATGTGGAATTACAGTAGCAGTTGCATAGAATAATTTAGCATGGATGAGGGTGGCCCACAGTCATCTCTTTCCAAACCCAAGTGCATCATTGAATCCATTCCATAATTGTTCATAGACTGAGGTCTTACATCTCAAATGGCCAAGCTGGAAGCAGGTGCATGTCATAGAGGGGCTTAAAAATGAAATTTCAGTCCCTTAGGTAGCTTGGAGAACTTTTGTAAACATAGTGAATCTCTTTAATAGAGTTTCTTTGTATAAAAAGAAAATGGTAATATAGGAAGGGCCAATAAATCAGCAGGCAAGGAAACCAGGTTTAGTTGCAGAGTGAGGAAGAATGCTTTTGTAGCAGGTACACCTGTTTTATAGAAAACCAGCGATGAGTGGCCTTAAACCAGGGAAGTCACTTGAGTAGAGAACTTTTTATGCCTTCCGTTGGATTCTGTAAATCTAACAAGCCCTTGTTCACATAATTTTTCTACAAAAGAAGAATTGGTGTAGGCTTACCATTCAAGGAAGTCAGACATTTTTTTTCTTTGAGGTCTTTTTTTTATTTAGCTCCCTGTTCTTGATAAATCTGATGTGGCATTTGGGAATAACCCATAGAGGAAGGAGCTGAAATTCTCTCACCTGATTATACAAACTCTAGCTGCCTTTACCTCCATTTGCTGTTTTAAGGACTTCCTCTCAACACAGACTGTAAGACAGCCAGCTTGAATGCTAAGTGATATTTAACCCTTGGCATTTTCTCATTGGCATTTGATTTCTGCCATAAGTAGGTCTTTTTTTCTCACAATGAGAACTGAATGACCCTTACGTTCCACCTAATGCAGTAGTAAAAGATTTAATAGAAGTGGAATATGATTGCTACAGTATATTTTCAGGCACTAAAGTTCGAGCAAAATGGAATAAGGGCCAGGTGGCAGTATCTACAGACTGTGCTAATAGCTCCATCAACAGATGTTTAATGTACTTAGAGTTATTCTCCACATCCTACTGTTGCTAATACATTTCCTCCCATACCTCCTCTCAACACAAAAATTTTGAGAGGAAAGGAAACATTAATAACCCCAAAGTGTTTAATTTTAAGGGATATTTAAATCTTAACACTAGTCGTAAGGTGACCTATTTGACCACTGGATGGCTTATTGCAGGCTCCAATAATTTTGTTGCCATCATTTGTAAAGTTGTTCACTGAGAAAAGGCTTAAAAATGCACAAGTTTTCTCCTTCACTTACCTTTGGGTTGCACACTGGTTTGAAGATATTTTCCAATGCACCTGAAATGTAAAGGTGCCTGGTACAGTTTGAGATGAGGCTGGTTGCTGCCTCACTAGGTGTGAGACCAGAGGGCCCCTGCTTTCTGTCCAGAGTTTTCATTTCTAGTTGGTTCATCTGGTTGGATAATAAGCATGGATCAGATAGTTATAGAGAGTCAAAAATAAACACCAGGGCATTTTCCCCCATTTTTTAAAGTTTTATCAAAGTATAGTTGGTCTACAAGGTCATGCTAATTTCTGCCGTACAACAAAGTGATTCAGTTATGCAGATACACACACCCATTCTTTTTCGGATTATTCTCCCACATAGATTATCATGCAATGTTTGATAGAGTTCTCTGTGCTATACAGTAGGCCTCGCTGGCTGATCATTCCATATACCTCAATGTGCATATGCCAATCCCAATCCCCCAGTCCATCCCTCCCCACCCCTGCTTGCCTCCTTTGGTAACCCTAAGTTTTTCAAAGTCTGTGAGTCTGTTTGTTTTGCAAATAAGTTTATTTGTATCCTTTTTTTTTTAGATTCCACATTTAAGTGGCATCATATAGTGTTTGTCTTCCACTGTCTAACTAACTTCACTTAAAGTGATAATTTCTAGGTCTATCCATGCTGCTGCAAGTGGCATCATTCCATCCTTTTTTATGACTGAGTAGTAGTCCATTGTATATATGTACCACATCTTCTTTAGCCACTCCTCTGTCGATGGGCACTTAGGTTGCTTCCATGTCTTGGCTATTGTACATAGTGCTGCAGTGAACAGTGGTGGGGGTCATGTATCTTTTTGAATTATGGTTTTCTCTGGATGGATGCCCAGGACTGGGATTGCTGGATCATATGGTTCTGGATCATATATGGTTATCATATGGATCAGATAGTTCTAGAGAGTCAAAAATCAACACCAGGGCATTTTTTTAAGCCACAGTGGGAAAAAGAATGAAGAGGTTACTCATACCATGTATATCACCTTCTTCAGTGAACATTTATTTATTTCTATGACTACCCAGCCTCCAGATTGCTATATACAGAGAACAGGGGACCGGCAGTGGGGGGAGGGGGATGAGCTGCATGAAAAGTGTTGTGAGGTAGAAAGGTAAGCAGGCAGGGTAGTTCAGTTTGGGAGTGTGGTGATTATGACCTTTTCAGGGCTCCCCAGAACACTTGCACTTAGACGTGACAAGGGTGAATAAACGTGGTCCAGGTTTGCAAGGAGCTTTTTCCTTGCCAGTTACCTGCACAGAGCATTCTGATCATATCTCTTGTCATGGTTTTCCCATTTCATCTCATTTGTCTCTTTTCCTATCCTATTGGATTTTCAAGCTTTTCAGTTCTTAGTATTTTAGTATGCAGAAAGGAACCCACAAAGAGAAGAGTGCCTCAGGCTCATGACAGTCATGATGAAGCCCTGCTTGTACAATCCCATTTGACAACTTCTAATCTGTTCTATGAAGTATTCTCAACATAGATTAGATTTAATAATTTGGTTAACTGATAAGTGAACATGAGAAGAGGTCATCACTGGAATTAGATAATCGCTACTAGCCTTACCAACCTGTAAAAATTCTCCTAACCCTAAATATTGGGCTTTGTTCCTGCTTGAGAGAATGGCCACTGACACTTTTGTCTATAGCCAAGAACAAAGGACAGTTTAAAGGAGAATCAAAATTGCAGAACTTGAATCCTTCACTCTACTGTGGATTAAAATTATAGAAGGGCTCTGTCTTACATGAGATCCTGCTTATATTTAGTAACATTAATAGAAACAATTATAATTTAATTATGATTAAATTAAAATATACTCAATGTACATTGGATATAATGATTAATTAAGAAATAAGTTTAAGAAAAGAAGTCTTAAAACTATGGGATGTAGATTTTTCATGATAACACTCTACTCTATGGAAAATATCAACTGTTAGCCTTGGGAGGGAACAGGCTGCTTCCTTCAGAAAGGAGGGGTGTCCTGACTCCTAGTGAGCCTTTCTAATGAAGAAAGTTGCACAATAAAAGAAACTAAATAGAGAGGAAAAACAAAGATATTAAAACAGGTATAATGGACCTAACACAAACTGCAGACAATGATTATGAAAACAATGAGGTAGAAACATGATCAAGATATTAAAACAGAATATTTTCTAACACTTTAACTCATGTAAAGGCAGTACTCATAGGTTATATATTTTCTTTTTTACTTACCTTTTTTTGGTTATAGTATCCTTGGGTATTACACTAAAAATTTTTTAAAAGCATTCCAAAACCAAATCCTATATCATAGTTAACACTAGTTATATCAGGTATATTTACTTTCATTTTATATATATGTGTGTGTGTGTTTGTATTTAAAAATAAAACTTGGAGGATTTCCTGTCATGGCTCAGTGATAACAAACCTGACTAGTATCCATGAGGTTGCGGGTTCAATCCCTGGCCTCGCTCAGTGGGTTAAGGATCCAGCATTGCCATGATGTGTGGTGCAGGTCGCAGAATCAGCTCAGATCTGGCTGTGCTGTTGCTGTGGCGTAAGCCAGCAACTACATCCCCGATTTGACTCCTAGCCTGGGAACTTCCATATGTTTCAGGTGCAGCCCTATAAAGACAAAAAATAAAAAATAAAATAAAATTTGGATCATACTTTATAGTTTTATGTCCTTCCTTTCTCAAAGAATCAAATCATCTTTAAAAACTTGGTTTTAAGTGGGCCTATAGAATTTTGCTGCTGGATGAAACTTTTCCCCTGTAGCTAATAAAAATGTCACTATCCCTCTTGTGGGAAAGTAGAGTTAGAAGTAACAGATTCGATGTTCACAAGCCGCATGGATGGATCATAAATCCAAAATCCTGCGTGGGAAAAAAAGTAGAAAACAGAATGAGATGTATAACATAAAACCATTTATGTGAACAAAACTGTGCGCATTCAAAACAATAATTCATATTGTACAAGGGCATAAAAGCAAAAGGGCACAGCACAAAAGCTCATTTTATGATACAGCTTTGGCCATATTGACTAAAGGTGAGCATATTATACATACTGTGAATTGCAGTTCCAATCTTAGGCATAAACCTTCGGAAGCAGGGACATGAATTCACCAAAGATGAACAACCCAGAAGGTTGTTAGCAATCCTATTAGCACAAACAAAACCATAATCTACCCAGATGCACATCAACAATAGAGTGGATTAACAATGAGATCCTGCTGTGTAGCACTGAGAACTATGTCTAGATACTTTCAACGTAGCACGACAATGGGAGAAAAAATTTATGTATACATGTAAATGTAACTGGGTTCCCATGCTGTACAGTGGGAAAAAAAAAAGGTGTTGGGGGAAATAACAATAAAAATAAATTAAAAAAAAAAGAATGGACGTGAACAGTGGTTAAGTCACAAAATGAGCTATTAGACGTTATAGGAAATAACAATCTTCAATTTACACAAAAACCGGCATGATTTAAAAATACAACATTGAGCGAAAGAAGCCAGACACATATAATTGCAAATAGTGTGGTGTTGTTTCTGTAACATACAAAACCAGCAAAATTAACCTCTTCTCTGAAAGTCAGTAAAATGTCTCCCACCCCCGCCCCCACCCGCCCCGAGCTAATAGTGACCAAAAGGGGGCACGAGAAAGAGAAAGGCTTGTGGGTGCTAGCAACATCCGCTTTTTTTGGGGGGGAGGTGCTCACCCACGGCATATGGAAATTCCTAGGCTAGGGGTCTAATTGGAGCTATAGCCGCTGGCCTACATCACAGCCACAGCAACTCGGGATCCCAACCGCATCTGTGACCTATACTACAGCTCATGGCAATATCTGCTTCTTGATCTTGGGACTGACTTGAGAGCTGGAAATTTGTGAAATGTCACCAAGCTTTAAATTTAGGACAAGTGGAATTGTCTATTTCTCTATGATATTGCAGTACAAAGTGTTTTTTGAGATATACATTAAATGTATAAGAATAGTTGACTATTGGAGTTTCCGTCGTGGCACAGTGGTTAACGAATCTGACTAGGAACCATGAGGTTTTGGGTTTGATCCCTGGCCTCGCTCAGTGGGTTAAGGATCCAGCATTGCCGTGAGCTGTGGTATAGGTTGCAGACAAGGCTCGGATCCTGCTGTGCTGTGGTTCTGCCGTAGGCCGGCAGCTAAAGTTCTGATTAGACCCCTAGCCTGGGAACCTCCATATGCCTCAGGAAGCAGCCCTAGAAAAGGCAAAAGGACAAAAAAAAAAAAAAGTTGGCTATCAAGAGGAAAATGAGAGTGAATGAATGTATTTCAGATATGTGGTTTTCAAGGACTTGTTCATGAGGGTTAGCAAAGAACTTCTTAATTTTATTAATGACTTTTAGAAGTTGATACCTTTTGCTTTTGGGCTTTTTAAAAAACTGGCAGAGAATGAAATTCAATAGGCAAGCAGATGTGTCTAATTACTATAAGTCTGAGTAATTAAATTCTAATACTTCTTCAAAAGTGAAGTCAATGGGTAGTAATTATGATTGAGAAGGTATTTACTTTGCCTTAATGTAGTGTTTTAAACACTGCACCTTTTAAGCCATTTTTGTTTTTAGAATATAGTGCTTATTTTCTTTTCCTTTCCCTTTTCTTCACTTTTTTAACCACAAAACTAACCTTTCTAAATGTTGTTGAATGTAATTCCAGGCACTTCCTGCCAGAATGAGGCATTTTCCCTTTCAGAGCAAGGGATTAGAAATCACAAAAGGCTTCTGATTTTAATTCCCTACAGAGAGTTGTTAAAAGAATTGTTTTAGGTTATCCTGGTGACATGTATTAAGATCAGAAGGTGCAGAGATAAGACCATCAGAAATGTTTATTTTACTAAACTATTTAGGTCTTCCCATACCTGCTCAGCTCAGTGACCCTGTCCTCTAATTGCCTAAATTAAATGTTTAGTGAATATGAAGCAAGAAAACATCAGCTTAGGGAAAAGGCATGTGATTTTCTCTTACATCAGTTTTCATGAATAGTTCTAATTCCATATAATGGATAAAACAAACAAAATTTCACTAATTGAGTCATTTGTTATGTCTGAATATGTTGCTAGCGTATAGGAAAGCTTTCAGAGGGCACTCTGATTTTTTTTCAGTACTATAAATTTAATTATAATTGAGATTTAATCTACAAATAACATTTTGTATCTTCCAATCATTTCTGTTTTGGGAAAAAGATAATTTTACAAAGAAAGCCAACTTAAATTTTGCCTTCTTGTATGATTAAAAACAACTCTATAAACATCTAGCAGTTGAATCATTTCTTACTATGTCATTGCTTTTCCTTTGAGTTTTGAGCCAAGGCTGACCATTTAATGTTTGGAAAATGATTTACTGAGATGTAATTTCAGAATGATGTCCTTTTTTATTTTTTAATTTTATTTTTTTTTAATTTTTTGTCTTTTTAGGGCCATACCCACGGCATATGGAAGTTCCCAGGCTAGGGTCAAATTGGAGCTGTAGCCTCCGGCCTAAGCCACAGCCACAACAATGCAGGGGTCCGAAGTGCATCTGCAACCTATACCACAGCTCACAGCAAAGCTAGGTCCCATCCCACTGAGTGAGGCCAGGGATGGAACCTGTGTCCTCATGGATGCTAGTCAGATTCATTTCCACTGAGCTGGGATGGACACTCTTGATGTCCTTTTTAAAATGAATTTCTGTGACAAACTCCTTCTTTGTGTATCCTTAACTTTTCCTAATTGCTTATTTTTGCTGAAGTTGAACCCTGTCTCATAACATCAGGTTCCAGTAGGCCTCATCAGACTTGCTTGTGTGCGTACATATTGCACAGTGAAATAGACACTCACGTGTATAACTCTTCGTCCTCTGAGGACATTCATTGAACAGGAACCTGAGTCATGTGCTCTGTAGTTTACTAAAGCCCCATGGAAAACCCAACTGCAGTAGCTATGCAAAGTTCTGGTTAAACATTGCCCTAGCGTTTGCACTGCTCCGTCTGTTGTTTTTACGCTAAAGACTCAGCCCAGGTTGGAGGCAGTATTGACTTTGTAATTAAACCATTTTACCTTCAGAATTTTGTAATCACTGCATTTAAAACCATCTGTTGTGGTGAGAGGGTAAACTCGCTTTTTTTCAAAGTAAAGAAAAAAATCTACAGTGACTTTTTTTAGTAGAATTCTGATTTTAGGTCCTTGATTTGCTAAAGTATCAATAGACAAAAAGGAGGAAATTCTCTGTGAGTGATGGCAAAGGAGGTCTGTCGTAGAACTCACAATAAATGCAGATGAAAGTACCTACTTACCTGCTGCTCTTTTTCAAAGAGCATATTGTTTCCTCTTTACATGCAGAGTTATTATTGATTTATTAGAGGATGAATGGGGTGATGTTAAAGACAGGTTTGGCTATGTCTCATAGTGTTGGAAACTTCTTACTAACCTGCCACGATATTGTTGGGACAGGAAGGGTGCCTCTGCCATGAGAGGTGTGGCCCTTGTTGCAGCCAGTATGTCGTCACGAGCAGAATGTTTGGGGAAGGGAAAGTAATTTTTAAATAAGCATTTTTTTTTAAATAAGCAGTTTATATTGGCTTTGTAGTGACGTAGAATCTGTAGGAGACCTTGCCTTTCTGTTCTCAGGAAAAGGAGGCAGAAGAGTGTCCTAATTTGTACTCTGATAAACCTTTCTAAAGGGTGTGGGATTAATCTCATCCCCACCTCCACACTGGGGACACATGTGATGTCTGAACTACCATAATTTGCACCTTTGCATTTGGGAAATGTACTGAAAAGAATTTGACACTATGAACTTTGGAGTCAGACCAGGGCCCAAATTATGAGCTTGTCACTTTTCAGTTGCTGGGCTTGGAGAAGTTACTTAACCTCCCTAACGTGACGTCTCCTCATCCACAAAATAGTGAAAATAAAAATACTCTGTCAGTGTTTGTGGGGTCTTGATAGGATACTATAGTATAAAGCACCTGGTACCGTGTCTGGTACAGGAAACATAGTGAAAATAACGTCTTTACCTCAATTAATTATCTACTTGAAAACAAAATCTTGAGGCATCTTACCTTTAAGTTTCAGTGTAGTTTGTCATAAAAATAACAAGATATGTGGTTTAGTTGTGGACTTTTAAAGCTATTTTATAGTTCTCTTTGGCTAATATCTATTATCTATGTCCATTTAGGGAGAGAAACAAAACGGAAATAATTGCCAGGATAATATAATTTGGTATTAATTGAAAATTTTTTTCATGTGTTTTTTTTTTTCCCCCAAGTAATTTGGAGACCTTAGACAAAAGGCTCAATTTGGAGAGTCCCGCTAAATAGCTCATGGCAAGCCAACAAGAGCTGACTATTCCTTGGGACAGGGATGGAAGAGGGGTGAGGAGAAGGGAGGGAAGCTGGGAGGAGGGCACACACTAGTCCCAGGCAGCACTGTGGGATCTCAGAATGCAAGCTCTCACCTCAGGGCACCTTGCTTTAACTCTTAGCTCTGCCGCTTACTCTCGTGTAACTTTGGGGGAACCCACCTCATGTCTCCAGTACACAGTTTTCTCACCTGTAAGATGGAGATAACAATAGTATCTACCTCATATTGCTGATGTGAAGATTTCCAAAGGGATCTCATGTAATCTTAGCACAGTGCCTGGCACTTTGCACTCAGTAGCAGATTTATTTTTATTGCCAGAGCCCCATAATTATATAAGAATGCTTATTGAACACTGGAATTCAACACATGAAAGTTGCCACTGAGGTCATGAGGGTTCAGAAATAGTTAAGAATTTCGGAGTTCCCGCTGTGGCTCGGCAGAAATGAATCTGACTCGCATCCATAAGGACAGAGGTTCGCTCAGTGGGTTAAGGATCCAGCATTGCCGTGAGCTGTGGTGTAGGTTGTAGATGCGGCTTGGATCTGGCATTTGCTGTGGCAGTGGTGCAGGCTGTGGCTACAGCTCTGATTCAGCCCCTAGCCTGGGAAACTCCATATGCCACAGGTGTACCCCTAAAAAGACAAAAAAAAAGGAATAGTTAAGAATTTATTTTACGAGTTTACTCATCCTCTGCCAAACTTAAGAGTTTTTTTTTTTTCTTTCATGGAGTTGTTGTGACCATAGTGATAGAACTGTTATTAAAACAATGCTTGTGCCAGGTAACCAGTAGGTAAGTAACCCTTTTTACCGTAGAAAGGAAGATAAAGAGTAATTTGCATTTAAGAGTTCCCATTGTGGCTCAGTGGTTAACAAACCCACTAGCATCCTTGAGGATGCAGGTTCGATCCCTGGCCTTGTTCGGTGGGTTAAGGATCCGGCATTGCCGTGAGCTGTGGTGCAGGTTGCAGATGCAGCTCAGATCCTGTGTTACTGTGTCTCTGGCATAGGCTGGTGGCTACAGCTCTGATTCCACTCCTGCCCTGGGAACCTCCATATGCCGCAGTGGGTGAGGCCCTAAAAAGACAAAAAGACACACACATACAAAAAGAGTAATTTGCCTTTAGGAGCACACTATGTTAGGCACCAAAAAATTACCTAAGGAGTCTACATCCAGTCAAGTTGTGTCATTGATATAATTTGTCCTTGAAACCATGGATGGGAGAAAATGTTTATACAACTGTTTTGATTAAAAATGATATAGAGGCGTTCCTGCTGTGGTGCAATGGGTTAAGGATCCAGCATTGCTGCAGCTGTGGAGTAGGTCACAGCTGTGGCTCAGATTCAATTGCTGGCCTGGGTGTGGCTGAAAATAATGATATAGAAAGACCAACAAAAACTTCATCAAATTTTGTTCTATTTGTGTTTAGGAAAAGAAGATAATAGTTTTATATTTCATTTGTCATGATAAGATTGTAAACTCATAATCCAGGGGCACATTAGGATAGGTAACTGTTCTGATTGGTAGAAAATTTATAGAAAATCTATGAAAAATGTAAAAATATGTAGGCTTAAAAAAAAAAGAAAGCTGACACAAGGAAAATAAGTTCAAAGAAATGGAAATGACTTTGGCAACTACAGGAATTTCGAACTGCTTGGACATTCTGCAGAATTAAAAAAAAAATCCTATTTCACATTTCATTTTCAGTTCAGAAAGTAAAACTTCCTAGAACTCTGACTATCATAAGGGAATTTCTGTCTTCCTTTAAAACTTGCTCTGGTTTACAAACCCCATGGCATAGGAAATTCCTCTGGGTTGAGAAATAGGTGACTTTCTGAACCAGCAGCTAGCCTCCTTCCATAGTTTAGCCACAGATCAATGGTGCCCCCTTGAACTATGGAGGAAGTCCTCTTGGAGCATGGGAGGTAGGAAGAGGTAAGATGCAGAAAGCCTCAAAATGCTCCTGAAATGAAAACTGTGCGGCCAATGCAAATCGCAGCCTAAAAGATCAATCTGGTACTGCTCAGGGAATTACCAGTGTTCCTTTAGATTTTTATGTGAATGTATTAATGATACACTATCATCCGCCTTTGTCCAGTTCAGAGACTTTTCTTGTTCTTATCAGCGTAGATAAAAGGAAGTAAACCAGATGGGAGAGAAAGCATGGGAACCCATCAGCTGTGCACCAGCCACCTGACTGTTCTTTCTGGCTGTGCTCATCTTGCCAGTCAGCCAGGGACAGAGGCCGCAGCTTTGATCTCAATTGAACTCTATTTGACAAAGCCAGTTGTAGATGCTCTTCAAGGAGACAGGAGATTACAGACAATACCACACTGAAGAAATGCTGTCTTCTAGCCACAGATACACTGAAAGCCATCTTTTTAATCTGGGATATGCTTGTTTCAAGGAGTCCTAGAAATGAAGCAACTCAGGAATGAAAGGCATCTCTTTATCCCAGTTACAAAATCTCCCTGAAAAAGACCAGATTTAACAACTCAGTAATAATTGCATATGTCATAAAATCAAATGGATTCATTTCAAGGTGTAGCTAAAAAGACTTGACAGTGCACTCAGGCAGCTAAATATGCTCTAACTCTTCCCAGGATATGTCCACCTTGAATTGTTCAAAGTGAGCAAAATCATAAAATCAGATGATTGAGAGTTGACTTGTAGGCATGTAACACAAATCTTAAAAACTCATTCCAAACTCTGTTATTGCCGTGACTTAGGAAAGAGGTTGAAAGGGAGAAAAGCCAATTTTAACAATATTGTGGTATTTACTACGAGATCTATGTGGCTTCAAGTTGCCATAAAGTGCAAAACCTTTTTCTTTGAAATTTGAAATTAACCTATCAGAATTGAGTAACTGGCTTTGTTGATGTCAGATGAATGGACTTTGAGGTTTACCCTCACCTTTAGACCAGTGCATTGCACGGTGGTCAGTCCCTTCCTGTCTCAGCAGCTACAGAGCATCAAATAAAATGACATTGCGTTCCCATCGCATTTCTTGCCTACTAGATTTGAAAACCTTCGTCTTTAATCTTTTAAAGTTAATGAAGAAAACCGAAACCCTTTCTCAGCTTAATTCCCTTTAAAAATGGAAAGAAGTTATACATTTCCTTTTTTTGAAAAGTAATTAATTTACAATATTGTGTTAGTTTCAGGTGTGCTTATCTTTAAGACTAGCCATCTCATATTCAGAGTGACATCATTCTAGGGCTGGCTGGATGATTGAGCCTCACCCCTCCTCTTCATTCTCACTCCTCTTATCATTCAAATTTGAGAGCTTTTCACATTCTAAGGGTATTTATTTACCTCCAAGAACTATATTGTGCAAAAACTTTTTCCTGTCCAAATTACATAGCTACCATTTTACTTCTGGTTTTAGTTGGAAAGGTACAAATCATCTGCTGTATTTTGGTTGTCATCTTGCCTTGGGCAATCACAACAATTTCTCTAAATTTTACTGTGTATATATCTGTCATTAGCCAATAGAATGTCTATCATTTCCCCTTGATTTGGGATCAGTAAAATGGGATAATGCAAGGAAGTTCCTTAAAAGCAAGGCAAGTATTCAGAGTTTTTCTGTCTACACAGCTGGTTCATCGGGTTCAAACAGGGCTGGCTTTGTCATAGAATTCTCCAGAAAACACACATTAGCCCCTGGTCACTAGCAAACTATTCAACACTTTTGGAAATATCCCCTGTAACTATACTTTAATTACCAATGTTTAAATCTTGATAATATTTACATTATAACTCAAATGTTTTATGTTTTTAACATTATAATAGTTCTCAAGAAAATTTAATTATTAGAGGAAATCATTAAACAGAAAGTTCCCTCTAATTTCTCTGCCCTATAGACTTCCTGGAAAATGGCTATCAACAATTTGAGGCCTAATCCCCTTCCTAACCTGTTTTTATTTATTTTTCTATCCCCCCAAATGTATGTTTTCAAGAGAAATATAGCATCATGTATACTTACTTATAATCTGTTTCCCCAGTCTCTGCATTGAGGTGCTTCCATGTGTTTTTTTCTTCCTTCCTTCCTCCCTTCCTTCCTTCCTCCTCTTTCCCTCCCTCCCTCCCTTATTTCCTTCTTTCCTTCCTCTCTTTCTCTTTCTTTCTTTCTTTTTGCTTTTTAGGGCTGCACCCGAGGCATTTGGAAGTTTCCAGGGTAGGGGTCGAATCGGAGCTACAGCTGCTGGCCACAGCAACACCAGATCCCAGCCTCATCTTTGACCTACACCACAGCTCATGGCAATGCAGGGTCCTTAACCCACTGATCAAGGCCAGGGAATGAACCTGCATCCTCATGGATACTAGTCAGGTTCGTTACTGCTGAGCCACGACAAGAACTTCTCCATATGTTTCAGAAGAGCACTAGATTTGAAACAATTTTGGAGGGGAAAAAAATAACTCTCATTTTATAGAGTATTTGTCTTCAAAAATATCTAATATAACTCCAGATAACTACCAAATGTGTTAAGCTCAAATGGGAAATAAGAAGATACTGTTCAGTGAATATCTAATCCTTAAAGGATAGCATTTCCAAAGGCTTAAGGAATCTGGAGAAGAGAGTGGATTCATTTGTTCTTACTACCACTGGGCAGACTGCAGAGGTGGTTCAGTGGATCCCTGCATGTCTACACCCCAGAAAGATTCAGTATGAAGAGGAGTAAGTGCTCTCTGGCTCTCTTTCCATATCCTTTCTTTTCAGCCCTTATTCTGCTTCACTTCTAATCTAGCATCCCAACTTTTTTTCTATGATGTTACGTGACATTTCTTCTTTTAAAAGTTTGATTTGCTACAGATTACCCTTTCCATAACAGCAAGAGTAAAACACTTATTGTGAGCCACTTCCACTCCATTTAAATGTTTCTTTGAAAAAAAAAAAAAACAAAGAGTTTGGAGACATAGATCATGCTTGTATTCAGATGATATGAAAATTTATGTAAGAGTTATCTATCTTGTCTCAAGTCTTCTGTTTCTCTCTCTTTCTCTCCTTTCTTTTTCTCACTGTGGTAACCAGGGCATAAGGGCAGCTGGAACATGTGGCTTTTTATTTGATCAAGGGTAATGATCAACTAAGCTCAGAGGAAGGGAGGGCAGCTTTCCTAGTTCACCTGCGAAATAGAATCTTTTTACGTGCTCTCCACTTGTGAGCCCATCTGTGCCATCATTAAGAAGGAAAAATCTACAGAAATAAAAGGGCTAAATATAACAGGAACTGAATATTTAAAGTTTATTTGAATATGCAAATGCAGGGACTGCAGCTTTATGAATGCAAGTGTGTCCTCTACTCAGTTCTGTGACTCAAAAGAACCATAGGTTGGTTGCCTTTGTTGTTTGCTTGCTTATTTTAATTTTCTTCTCCTGCGTCATCATTTTTGTCTTTGCATACTTCTTTCTTCTTCTTCTTCTTTTTTTTTTTTTTTGGATCCTAAGCAGAGGATAAAAGTCTTAGGATTACATCAAGAAACACCAAAACATACATATGTTCTCTGCAACAGATGTTTGCTAATCATAGTTTCCAAAACAAGTGGTCTTAATTTGTGAGGAAACTAAAGGGGAGAAAGTCATTCCAGGACTTCTTAGGTACTTGCTACTCTAATATGCTTCTTCCAACACTTGAGGAAAACTTATACAGTATCCTGGAGTTTCTATGGATTCTATTTTTTAGATAAAAGCTATTCAAATGGTGTTACTACATCAGATTCCCCAAGTTTCTGATGGAAAAACTCACTAAACACTATTGGGATCGCAGACCATTCTGGTACTCTACGCACCTTTCTTGCCCATATCTGATTCTTTATGCTATTCTAGGGCTTAGACTGAGATTTTATTTATTAGTACTGTTCTCTGTGAAGACAACCACTGGAGTATAAAGTGAGGTGCACCTGACAATGGTCGTTGTCTCTAGAAGCCCCATGTTACTGGACCTCAAGATAACAGTGCCTGGAGCTTAACAAAAAATGTCGGTTGATGCATTGACAGATGAATTCCATAGAGGCTTCTAGAACTGCTGTGGGAAAGTAGTGATAATTGGTGTGGGGTAAGGGCTAAAAAATTTCCATGTCAGCTGTGAACTTCAGAAGAGAAAGATGAGAAAAGAGAAATAGGATGATCACTGATAAAAAGTGAAATTATTAAAAATGAGAAGATAGAGAAAGAAAGCTAAAGAAGTCACATGTCATTTTTACAAGGCTGTTGGGTTCTTCTTTTTGGCCTCATCCACAACATGCAGAAGTTCCTGTGTCAAGAAATGAACTTGAGCCACAGCAGCAACCCAAGCCACTGAAGCAACAACACCAGATCCTTAACCTACTTCTCCACAAGGGAACTCCTTCACAAGGTTGTTTTGAACTTGCTGTTTTCCCATTATGACCATCTTTTTTATATAATTAAAAATAAAAAGTATTAAAATTTTAGCTTGTGAGGACTAGCACATAACAAGCATAGTGGGACACCTTCATTGTATTTCTAACCCTCTGTTCTCCAGGTCACTCATGGAGGTGGAGGAGTGACTCTGAGAGATGGACTGGGGGTCAGGAATGGAATAAGAATGTGTTCTCTGAATATGTATTGTGATGCAATGGCTTAAAGCATACTCTAATTTTATTCAGGCAGCCAGGGAAGTCCAGGAAATGTGCCCCACTAACTTAGATTTTACTGAAATCTACAACTTAGCATGATTTTGTGGCTCTGTTGCTTTAATAACTGAAATTGTCTTTTGGATGAGGAAAACCTCATCATGAGGCTATTTTATTGCTGAAGTAGCAATGAAGAAAGAGGGATGCAACCAAATAAATAACTCTTTCTGGTTGGATTATGCTTTCACTCACCAGTCACCAGGTTCATTTCATTCTTCTGCTGGGATTTTGCCTGAGCACTTAGAAGACCAAAGTTCATAAATAATAGGGTCAGTTGCAGATTCTGCCAAAGTATGTGAATAACAAATAGCATGTAAATAGAGAATATCATGGTAGGGTAGTGAGAAAAAAAATAGAATAGTCAGTATATCCCACTGATGCAACCAAGTCTGGATAAAGATACCTCTTCCAGCAAGTCACTCCATCTTATCTGCATCTCCCCATATCTTCAGTGTCTTCCTCTGTGTTTTTTCTCTTTTTTTTTTCTTTTATTTTCCATCTGTACAGCAAGGGGACCAAGTTATCCTTACATGTATACATTTTTGTGTCTGTGTGTTGTTTCTCTTTACTCCAAAAGTATGCTTAAATTTTTCCAAGTCAAAAGGAAGAAAAACAAATAACCCTCTTTTAACCCATAGGAAACATTTCTAAGGGTGTTATACACTCATTGTTTTCTGTGTCTCACTTCTTACTTACCATTCAATCCAAACCCTTACAAGCTGGCTTTTCCTCTAAACACTACTCTTATAGCTCTTGCAAAGCCCACTGATCTCCATATTGCCAAACACAGTAGATATTTCCCAAACTTTCCTATGGAGTGTTTATGCTCTGTTTGCCGCTATTGATCTTTAGATACTCTTGAATCACTCTGCTTCCTTGATGTCAATAGAAACTTTCTCCTCTTTCTGCTCCCGAATTTGGCTATCAGTCTCTTCATGGATGCCTTCTCTGTATCTACTTTTTAAACACAGGATTTTCGCAGGGATCTTCTTTTGGCCCATTTCTCTGCCTTGCCTAAAAATTCTCCCCAAGCAATAGTTTTAATACAGTTTTAACTACCACCTTAATCTTAAGTCCACGAAAGGCATATTCCCAGCCTTTATAGTTCCCCTGAGTTTTGGACCAGAAATAGGTCAATCCAGGCATACCTCAAAACCCCCTCAAAATTGATGTGTATATTATTGTTTCTTGTCACACCGTAACTTTATACCTGTCACTGAAACACTACACTCCATCCTACATTTCTTCTCTTTTTCTTTTCTTTTTTTTTTAGGGCCACACCCATGCCATATGGAAATTTCAAGGCAAGGGGTCAAATTGGAACCACAACTGCTGGCCTACAACCACAGCCATAGCAACACAGGATTCGAGCTGTGTCTGCAACCTATGTCACAGCTTGCGGCAAGGCAGGATCCTTAACCCACTGAGCAAAGCCAGGAATCAAACCCAATCCTCATGGATAATGGTCAATTTCTTAACCTGCTGAGCCACAACAGGAATTCACATCCTGTATTTCTTAATTGGTTATTGACATCACCACATAGCAAGCCTCCCAGGTCAACCCTCTTCTCTCCACCACTCTTACCACCACATATAATTAATCAAGTCTTACTTTTTTTGTTTGTTTGTTTTAAACCTATTGAATTCATCGAAAGAGTTTCAGCATTAACTATTTTTTTAATATGGAATATTGTAATATCCTCCTTGCTGATTATACAGAGGGTAGTGACTCAAAGAATTCCAGGCACGGCTCTTGTATAACACATGGGGCTTCCTCCCAGATGTACCCTAGCAGATCCACCAACACACATACTTGCCTCAAAAAACCCAGTCCATGCAAAATCGATCACCTTAATATAATTTAGAAAAGTCCTTGATCGTTGGACATTGTTGTTTGCACTGACCTAGGGTAAAAAACATGATTTTATTTCTTCAGAGGGCTGTGCGGAAGATGTGTCTGAATCATTCCTTTTATATAACGGAATGTGCATTACATCTACCCTTGAAAGCAGAAAGCAGATGAGTTGCTAGGCTATTGAGAGGTGTGTTTGCATGGATAAATAGTTTCAAGGGAGGAAGCCACGTGTTTATAACCTCATCAATATCAACTGAACTTGAAAGAATGAATTGTGACATTGACGTTGATAGAGGATCATATCGCATGACCCCACAGTGTCTGAAGTTCACTAAGTGTGGTTGCTTAGTGGCATTTAGCCTCACTTGATCCTACTTACGTGTGCTCCCTGTTGTGCATTATGTTCATTGTCTCTTGCCTAGACTATTGTCATATCCTCATGGATGTATGAACGTGGATGTCTGTGTTTTAGAGGTCATTTTTAGAAACTAGTACAAGACTGTTTTGTGATTATCTATCTTAAAAGAATCAAAGTAGTTTCTTCTAACAATCATGAATGTTAAGGCAATATGTTAAAAAAAATGGCAGGAGTTCCATTGTGGCTCAGCAGGTTAAGAACCTGACATAGTGTCTATGAGAATGCAGAAAAAGAAAAAAATTAAAAATGGTGAAAGATAATTTAGGTGATAAAACTTTATTTAAAAACTCTTTATTCTTTATTTGACTATTTCCTTTCTGAGAACTGCAAAGTGAGAATGTAGGAAGTTTTTATAAGATAAAGAGTAAAGAAAAAAGAAGTAAGTATAGATCTCAGACCTGACTTGGTGCTTGGGGACTGGCTAACTGGTTATACTGCATTTCTGGCTTTTTTTTTTTTTTTTAGGGTAACACCTGTGGCATATGGAAGTTCCCAGTCTAGGGGTCAAATCGAAGCTGTAACTGCTGGCCTCCACCACAGCCACAGAAATGTGGGCTCCAAGCCATGTCTGCAACCTACACCACAGCTCATGGTAATGCCAGATCCTTAACCCACTGAGTGAGGCTAGGGATTGAACCTGTGTCTTCATGGATACTAGTCGGATTCGTTACTGCTGAGCCACTATGGGAACTCCCTTTGAAGCCATTTAAATATTCAACAGTAGGGAACTAGTTAAGTTGTAGCAGTTCCATATGAAAAATTCTTTACAGTTACCAAAATTTTTCTGTCAAAGAAAATGAAATAACATAGAAGAAAATTCATCATATAATTCAAATGTAAATGAGTGTGCACAAAGAGATGCCTTTAAATCGTGTATGCATATAGGCATATGTGTAAAAAAATTTTATAGATTTTATTTATAAAAGGCAGGATTATATGTAGATTTCTCCCCCCACTTTATTTTACATTTCTAAGCCTCTTTTGCGTTTGTAATTAGGAAAAAATATTTCAATTTCTGAAAAGAAGAAAGGTTTTCTTTTCTATCTTAGCTAACAAAACCATGTATTACTGCCTAACTGACCTTCCCAAAGATATGAACGTTTGCTACTGAGACTTAAATAACCTTTTGATTCTCAGTAGCTTATATTTTATTTAACTCACTGCTGAACTAACATTTGGATAAAGTTTTAATTTTTAAAACTGAATAGGCTCTCCTTACAGTTTATTTTTCTCTATTGTAGTTCAAGAAATGATTATAAAATTTTAAATTTATTAAAAAGTACACAGAATTGCCAAAGCAATTCTGAGGAGCAAAAACCAAGCAGGAAGCATCGCTCTCCCAGACTTCAGGCAATATCACAAAGCCACAGTTATCAAGACAGTGTGCTACTGGTACCAAAACAGACAGACAGACAGACCAATGGAACAGAATAGAGAACCCAGAAATAAACCCTGACACCTATGGTCAATTAATCTTTGACAAAGGAGGCAAAAACATAAAATGGGGAAAAGACAGTCTTTTCAGCATGCAAATCAACAAAACTAGAACACACCCTCACACCATGCACAAAAGTAAACTCAAAATGCCTGGAAGACTTATATAAAAGACAAGACACCATCAAACTCCTGGAAGAGAACATAGGCAAAACATTCTCTGACATCAACCTTATGAATATTTTCTCAGGTCAGTCTCCCAAAGCAACAGAAATAAGAGCAAAAATAAACCAGTGGGACCTCATCAAGCTGACAAGCTTTTGCACAGCAAAGGAAACCAAAAAGACAACTTACAGAATGGGAGAAAATACTTTCAAATGATGCAACTGACAAGGGCTTAATCTCTAGAATATACAAGAAACTTATATAACTCAATAGCAAAAAAGCCAACAACCCAATTGAAAAATGAGCAAAAGATCTGAATAGACGTTCTCCAAGGCAGATGTACAGATGGCCAACAAGCACATGAAAAAATGCTCAACATCCCTGATTATTAGAGAAATGGAAATCAAAACTACCATGAGATACCACTTCACACCAGTCAGAATGGCCATCATTAATAAGTCCACAAAGAACAAATGCCCAAGGGGGTGTGGAGAAAAGGGAACCCTCCTGCCTGTTGGTGGGAATGTAAGCTGGTACAACCACTGTGGAGATAAGTATGGTGATACCTTTGAAATCCATATGTAGAACTACCATATGACTCAGCAATCCCACTCTTGGGCATATATCCTGACAAAACTTTTCTTGAAAAAGACACATGCACCCGCAATGTTCATTGCAGCTCTATTCACAATAGCCAAGACATGGAAACAACCCAAATGTCCATTGACAGATGATTGGATTAGGAAGATGCGGTACATATACACAATGGAATAGTACTCAGCCATAAAAAAGAACAAAATAATGCCATTTGCAGCAACATGGATGGAACTAGAGACTCTCATACTGAGTGAAGTAAGTCAGAAAGAGAAAGACAAATACCATATGTTATCACTTATATCTGGAATCTAATATAAGGCACAAATGAACCTTTCCACAGAAAAGAAAATCATGGACTTGGAGAATAGATTTGTGGTTGCCAAGGGTGGGGAGGGAGTGAGGTGGATGGGGAGCTTGGGGTTAATAGATGCAAACTATTGCCTTTGGAATGGATTAGCAATGAGATCCTGCTGTGTAGCTCTGGGAACTATGTCTAGTCACTTATGATGGAGCATGATAATGTGAGAAAATAGAATGTATACATGTAGGTGTAACTGGGTCACCATGCTGTATAGTAGCAAAAAATGTATTGGGGAAATAACTATTAAAAATAAAAAAATAATAATAAAGTTAAAATAAAAATAATAATAATAAAGTACACAGAATAGTATAATAGACATCAACATATCTATCACCAAACTTTAACCAATATGTAAATAGAATTTCACCACATTTGTTTCACATCTTTTTTAAAGAAACAAAGTGTTTTAAGATATAAATGAAGCTCCATCCAGCCTTATTTCTCTGCCTCCCTTCCCAAAGGTAATCATTATACTGAAAATAATATATACACCTCCCAACCACATAGTTTTGCTTTGACCACAAATGTATACATAAAAAATAGTTTTTTGTGGTTTTAAATTCACATAAATATTGGCATTTATTTTTTGAACTTGCTTTTTTCACTTGTCTTTTTTATGACATTCCTAATACAAGTAGATTTAATTCACTAATTTTACCTAAACTATAGTATTACATTGCACAAATTCTTTTTTTTTTTCTTATTCATCTATCAACTGATGGTCATTTAAGTTGATTCTTTTTTTTTTCTATTACAAATAATGCTGCTAAAAATATCCTGCCATCTTTCTAGTTGAGCAAAATGAAAGAATTTATTTAAGATGTATATCTGGATTGAATGCTTTCAAAGGCATATTCCAGGCCTCCCCAATCAGCCAATCATTGAATTACTATTTGCCAAGATCTTAGACTATAAGATAGATAACTACATCTTAGTTCTTAGAGTCCACTTGTGTTTCAACTCTATGGTTGAAAATAAAGTCCAAAGACAAAAAGATACAACTTACTTCTCCAAAAAGTGCTTCTGATTGGTGACTATGCAACGACAAGCTCAGCCTCAGTAAGTTTTCATACTCTGTGTAGTTCTGGGCCCCTGTTAGATGACCAGCCTTGCTCTAACCTCATTGTGTCATTTGATACACAGCATCTTGATCAATGGGCCCAAAGATAATGATTCATTCTGAATTTAAAGGTGTTTACTACATGCAATTTTAATTAAACATGTGTTTATTGTGGAAATACATCGACAAGCCTAACAATTGCCTCAGCCATTCCAGAGTTTATAGTCTAGTTCAGGAGACAGCAAACTAACATCGTCAGTCATGTTGGGGAAGTATATGACCTAAAGGGAGCACATAAGAGGGACACTAAGCTGGACTTTGGGGCTTCATAAGTGACTTCTTAGAGAATATAAATCTATACTGGAAGTTGAGTAAGAATCAGTCAAACACAGAAGAGGCAGAAGGAAGAGGAAGAGAGTTTATTATATTTATTAAGTTCTTGTGTATTAACTTTTTAAAAATCTCAAGCTTAGGAACAGTTAAGCCTCTATCTGCCTTTACATCATTGAGGTCCATCAAGGTCTATTTCCTCAGTGTTTCATTATCACTTTGTCACATATTAGGAATACTAATCATTGAGCCAAAAATTTCCATTAAATGTTTGTGTCAAATGCTAACGTTCTGTAATATTTTAGAGCCATTAAATCTATTGATTTTTATAAATATTTCATCTCTATTGACCATTTATCCTTCATACTTCTACACTTTCTATTATGACCACAACACATAAAGGAAATTCCAGTATCTACACAGTGATTACTTTTGACATCTAAATATTTTATGCAGCTTCCAAGTGCAGACAAATTTCCAAAGAGCATATACATTATATTGATTACTACTAAGTCCAAGCAGGAAAAGCGAAAAAGCCTTAGACCCATGCTGATGAGTTTGGGCCCTGTTCTGAGGTCAAAGAGGAGCCAGAGGACAATCTTGAGCAGCAGTGCAGTTTTTGTTAAAAGGAAGCTCCCTCTGGAAGTGATGGAGAAACTGATGGAGTAGGAGCTAAAAAACCATAGTCCTAACAAGGGAAAAGAGGACAAGAGTTTGCTCTGGGACATTGTCCATAAGGATGAGGAGGATGAGATGGGCGCTCAGAAGGATAACCAGAAGGAACATGTTGACTGGAAGTGGGGGCAATGAAGGGAGTTTGGGATGTCTTCCAGCTTTCTGGCTTCCATGGCTCTCTAATGATGAGAGGGAAAGCATGGTGAGAACACAATGCAAGAATGAAGCCAGTGGCTCCTGGTCCATACATGCTGAGCTTCTGGTGTCTGCAGAACATCTTGGAGGAGATGTTCAATAATCAGGAACTGGATGTTCAGCTTAGTAGCTTGGGTTTTCCTTGCAATAATAACAGAGAAGAGAAGGCACCTTGCCCTTAACTTTGTAGTTATGAAGGCATTAGAAAGATCCGAAACACTGGAGTTCCTATTGTGGCCCAGTGGTTAACAAACCTGACTAAGCATCCATGGGTTCAATCCCTGGCCTTTGTTCAGTGAATTAAGTATCCGGTGTTGCCATGAGCTGTGATGTAGGTTGCAAAAATGGCTCTCAGATCCAGCATTGCTGTGGCTGTGGCGTAGGTGGGCAGCTGTAGCTCCAGTTGGACCCCAAGCCTAAGAACCTCCATATGCCATGAGTGGGGCCCTAAAAAGACAAAAGACAAGGAAAAAAAAAAGATCTAACACACTAATAATTTATGATTATAAAGTTAACTATTTACATTTTAAAATCCTACTTTACTCCACAATCCCTCCAGCACTTGTTATTTGTGGACTTACTAATGATGGCCATTCTACTGGTATGAGGTGGTATCTCATGGTAGTTTGATTTGCATTTCTCTAATAATCAGGGATGTTGAGCATTTTTTCATGTGCTTATTGGCCATCTGTATATCTTCCTTGGAGAATGGTCTATTCAGATCTTTTGCCCATTTTTCCACTGGGTGGTTGGCTTTTTTGCTGTTGAGTTGTATAAGTTTCTTGTATATCCTAGAGGTTAAGCCCTTGTCGGTCACATCTTTTGAAAGTACTTTCTTGCATTTTGTAAGTTGTCTTTTTGTCTTCTTTTTGGTTTCCTTTGCTGTGCAAAAGCTAGAGACTCTCATACTGAGTGAAATAAGTCAGAAAGAGAAAGATAGATACCATATGATATCACTTATGACTGGAATCTAATCTAAGGTACAAATGAACGTTTCCACAGAAAATAAAATCATAGACTTGTGGCTGCCCAGGGGGAAAGGGAGGGAGTGGGAGGGATGGGGAGCTTGGGGTTAACAGATGCAAACTATTGCTCTTGGAATGGATTTACAATGAGATCCTGCTGTGTAGCACTGAGAACTATGTCTAGATACTTACATTGCAACACAACAATGGGAGGAAAAAGTATGTATACATGTATGTGTAACTTGGTCCCCATGCTGTACAGTGGAAAAATAAATAAATAAATAAATAATAAAAAAGAATTACTTAAAATACTTTAACTGACCAATCAGAGCTGTAGCCGCTGGCCTATGCCACAGCCATAGCAATGCCAGATCCGAGCCTATCTGCAACCTACACCACAGCTCATGGCATAACCGGATCCTTAACCCACTGAGCAAGGCCAGGGATCGAACCCGCAACCTCATGGTTCCTAGTTGGATTCGTTAACCACTGAGCCATGACGGGAACTCCAAAAATCTCACATTTTTATGGCTACATATTGTATGTCTGAAAACAACGACAATCAGACTAAAATGAACATTGACAACTTCTTCCCAGAATTATTGATGTCATAGAGGAAGACTCTACATCATTGTATGAAATCAGCAAAATATTTATAAACATAAATTATTTTAAAATATTTCCATATAAAAAAGTCAGACCATAGTGTATTCTATGGATGTCACTTCTATGAAATCATATTGGAGTAGTTAATGATTTACCACATTTTGCTTTTTCCTTCTACGTTTACATGATAAATTCTTATTTAACCACACCAGCCTAGGTTATCTTGCTAGACAACTCAAGCAATAGAACAGCCTACATTACACGTGAAATACACAAAAACAGTTTACATTGCTTACATTATTATTATTATACTACTGATTCCAATAATACTGGATTTGAATAATAATAATAATAATAGTTACCATTTATTGAGTCTATACAATGTGTCAGAAACCATCATGCTAAATATTTCAAAAGCAGCAGCTCAGTTCATCCTCACAAAAAACCTTTGATAGGTAATATTATTAAGCTCCTTTGACAGATGAGAAAAATGAGTTTTGGAGAGGTTGTTTTAACTTGTCATACAGTTAATGTGGTTTCAAACACTGATTTGTCTGACCCTGAAGTAAGTATTTTAAATGGCTACATATTTTTGAAATCATATTTTTTGTTACTCCTGTCTTCATAGTTTAACAGAAACTGGAACAACTATGTCAATGCTCACTTCAGTATAAAGATTAATCTTGGTTCTTGGGGTGGTGCCTTTGTAGGATAACTCAAGTCTGTCCCCATCATCCTGATCCTTCTTAGTCCCATCGGCACTCTATCTGAATCTTTCATTGTCACATGTTCTCAATGCAAGGAGCCCACAAAATGCTATGCAGGAATTTCATTGGGGGCAAGTCAGTTAGTACTGAAGTATGTGTCAAAGACAACCTGTTCTTTTTGGTTTCCAGAATTCACTAGTCAGTTCTTGGCCACTTTTCCCTATATTTCCCTGGGGAGCATCAATCAGGATGTGGAGAACCACCGTTATGCCAACAGGTTATGTTTCATTGAAGAATCGGTGCACCCTCAGAGGGCTTTCTCTGCTAGTTGGATGTCCAAGGGCCTCCAATCCCTCAGGCACCTGAACACTCAGCTTCTTGTGAATAAACATCAAGTACCATCTTTAAGGACATATTCTAGGTGGAGTTTCTAGAATATGGAGTGGAGAGTTGAGATTATAAATTGTAGAGGTATCCAGATGAGGTGTAGTGAGTTAAAAACAGTACATATGTTGGGGGGTGAGATGGAAAATAATGGAAAATATTACCCCTACAATTCTAAGGTGAGAAGTCTTGCCATTTTATAATATATAATATGAAAAAAGTTCTGTTTTCCAGAGGTCATGTATAAAACATTAATAAACTAAAGTACACAAAGCTAAATGATGAATCTTGATTAACAAACTGCCCCGAAGCTCATATTTGCTCCTGTGTGTTTGAAGATGCTTGAGGGCTGTAAATCTCTGACCCTCATTCTATTGATTGCTAAAAACACCACCCTTGTTTTTAACTAATAAAAACAATGGTTTCTCTTTACTTTAGAGCAGGTATCATATTAAGTAGTTAATTTTTCACTTTTGTAAATGTGTTCCTCACCCCATTCTTACTCAAAGACTCTACAACATCTGTCTTAAGAAAAGAGGTAAAGTCACCACATCACACTGAGAAATCTTGGTTTTGACCTTCTCGTCACCTTTTAGTTCCCTTCAACTTTAGGGTTAAAATTAATCACATCAGCTATCCAGAAGAAAAAAATGTCACTTAAAATCATTAAGAGAGCTTTCCTTTCCCTGCTATTTAAATATTTCCTTGATATTTCAAGGAAGGAAGTCTGGGACTGAACTTGTGGAAAAAAAAGAAGAGCAAATTCTATTAAAACTTATTTTATTGGCTGAAATCATCAGTTTAAAAAAGAGAACCTAATTATGACCCACATGAAGAAAACCAAAGCCTAAGGTTAATACAATGTTATATGTCAATTATACCCCCAAAACATAAGAGAAAACCGTGAGATTAATTTCTTTAATGACGTGTTGTCATGGAACACATAGAAAGGGCTTCAAGGCTATTTTTAATAGTGGATCCTAGGAAAGCAATGCTGTTCTCATCATGAAAATATTTTAACATTTCAGAATTTATAAACATTTCAGCTTAACATTATTACCAGCCTCTTCTCATGTTTTGTAAGTTTTACAATGATATGTTTCTCGTGTTTTATAAGTAAATCACCACAATCATCATTAAAGTTTGAAATGCTCAGGAGTATCTTTCTACACTCGTTTTGGCCACTCTTCTAATCTCTCCAAGCTCTGCCACACCTTTTCATCTTTTGCTTCCAGTCATAAGTTCCTTATGTACTGGATTCCCATCCTGAATTTATCCTGCCTGCTCACCTCTCCCCACCACAATTCCCTTTCCCAATGTAGCCTACTTCTTACTTTTTCTTCTGTCTCAGTAAGTTACTTCTTTCAAGAAGTTTCCCTGACCAGGTCTCCCCATCTTATCCCTGCCCTGTAGGCATCTCCAGGAGCTCAATTCTTATTTTAATTTCTCTGAGATCCTTTACATCTTTTCACAATTTTAACTCATTTTTTTTCCTTTTTGTCTTTTTAGGGCTGCGCCTGTGGCATATGCTAGGGATTGAATTGGAGCTGTAGTTGCCGGCCTCCACCACAGCCACAGCAACACGGGATCCAAGCCACATCTGATATCTACACCACAGCTCATGGCAACACCAGATCCTTAACCCACTGAGCGAGGCCAGGGATTGAACCTGCGTTCTCATGGATACTAGTCAGTATCCACTGAGTCACGATGGGAACTCATTACTCCTTAATTGTAACAAATTTTGAAAGTTTCATGAGAGAGGAACTTTGTTCTTGTTATCACCGCTGTGAGCAGACATATGTGTTAAAATGTGGGGTAAAATGGAGTGTCTCTTGGAACCCTCAACGTATTATGTCCTTGACAAAACCTAATCAAGCCTGAGAACACCTACCAAGACATTTCATTAAGAATACTCAAGCAATAAGTACATTTTAAGTATTGGGATGAAATGAGACATTTATAAATAATGAGATCATTTTTTAATAGGAGCAGTAATCTGTGTTTTTAGTTGTGCTATTCAGAAATATAACAGTATTATGCTCTTCACTCTTCAATTTTCTGACTATTGAGTTATTGTTTCCATAGAAGTAAATGATACAGCGTTCTCAGCAACAATAAAAAAGTTTTCCATGCTATTGAATGGACAGAGAGACTTTTACTAGAATCCCTGATGTGATAAGCAAAAGGGTCAAACTAATGAGGGGTAAATTTTATCTTCATAAACATTTTCATGATTATGATTGAATTGTAGATGTTGGAAGAGAAGTTTGGAGACAGATCAGAGATCTCTCCGACTGGATTAGAGTCTACAAAAAAAAAAACGAATAAATTATTCTGCTCATCCTGGAAATAGATTTTTTTAAATGGAAAACATTTCTAGCATAGTATTTTCTAGCTAAGATCAACAAAAATTAAACACTATTTATAAGATTTTGATATTAGAAAATTAGTCAAAGACCTTTTTACCAATCAGAACAGAGATGAGACCTTATTTTGTAATCAGATATCTCAAAGTTAGAAATAGATTATTCATTGGAGTCTACTTAAAACTATCTATCTTTCTCAGCCATTGCTAATGCCTATAATCAAGGAGTAACTTAAATTTATTTTATTTTCATTTAATCAGTGTGCTTTTGGAACAGACAGGTTGTGTTCTCTGCCACTTACAAACTCGAGAATTTAATTTAGAATTCAATAATTGAATGAGATAGTTTAATGACCTTTTATATAAATTCATCATTTCTTATCTTTCCCAAAGCACAAAATGTCCTGTATGCCATAATCATTCTTGTTTACTTTTCTGGAAGGTTTTTGTTTAAATTTCTTTAATTCAGCTAGGATTATAAATCTGCCTTCAAAATACAGTATGAACATTTTACGACTTCAGGCCTTACAACAGATCATAGCTGTTACTATGAGACTTATATGACAATTAATTTCACTCCCTTTACACTCAGGTTCCACGAAGTTTGAACATACTCTCATCTGCCTCCTGCTTTTTTGAAAAGGTGGAATTTGGGGTTTGGATTTAAGAATTCATTTATCTCAAGTGTTTTTTCTTTCCTTTTTCCCCCCTCTTTTCTTTTTCTTTCTTTCTCTCTTTCTTTCTTTCTTTCTTTCTTTCTTTCTTTCTTTCTTTCTTTCTTTCTTTCTTTCTTTCTTTCTTTCTTTTTCTTTTCTTTCTTTCTTTTCTTTCTCTTTCTTTCTTTCTTTCTTTCTTTCTTTTCTTTCTTTCTTTTTTATTTCTTCTTCTTTTTTCTTTTCTTCTTTCGTTTCGTCTTTTTCTTTTTCTTTCTTTCCTTCCTTCCTTCCTTCTTTCCTTCCTTCTTTCTCTTTTTTTCTTGAGGGTGAGAGATGAAGGAAGAGAAAATGCACCATCCGGGCTAACTTTTAAGGCATATTCTTTGTCCTATATTTATGAACTCTATTTGTATAGGCATAAATCAGTGGTTCAAAAACATTATCAGTGAGGGTCTAATCTGCTGCTTATCAAGTTGTTTTTTTTTTTTTTCTGAAGAAGAGGAAACACCTGCTGCTGTGGATTTGGTGGTACAGTCAGAGCAGTTATACTCTGGATGGCTAAATAGGGACTGTGTCCATTAAAGGCACCAAGAGCAAACTTGAATGGGAAGAGGAGCATTTGGCATTGTTCCTCACTGGTCAGGATGGCACCGCCATGGCTCTGGGGTTCTACAGCACATCTAGGGACCTGTTGTCTCAGCATTCCATTGGAAGTACCCACCTATTGACACCTATTGAACCCTTCTCCCAACTTAGCTTCTTTCTAGCTTTCCTTTTCTTTCTCTCTGCTTCTAGCCCTATTCCTCTGCCTGTTTCTCTAGGTTGTGTGTGTGAGTTTCTCAGTCACAGTTCCTGAAGAGATGATCTGACTTAGATACTATTTAATATAAATCACCATTATTGGGCGAAGTTTTGAGGCAATCCCTTCACAGCCCATTGGTCTACCTCTATTTCTCCATACAGTGTTATTGGCCTTTGAAGTGAGACTGTTCTTTACATCTGTCTCACACGTTGTAGAATATGCATATCCCTGGTCCTCACACAAAGTGCCACTGTACCTGCCCTCTTTGGGCACCATGTCAATGAAAAATACCCCCCTTCTCACTTCCAAAATAAGTTCTTGACCTGGGTGACCTTGAGAGTCTCATGAATTCTTCTCCTTTGAAGCAGAAACAAAGAGAAAGATTTTATATCACAACTGTAATTGATATTTAGCTTAAAGTATTTTTAAAAATTCTTTCTGACCTGAACATATACTTGGGAACATATAACCGAGGATATCCCTAATTTTTCTTAGTGCAGCACTACCTAGAGAGAGTAGAATAAACCAGATCCCTTCTGATCTGTGATTCTGTGTTAATGACCGAGCTGAGTTTTAGTTTTTCTTCGTGTGGTTATAAAACAGGCTCTTGGTCTCGGAATTGTACTAATTATAACATTCATTTTTCATTATGCCTTTTATCTTTAGTAACAACTATAATGTAAGATTTGAAAGGTAGTACTCCAGGAATTGAGTTATAAATCTAGCATCTTAAAATTTTTAACCTTAATTTTGCAATTCACATAAGCATTAGCTTGAACAGGTCACTTCTTTATAAGTGCTACTTCACAACTTCTAAAAGTTACTTGAAGAATATTTATTTACTTTTAAAAACATGAAAAAGCTAGGCTAGATCCTCTTAGCTGTATTAAAATTAGCCTAGGAGTTCTCTTGTGGCATAGCAGGTTAACGATCTGGCATTGTCATTGCAGTGGCTTGATTTGATCCCTGTCCCAGGAACTTCCATATGTTGTACGTGTGACTAAAAATTAAAATAAAATAAAATAAAAACCTAAAGAATAATACAAAATGCTTTAAGCAGCCATACTTTAGATTCACAAAGGAAAACAATTCTTAAATGATGAGTGTAGTTGATGGGCAGAAAGGTATTAAATGTCTCAAGCTCCTTTGAGTAAAATTAAAGATGCTGTCACCTTTAATTCATGCTGGAATGGCACTGCCTTTCCAGGGGCATTTGGAAATATGGGAGTTGTTTCTGATTGTCACAAGGTTTTTGGGGGAGTGTACTGGTACTTAGTGTTTGAGGCCAGGATTATTTACCTGGTGCAATATGCAGAATAGTCCCGCAAACCAAAGAACTGTCCTATCTGAAAGCCAATTGAGAACCACTGTTACATCTCCAGTAAACTACCAGGTAGCTCGCTACCTGGGGAAAAGAGCAAGTTCGTGTTCTCGATGTCAAAATTCATCACCTTGTTATGATGCACATGAAACCCAGATGGTGCTCACTTGCCTTGTGAGCTTCGTCCTGCTCCGATAGTTCCCCTCACCTTAAAATTAAGGGTGGGAAAGAGTATCAATATAGGGTCAACTGTTTACACTGAAATGCTTTGCAAATAGTGTTAAGGAAAACTTTAGAGCCTCTAGGCAGTCACCAGTCCTTCAGTGTCCTTGAAATGATGCTCATGTCTCTTTGAAATGATGCCTATGCTTCCTTTCTCTCTCCCTCCTCACTCACTCTTCTTTCCCATAGTTTCTGCATTTATCTGCTGGGCACCTGGATGAGAGAAACAGCTCCACCCCCCAAGTCCTATTATTAGGCTAATTCTTCTCCTAATATGTCTACCTCCCCCCAGCTGCTGCTAGATGTTCCCTAAATATCATTTCCCCACGTTGATTTTTTACTCAAAAATCTTTAGTTGAGCTTCTACTTCCTATCATGACTTCATCATTACATCAAAACATATTAAAGTAGGAGTTCCCGTCATGGCTCAGTGGTTAACAAATCTGACTAGGAACCATGAGGTTTTGGGTTGTCAGTGGGTTAAGGATCCTGCGTTGCCATGAGCTGTGGTGTAGGTTGCAGATGTGGTCGGATCCCACGTTGCTGTGGCCCTGATGTAGGCTGGCAGCTACAGCTCCGATTAGACCCCTAGCCTGGGAACCTCCATATGCTGCCGGAGCGGCCCTAGAAATGGCAAAAAGACAAAAAACAAATGAACAAACAAACAAAAAACTTATTAAAGTAATGACACTGTCTTTTTTGTCTCTGTATTTTTTCATCTTTGTATTGTCCGTTGTGTCTGATGGAAAATATATGATGACTATATATTTAATTCCCACACAATGGAAATTTCATTCTCAATGTTTCAGACTTATGTCCCAATACGTCTTAAAGCTTTTTGTTTTCTCCTTCAGCCCAGTCACATTAATTTCACTCTCCTTTTTATTCTCATGATATTACCATGACAAAGAATAGGACGTTTAGTTTGCTATTTCTCATGATCTGGTTGTTGTAAAGTGTTTCTGCTAATTAGTTAGCTCATAAACCACAAACTACTGAGCAAATGGTAGCAACACTCCCACAAGTCCACAGGTAATTGTTTATTGCTTGCTGAAAACAATTTCACAGTTTGTCTTGACCAAATTACATCATGATGTATCATGGGTGTTTGGAGCTTACAGATCTTTGTATAATGTAACCAGGGCTTACAGTATGACTCAATCCTTAATATACATCATAGGAGGCCCATCATGAGACTATAAAAGAAGCCTATAAAGTTAATGGAAATTTCCAGTTATAGGCCATGAGTCTTATAGCACACCTTTCAGTTAAGATACATGAAAAAGAAAAAAAAAAGATAAATGGTGTATCAAATTGTATTAATTTATATGTAATGAATCTTTCACTTCTAAGTTTGTTTTCGCCTCCAGATGATCCTTGATCACTCATTCATTCTCAGTTTCTAAGCAAAGTACTCAAAGACTGCTTCCACATCTGTAGAAATTCAGTCTTCAAGTCACAATTTCTCTATATTTATATGCATGTATCTGATATACAAATGTTCTGAAACTATTGTATTTTTACCAACAATTTTCACTCTTTGATACACAAAGGAGCTTTGCCTGCAAATCCCCAGCATTCTTTAGAAACAGTACCAGCCCTGAAAGCAACCAAGCCTTAAAAAAATTCTATACTTATTTCTTCCTATCTTTTTGAAATAAAGCATTTTTAATCTCCATTCAGTTACATAGACTCAGGATACTGCTATGTAACAGAAATCATCATACTAATGCACAGAAATTGAAGGTTAAGAAACTTTGGTCTAGGCTGAATTGAATTAAGTCTTGACCTTGTAAACATTTCCATAGGAGGTAGACCATACACATTTGACTTTTTGTCAAATAAGGGATAGTAAACAATGATTCTGAGATCCTAATAAATTAAAGGCATTTTAAAGGCATTAAATAAACATTTCTTTCTTTTTTTGGAAACCAACAATGAAACAGCACAGAGATTTTCAATAAGTTAAGTGGTGAAATATTAAACTTCGTAGTTTAAATGTCTGCATCTTCAAAGCTTCACTGGTTCCATTTGATAATGTTTGAAACTATGGCTAATAATGAGACACATTCAAAATAGTTTGTGTGCAAGGCACACTCTGCATGTATTTCCATTCACTATGGGGTTGTCCATAACTTTGTACAGCGACCTGAAAAACAATATCCTGCCTCTGGATATTCCATTTTCTCTCTCCAACAGCAGTGTGAGTGGATAGGATTTGAGGAGTCGAGATTTCTAAAGTTTCAAGCCCCATCCGGGGTTGTTGGTTTAAATGCCTCCAGCTGCTGTTCCCATGAACACAGTGTTGATGGGTGGTAGAGAGGGTACCATTTCTCTACCACTTGCTCCATGGGAGTCCAGACTTTCTTGAGCTGGATACTGATTTGAAGTTCCATACATACACTGGGAGGAGGAGGAAGGAATTGGGGTTTGCAAGCTTGAAGCTGTAAGGAAAAATATAATCGGCAGTTGAAAATTGACTGACATGTTCTTTTCTCTGCAAAATGAAGGCCACTCACGTTAAGCCTTTGTTTTTACTTGTGCATTTAGCACACATCTCTCTGCTAAATTTGAGCGTGTATGGTTTCTCAGAGCAATCCTTATCTTTTTCTCCACTTTCCCCCTTGCTCTTCTCCCATCAATTATTCCTTCTTTCACGCATTTCACAAAGAAAACTCAATTTCTAAAATTAAATTCAGACAACTTTATCACCAAACTCTATCCCCAGACGGCCTCCTCTTTCCATCCATACCTCCACAACTGTAGCTCCAATGACCATCTTCTCTTACCTGGACCAACACAGCAATCTCCTAACTAGTCTCATGTCCCTCACCTTTGCTTGCCCCACCTCTCTTCTGCAGAGCAGCCAGCATCATCTTGCAGAAGTGTATATCAAACTGTCCTTCTTCTCAGATACTACAATGACTTCCCATTCCTCCAAAGCCCAAGCTCCTTGCCCTGGTTCATAACACCCCAGGTGAACTGGTCTCTGCCTTCTGATTTATTTTAACCCCCTCTCCTCATTCACTATGCTCAAAACACATTGGTCTTCTCTCCGCCTATTGAATTTTCCCAAAGTGTTCCCATATCGGAGACTCTGCACCTTCCCATTTCTTCTGTCTGCACCCCACCATCAGATCTTCACATCATTGCCCCATTCTTAACACTCAGCTTTCCACTCAAATGTTTCTGCCTCAGGATTGCTTTCTTAACTACGTTACCTAAAGCAGCTCCTCCATTCCTATCTGTCATTTTACCCACTAATCGACTTGAGAATACCTGAAAATATCTTGTTTTGTTTTGTTTTGTTTTAGGGCCACACCTGCGGCATATGGAGATCCCCAGGCTAGGGGTAGAATCACAACTGTAGCTGCTGGCCTAGGCCAAAGCCACAGCAACTAGGGATCTGAGCCGCATCTGTGACCTACACCACAGCTCATAGCAATGCTGGATCCTTAACCCACTGAACAAGGCCAGGGATCGAACCTGCATCCTCATGGATGCCAGTCAGATTTGTTTCCACTGAGCCACCACAGGAACTCCCTGAAATAATCTTTTTAAGTGCATTTGTTTATATTTTCACTGCCACATCTCTCCCCACTGGAATGTAAACTTGTTATAGGCAGGAACTCTGTCCTGATCACTACCATAACCTAACACCTAAAATGAGGTTTGGCACATAGTAGGTTCTCAAAAATTTTGACTAACTGGCTGACACTGTTTCTTACATTTTGGCTGCTGCCTTCTCAGTGCTGTCTTTCTTATTTTTCTAAGTACCATCTTCTCTGCCACTAAAAACCAGGCTTTGTAACTAAGGAAATATAGTTATAGATCCTAATTCCCCTTTTGCTACTTACCCAACTACTCTATTCCCTCTTTTAACCAAGAGCCCCTCTTTGAAATTTACTTGCCAGCCAACCCTGCCGACTAGTACCGTGCTACACCCAAGCTATGTTCCATCAACCCTTCCACTATCTCTACAAGTAAACAGAACTAATAGTAACAATAGCAACACTGTACATTTTAGTCTCAGAGTGAGAAAACTTCCTGAAGTGGAATTTTCTGCTTCATTAGAGTAACCTAGAAGCAATGACCATCTGCAGATGGCATGAGATGAGCTGGTGACTCTGCTCAGGGAACATCTGTGATGGTCACAGGAAAGGAAAAGGTGCTTCCTATTGAATTATTGGAAAAATACACCGAGTGAGGAGAGATGGAATTTGTCTCATTTTCCATTCTGCTCTGTTTGGGTGTCAATGCCCTCTACTTACGCTCATCTGAAACCAATTCCATTGGGAAATTTCAGTCATCTCCTGCAAACATTAACACTCTGCCTCGATGCCTACATGGATATACACTTGCTTTGTGATACCTTATTAGTGGTTTTAGAAACTCAAATATGCATTTGTTACTGCCCCTTTTTTCAACTCACTGACTCACTGAGTGACGACTATGTGGCAGGCACTTTGCTGGGTGCTGGTGATACATCGAGTAGAAGCTGCAGTATTTTCTTAGGGACATCAACCTGATTGGAATAAGATGCTAGGCGACTTCATGGAAAACATACAGTTTTGCTCATTTTTACTTAAAATGTATGTTATAGAATCAAAACGCAGTGAAGGTGCTACAGAGGTGTCTGATCACATTTTACATACAACTGAGAAAATGATAGTAACTTTCATCACATGCCACTGTTTTTTAAAACTTGGAGTGGTTTTAGGCTACTGATGGATATTATGGGTCCAAAGAACAACGCTTGGCACTGCCTGTTCCCAACAGTGACCAAGAGAGAGTGGGAAAAAGATGTCATTATTGCCCTTGTAAAATTTATAGTTTTTTAAGACTGAATTTGACAGGTTACATTAATTTTTTGCAGACATAACGAGTGCCAGATATTCTTTTTGGAAAGAATAACAGATCTAGCAGTAGGTTGCCTGGTGACATGTATACTGATAGATGTAAGACTATTACTAACAGATTAAAAAAAAGTAAGTTCAGATCCAAAGTGATAAATCAACTGTGGGAACATGAATCCCCAGTTAATACTGCAGGCCTCATGTTAACAACTTTTTAAAGATGTTTTCAAGAACTACTAATATAATTTACCTACTACTGGAGTTCGACATGCAACTGAAGGAGAGGTGTCTGTGTAAAACGAGCTGGTCTGTTTTCTAGTGCTGTCGTCTAAAATGTTAAGGGGATCGTGGATGTCACTGTAGGGGGGCAGCGAGCGAACACTGCTGATGACAGAGACATGTTGATTCACCATCGATCCAAGTCTGTGAGACTCTGGGTAGTTCATATTGCTTCCATAGTACCCTATAACAGAAAATGTTGAGAATGTAGAGTTAACTTAGTACAAATAACATTCCAGGAAGAAAAAAGAAAAGGCAAGGTAATAGGATAGAGCTTTAAAACTAGCATACTGTAAATATTACATTTACATCTACATCTACGGTACTGTCGGATTTGTGCTTACATATGGATATGCTTCACTATGTTACTTTTTGTTTTAAATAACACATAGGAGTGAGTGTGTTATTAATTTTGAGATATGACTACCTCTCCCATATTTCCTTTACTAAATTAACAATATCTGCTTATGAAGAAAAAACCACCATTAGCCTCTCGCAAAGATTACACTACTTGTCAAACATCAATTTTATTTACAGATCCATGTTTCTGGGAGAAGGACTGGTGTACCCCGAGGAGAGCGGCATCAGGGCAGCTTCTGCATAGAGCCTAGTTTGGTGGCTGAATAAGTCTATAGATCTTCCCAACTCAATAACTTCAAGTGTCTTGTCAGCCTAATAAGAGGCACTGTTGGGTCCTCATCTCTTAGATCTGATGCTCATTTTCCAGAAAACAAAAAAACAAAATAAAACTTATTTACTAAAAATATTTTCAAAGGACAGAACATACTTCTTTGGGGCCATTAAGCTTGGTCTCAAACATACAGTTTGACACAGTATTTTTTCATCACATGTGGTATTCAGAAGGGCAACTTTAATAAAGTCACAAGAACCAATGGTATATTTGTATGTGGCAGAAATTAGCTCCAAATGTCTAAGATTCCATAATCTTTAGAAAGCTCTAGTGAGATGACACCTAAATCAATGAAGGTGGAACTGAACCCCTGATTTTGCCTATTGCCATCTCAAAAGCTAAGAAGAATTCTTTAAAAATTTCAATACCATTAGGTGAATTAGGAGGCAATGTTGCTCCTTGGCAGCTGGCAGCCCCTGCACTGCTCAGGAAGTTGAAGCTTCCTGTATTTAAAAACTGCATACTGTGGGAATCTTGGCCATGTGGGGATGGTCCATAGCCGGAAGGTGGTCGAGAGCTATATGGGGACCCCGTGCAGCTGCCACCAAAGAAGTCTCTAGAAAGCTGCTGTTCACTCCAGGCCATGCATCGACCATGCTCGGGGCGATGAGGATAGAGTCCCGATGCGGGGTGTGGCTGTGCTCTAAACACTGTCTGATAGTTAGAGTTGGTCCCATAGAAGTCATGATTGGCTTGAGGGAGAGCAGGATAAATAGGCTCGGAGTACGCTGAGCAGTGTGAGGGGGCTGACAGCACTGGACCCACACTTGGCGGTCTCCCTGCCATCGGTCCCTGGTTAATGACGCTTCCTCGGCTTGCCATGGCTGGAGAAATGGGTGGTGTCATCAGATGACCAGAGCTCTGCGAAAGCTCCATTTGACCTGGAGAAAAATTACCAGAGCATTCATTAGTGGCAAATTAGAATACTTGGGCTCATATCTTTTAAAATTACTCACAAGATTTATGAATGCACAGTTTTTTCCAACTTAGTTCATTTTTAACCTCCAAAAATAACAGGACTGTGGACCTACAAAACTCTAGGTTTAAAAAGCATCATCACGACATGTATTTATTCACAACTATGGCAACTTTGGGAGTTAGTGACGACGGAGGGAAGTCTGGGATGACTTCATCCTTCCATGCGTATAAAGATGATTAGAGCTCAAGCTTGGGAAGGGCAAGGGGGCAGATGGTCTGCTATGCACATTTCTCCATAATTAAAAAACAAGCTGAGTGTCGAATGGTTTGGAGTTTAGGGTAAAAGAAAAAGGCAGTAATGTCAAAATGACCATAGCTTCAAAGCAGCCTATGCAAAACGTCATGCAGGACTTCCCGTTGTGGCTCAGCAGCAACAAACCTGAGTACTATCCATGAGGATGTGGGTTTGAACCCTGGCCTTACTCAGTTAAGGATCCAGCGTTTCTGTGAGCTGTGGTGTAAGTTGTAGATGCAGCTAGAAGTTCCTGTGGCTCTGCCTGTGGCATAGGCCTGTAGCTGCAGTTATGATTCAACCCCTAGCCTGGGAACTTCCATATGCCATGGGTGTGGCCCTAAAAAGACAACAAATAAACAAAAACCTTCATGCAAACCCCACTGGTGAGCAGTGAGTTATGAATGCCACCAAATCTCTGGGCTCCCAATTTCCCACTAGTGGAATTAGGCCCCTGAACTATAAAACCCTTCCAGGCCCAAAATTCTGAGTGTCCAATGATGTAAGGTATATAGAAGGGGTTTCAAAGAAGACATAAAGCAATAAACTAGCAACTAGTAGCTAATTTAAGCCATAAACATTCAGACTAACAGAAAAGGGATCCTAGACCAAAGAGGAAAATTACTGTAATTGTTACCCTCAAATAGCTGAATCCACTTTGTAATTAAGGAGAAAGAAAGTCTCCTCAAAATTCAAACATGAATAAGCAGCTCATATTTTTTTGACCTTTAAAGCATCTTAAGAATTTTGTGGACACCTACTCTACTTTTTTTCTTTTTTCATTCCACTGGATGAAAATAACGAGTTATTTGTATTTCTGGTAGAACTAAGAGAGTAGGTGAAAGTGTGATACTGAGCTTAAAAATAGTATTGATGAAAATGGGAATGACAAACATTGAAAAATCACAAAAATAGTTATTATTATTATTTATTATTAGTCAACAAAGATAAGTCTTTATTCTTGGAACACCTGGAGGTTACCAGTTTTAAGAACACAAAGGAATAGGTTCCTGTGAGACATACTGAAGCCCAAGTGGTTTTCCTGGTTGTTTCACAGCCTACCTGTGAGTGGCATATTGTCTGTATTCCCAGAAGGGAATGGGTGCAGTGAAGAAGTTAAGCCTCCAGGTTGACTGGATGACAGAGGGAGATAAGTTGTTTCTACATGGCTTTCATTCTTCACAGCATCACTGGGAACAGTGCTCCCTTTATTACGGTTGGCCAGAAAGCATGAACTTGGAGAAGCAGTGAAGGCAGCTTTACTTGCATCTGGAAAGATTTTTTTTTTAAAATAGGAAAGTTAACATCTTTCTCACATTCCTAGTAGAAAAGTCCAAGTTAAAAGACCTGAAAATGTTCTAGTTGCATCATAACTCTGGAAACTCCTGAGAAATGTTTTCCATGGGAAATAAAACAGGTCTTTGGTCTTGGCAGTGGTACTCGTTTTTAACTGTATACTTGTGGGTGTAAGGTGTGTCTGGGGGTACTAAATAATTTGCTCTGTAGTAAACAGGCTTCAAAATGCAAGTCATCACATCCCAGATAGATCTGTTTCCTTCCTTCTCTATATTCCTTGGGAACTTATCCCTACACCATTTGTAAGGAGGTATAGTACATGCGTTGTCTTGAATTACAGTGATTTTTTGCTACTGTAGTCACTTCTCAAATTTTATCTAAGTTCTCAGAAGTTAAAAATATTGATCTGTATTCTTCAGAGTTTCCAGGAAAGTACCTTGACTACCCTATGCATCAATGAAGGGAAGAAAGCACAGGGCTCTGTGAGTGTTAATATCCTGTGTTAGTAGTGACATCATGAAGGAAGACTCTGAGACTGTTATAAAATCCACTTAATGTGTGCTTAAAAACTCCCAAACTTAGGTTTCAACAAAGAAATATGCAAAACAAGATATACATTTTAAATTACCTGAATTCTTCATATACTTGTCCAATAAATTCTGTAACTCCTGCTCTTTGTCATTATTAAATTGGGTCTCCATGGCCAGCAGAATGTATTCATCAAGAAGCATTCGGATCAAATGGAAGGAACCTTGTTTATGGATGGGGAAGGGGGAGAGGGCATTGTGAGATGAAATAAGGGAGAGAAAGAGAAGTCAAGTTATCTTTGTGACCATCTCGCAACACTTCACAAGGAGCAACTGAAATAAACAAACACTTGTTGGACTTTAAATGACCTGCTAAGACCAACATGCTTAACTTGGGCCTCTAATCTTTCTGTGTACCGCCTGCCCAGCTCACTGTGTGTACTGTCCTGCCAGCTCTTTGGCCACTAATTACATCAAAGGAAAATACGGATGAAAGTGAGACATGCTTTATGCTTTAAGAGGGCACACACTGGAGTGTGATAAGCTTTAACCTGAGGAGAATGAGCTCTACTCTGCTCTATTTCTGTTTACTTTGTACTAAATAATTAGACAATGGCCAGCATGGTCTGAAAAAAGTGTCAAGTAAGAAGATGTCTTTCTAACCTGGAACCAAATGCTCTTTCATTTGAAAAAAAGGAAAAGAGTAATTTTCATGTGGAAGATGTCCTAGAAAACCTTAAACTTACTTTTACTATTCAACAGATTTCCCAACAAGTCTTTTTTCATAATAAAGTCAGGTTTAAATGCTGTATAATTTAAGAAACCTTAAATAGAAGCAAGCTGTTTCAAATAGACTCAATATATTTTGTTCGTCCCTCAATATAAGTTCACTGATTTTATCAAATGCTGTTGAAAATCAAATAAAGACAGTTTTCTTAATTGCAACTACTTTACAATGTGATGATTTCTCAAAATGCAACTACTAAATGCAGAAGTACTGTCCATGAGATAGCACTATAATTACAAACTAGGAGTCTAAGAAATTTTAGGGAAAAGAAGGTATTCAATTTTTGAAAAAGCTAACTTGACTCAATTTTTCATAAGTTGTATAGATCAGGAAAGATGGTTCAGAAACTTATGACAGCATGTCTTCTAAGCTGCTCTTTGATTCTTGGAGTACAGCTATGCGGGTTCCTGGAAAAGATGCAAACATTTGCCATATTGCAATGAATAGTGCCTTTGGAAAATAATGTATTAATTATTGTTTATTTGTTTGTTTAACAAAGAAAATTTATCCAAGCACTGATGAAGTATAAAGGTGATAGCTGCTATTTATTGTGTTTACCGGGTGTTAGGCAATGTGGTCTTATTTATATCACCTCATTCAAGAGCCTATATAACCCAATGAAAGAAATATTCTTCCACTTCTACAATGAGCAGACTAACTTGGGCGAAAGCCAAGCCAAAGAGAAGCAGTGTTAGGAGTTAACCCTGCAAGTGATCTGATTCCAAAACCCAGGCTAATAACTACCTTTCTCTATTGGCTCAGTAGTCAAATGTGAGAAGTGACAGTGCCACATGTTTAAAAATTGATAGGAAATGTGACTGACAAATGAATGATATAATTTATCTAAGAAGAGTTTTATAAAGCACTTAAGATACCAAAACTGGATGCATTGTTCAAGGTGAGATTATGCATTACTCGAGCACCAAAAAAGCTCCACTTCAGCAGAAAGTCTTGAGCCCTCTTTTTTAACGATCTTCCATTCTGTTTGCTGGTCTAAAAGTAAAGTGACAAAATGAAACTATAAAAATCTGTCATCTCATTATTACATGCTTCCTACATGTGATCAAACAGTAGATAAACTTTCTGACAAATGGACAGATGGCAAGGCATGCCATTTTATCATCAAATAAAATGAGTTGTTCTGGGATTTTCATTTTTGATCTGTCTTTGCTGCCATTTTTAAGGTTAACAGATCTTTATTCACTATGTCTTTGTCACCTAATAGAACTGGACAACAAAATGAAATAATTTACAAAGTATTTTCTCTCTTAATTTTCCTTTGACAGAGCTTTAAAAAGAGCAGAAGGTGAAGTGTGAAGGAAAGGTTATGTATTTCTGTGAATGATTAACTCTGACTTCTCTGGTCCTGAATGATAATCTGTTTTCCTTCCAGGAGAAAAAAAAGGTCCTTACACTATAACTAGTTTCCTTGATATGGAATGGCTAACACCAACTGGTGATGGATATATTTGTTCTTATGGCCTTGTTTCATGATGGATGACTTGAAGGTTAACTGAAAGAGTTGAAGAAACCACATAGAAAACACAAAATACTGAGCTCCTAGAATTTAAAAATGTAGATATTTAAAATCATATTTTCTGTCAGCTTTTATGAAAGTGTGATTTTTAAGAAAAGGGCCAGATCTTTCCAGCTTTTCAGTTTCTCTCTCACTATTGATGTTACTCCACTGTAACTTTACTGACTGGTAGGGAAGGCATAGTGTCTTGTAGTCTGTCCAAAAATGATAAGCAGAATTCGATCTATGCCTAGTGCTCTCAAATCTGCCATATGTCTAACCATGATATTTGATTTGCCTTATTTGCAGGGTTTCAAAAGCTTTTCAAAGCATTTTTACACACAGCCTGTTGCCATCCCCCACCATTCAAGCATTCAAGAAATTATAGCCAGTTTAGCATTTAGCATTATCCAAAAAAAAATTATTTTTAGAATTTTTTTTTTCATTGAAAAATACCTTAATAACTCTCTGTTCTACCACAGTATCCAACCATTCGATAAAAGCCTCCACAGTGGCATTCTTCTTAAGCAGATCTTTCAGTTCTTGGAACACAGTGATAGAGTCATCTACCACGCAAAAAGAAAAAAAAAAAAGAAAGCAGACTATCATGCTCTACTTTGAACCCAAGAGAAAACCTAAAACTAGAAATTATTAATAATCGTATAACATAAAAAGGAATGACAGGTAAATATGTTAAAGAAATCAATTTTATATCCTGAAAATGCTTAACAAAAAATCCTTAGTTCTTTACTTTTCAAAATTTTCATCATAAGTGTATCTGTCTTGGTATATATTGAAATACAAATTTATATTTATACACTAGGGAAGAATAAGTTGTCACTAGCGATGATTATTCATTTTGATAATGAATAATAATGAAATGTAGTGCTTTCATTAAATGCAACAGATTAGTTGAAAGCTAAGGAATCAAGTAAGTTAGACCTGTGAATTTCCTGCTTTCTGAAATATCCTTTTTCTTTAGCAAAAATTAAATTCTGCCCTGAAGAATTATGCCATTTAAATGAATAATCTTTTATCATGTAAAAGTCAAAGGGGCAGTTTAGAACTATCATTTTATTAAAGAGTTTGAGGTTTACTGAATCCCAGAGGGTAATATAATATTATGTTAGGAAATAGAAAGCAGGGCTGAGGCTGAGGTTGAACCATCCCAAGAGCAGTGTGCTATAGCCTATAGGAGGCTGCACTTTTTTGTCTTTTCAGAGAGAAATGGTGGGAGAAAGAGTGGGTTGTTATCACTTGAAAATGGAACCTGATTGTCTGGCCACACCTACTAGCTTGGTAAACTCTGTTAGATTGTCCAAACCTGAGCAGGGGATTTCTGCTTTGAAAAACAGTATTGCATTGAGATTTTTTGATATGTGTTATGTCCCATAGGATGCCAAGAGTGTGAAACACACAGAAATGTGTATGCATATAACCTAAAACTCATGAAAACTCACAAAACTCAAAACCTATTTTGATTATTTCCAGGTTCCTATCTATCTAGGTTATTTCTAGGCCAGGAGATTATGGAGGGCTTTTATTTTCTTCTTAATATTTTCTGTATTTTCCAGGTTTTTCACAACCATAAGCACAACTGTTTTTAAAATAGAGAATAACTTTTTAAAATTAAAAATATTTCTGTTAAACCGGATTTCTCAAACAGATATGATTTTGTAGTCCGAGGGGACATTTGGTTGTGTCTGGTGAATATGTGGTTGTCCCAATTTCAGGAGGTTGCTATTGCCATGTAGGGGGTAGCAGCCAGAGGCGCTGCTCAACATCCTTCAACACATGGCACAGAGCCCCCACTGCCCCATCAAAGAGTTATCCAGCCCAAGACTTTGACAATGCTGAGGTTGGGAGACCTTGCTCTCAACAAAGAGAGGAGACTTACATTCGGTGTAGATATCAGAGTCAGTGTCTGTGCTGCCTGAAATGGTGAGAAGGGCCTGAGATCCAATACTGTTCAAGTCAACTTTCTCAATATCAGATACCATAGAATTCACGACATGCTGGTCAAAGAGAGCTGGTCTGGCGATCTGCATCAAGAAAGTAAAAAAGAGGAGTTCCCGTCGTGGCTCAGTTGTTAACCAATCTGACTAGGAACCATGAGGTTGCAGGTTTGATCCCTGGCCTTGCTCAGTGGGTTAAGGATCCGGCGTTGCCATGAGCTGTGGTGTAGGTCCCAGACGCGGCTCAGATCCTGCGTTACTGTGGCTCTGATGTAGGCCGGTGGCCACAGCTCCAATGGGACCCCTAGCCTGGGAACCTCCATATGCTGCGGGAGCGGCCCTAGAAAAGGCGAAAAGACCAAAAAAAAAAAAAAAAAAAGGAAAGTAAAAAAGATTCCAAACTGTATCACTGATCTTCCATCTAAAGAAAAGTTGTAGCTTCTAGAGAAAGTTGCTTGAGGAAAAGTACCATAAATAACTCCTCTTTTCTTATTTTAAAACTAAAAGCAGTATCTTTTAACAAGATCATTTCTGTTAAAGATTTGAAAACTGTTTTGAAATAAGAATTTTTTTTTAATCCACGGTCATAAAATGAGAATTTTACAGGGATTCCCACTGTGGTTCAGTGGGTTAAGGACCTGATGTTGTCTCTGTGAGGATGCAGGTTCCATCCCTGGCCTGGCTCAGTGGGTTAAGAATCCAGCATTGCTGGAAGCAGCAGCATAGGTCACAGATGAAGCCTGGATCTGGTGTTGCTGTGGCTGTGGGGTAGGCCGGCAGCTGCAGCTCTGATTTGACACCTGGCTAGGGAACTTCTATATACCGCAGGTGTGGCCATAAAAAGAAAAAAAAAAAAAGAATTTTACCACATTACATTTCTTATATGGAACTATTCCAGGCTAGTCTTTTAAAATTTAGGGGGCTAGAAACCTCCATAAAGCAAATAACCAGTTGATGGGAGGGGAAGTATATTTTAACAATATACAAACATGCAATTCTAACTTAAGAAATAATTTTTTCTTGCTATTTAAGGGAGTAATTTGAAACACACTGTGGGTTTTACAACATCATCTATCACATGGGCTCATTCTCCACAACTTATTAATTTTATTGATTGGATTCATTTATTGATTGAGTTCATGTGGCAAATAAGACTTTTACATTTTACATTGCGTTCAAAAGGTTTTATTCTTTTTCTTTTTTTATATAATGATTTTTTTCCATTATAGTTGGTTTATAGTGTCCTTTTTTACTTTCTGTTTTGAAAAAATTTAAAATTTACAAAAAAGGTGCAAAAATAGTGCAGAGTATGTACTTCTATCTGTATATACTCTTTATCCAGCTTCTCCTAATGTCATCATCTTACATAATTATTGGACATCACCCAAATCAGGAAATCAACATTGGTATGATACTCTTAACAAAACTACAGACAAATCTGAATTTCATCAGTGTTTCTGTGAATGTCCTTCTGTCCTAAGCATTCACTCTAGGATTTCACAATGCATTTAACTGCTCTCAACTTAGTCTTCAGTCTCTGAAAGTTCCTCAATCTTTGCTATCAGATGATTCAGTTTTTTTTGTTTTTTGCTTTTTTTTTCTCTTTTTGTCTTTTCCAGGGCCACACCTTGGCATATGGATGTTCCCAGTCTAAGGGTCTAATTGGAGCTGTATCCTCCAGCCTACACCAGAGCCACAGCAACTCAGGATCCAAGACGCGTCTGTGACCTACACCACAGCTCATGGAAACACTGGATCCCCAACCCACTGAGCAAGGCCAGGATCAAACCTGCAACTCTATGGTTCCTAGTCAGATTCATTAACCACTGAGCCACAATGGGAACTCCAGGTGATTCAGTTTTGATGTGGTGACATATACCCTCAGCTTATCAACATACCTGTGCAAGATGTAAGAAAGATGTTTGTCGTTTCAGAGATGATACAAATCTTCGTACAATAGGTATTTTCTTATCAGTCAGAGCTTCTGGCAAATTTTCCAAAGATGAAACAACCCACTGCTCCCAATTTTTAGCAAAATTTCTTATGTCTGCTAATAAACTACAAAATAAAACCCCAAAGAATAAAAAACTATGTATTAAATCTTAAATAGATCAAATGTATTAAATAAATATAATTTAATGGAGATATACTATTATTCTATGATTCCAAGAACATGACTTTGAGGTCAGACAGACCCAGCCTAGGTTTGCCATTTATCATCTTGGCCAAAATATTCAATCTCCTGGAGCTCCAGTTTCCTCATCTGTTAAATGGGAATAAGAATAGTAATCCATGTCACAGGATTATCATGAAGATTCCAGGAAATAATTCATAGAAGGTGCTCAGGTTAAAACCTGGCATGCCGAAAGTGATCATTTTATTGTTAGCAATATTAATGCATAATTCAAATATTTTCTATAAAGTATTTCTGCGAAAAGTAAGTGTGCACTTGATTTTGCCTATCTTGTTTTATTGAGAGATAAACATAGGGACCATAATATCATTTCAGGTTATTTAACATTTGTATCTAGTATTATAGTCTTATAATCCAAATGTAACTGTAGAATAAATTATTAGAAACACCTAATTGAAGGAACCTATTTAGAAAATTGCAGGAAGTTCCTGCTGTAATGCAGCAGGTTAAGAATCTGGTGGTATCTTTGAAAAGACTCAGGTGACAGTTGCGTCTGGGATTTGATCCCTGGCCTGGGAAATTTCATATACCACAGGGGTGGCCAAAAAAAAAAAAAAAGAAAATTGCAAGTGTTGGTTATGTATATATTCTGAAAACAAAAAAAATTAAAAATCAGTCAGCAGGCATTCCTGTCGTGGTGCAGCAGAAACGAATCTGACTAGGAACCATGAGGTTGTGGGTTCGATCCCTGGCCTCGCTCAGTGGGTTAAGGATCTGGCGTTGTCATGAGCTGTAGTGTAGGTTGAAGACACAGCTCAGATCTGGGGTTGCTGTGGCTATGGTGTAGGCCGGCAGCTGTAGCTCCGATTAGACCCCTACCCTGGGAACTTCCATATGCCCTGGTGCAGCCCTAAAAAGACCAAAGACAAAAAATAAAAAATAAAGTAAAAATTAGTCAACATCTCAACAATACACATCAAAATATATTTAGGATGGAGCAGTGACGTGGTACAGGGGGAAAAAAGGCAGAGTTTGGAGATGAAGAGACCTAAATTAAAATCTAGGCTCTGCTTCTTACTAATTAGCTGATTCAGGGCAAATATATTAACTTTTTTGTACTCGTAGGTTCCCCTTTGTGAATTTGGGATCATATCAGTTACTTTGGAATAATCTGAAAAGTTGTTTTAAAAAAATTTAGTTGTTTAATGATAAAGAATTGGTTCAATAATGTATAGTATTTTTCAGATGTTGGAAATCTATGCAATTGTTTAAAAAGATAATGTTGATCTATATTTGTTGATATGGAAAGATTTTCACAGTATATTGTAGTAGTATGTATATTATGATTCCATTTTTTTAAGACTCCTAGAAAAATTCTGTGAAATAATAACCTAAGACATTAAGAATGTGGTAAGACTATGAGTGATTTTTAAAATGCACTTATACATGTTTTTCATTTTCTACAATGAATATGAACTACTTTTATACTTAGAGATAAACACATAAATTAGCACTTTTCAGGCTGGTTGTAGGAATTAAGTGAAATGGTTTATTTAAAAGTTCAAAACCCATCTTGTGTTTAATGAAATGCATCTATTATTACTATTAGTTATATGGCTGAAAGCCTGCCACTATATAAGCATAACCATTTTGCTGTGACACGGAAGTGTTAAGTATACCTAATTCAGAGTCCAAATTAGATGTTTAAAGACAATATATTAATAATTAAAAGAAACCGCTGACCAGGCCAAGACCAGCTATTATTGAAATAAATAAACCAATCTAGAGGAAAAAATAAATAAAAAATAAAATTTGCTTTATCAATTATCATGATAATTGAGCACCAGCTATATTCTCCTATATATATTTGTACCCCGAAATACTAAAATAAATTTCATTACTTCGTTAGAATTTGTTTTTAAACAATTGGCTCTTTTTTCAAGTTTCTACTGTTCTCACATCAGAAAAGACTTTGTGAAAAATTGTCAGACATCATTACAATCTGAGGTCTTATTCCTTTGCTAAAAGAAGGTTATAATTCCATTATGCTACTTTCTGATTTTCACAATTAAGACCAAAGTAATAATAAATAGAAAATATTTTTCCTTGTAGGAAAATTAAACTTAAACTCTAGCCTTAGACTTAACCTTAAACTCTAGCCAGTTTCCACTGAAGAACTTTCTCAGTATCTTAAAAGTCAACTACACTTAAATATTTATTTTTCACTTGGGCAGCTCTCAAATTAAAGGGATGTGAAGATTGTTCCATCGATTTTGTTCACTGAAGTTTGAATATAAAGATTGAGGTACATCTCTTACAGCTAACAAAGGGACAGGAACATAAAAATAATCTTGATAAATGAAGGAATTTCTACTTAATGTTTTCCTTTACTACAACATGTAAAGTTAAACCCTATACAAGCAAAGATGATATTTTATTGACTGAACCTACCTTTCAGGCATTTCTTGCATTGTTGCAGGAATGAGTACATCTGTAAGAACCTTAATCACAGCAAAAGAGAGTTAACATAAATCCTGACTTTATATTTCTATAGAAACACACTCTATGCCAATTACTTTATATTCCTAGCTTTCTAAAGAATAACATGTTAACTCATTTCTGAAAGTCATACTTTAATCTCTGAATGTATTCAGGAGGTGTGTGTATGTGTGTGTGTGTGTGTGGCAAGGAGAGGGGGGATATATAAGAACATAGTTAAGCAGGTGACACTAATGTACTTAGTACAGAGAACTAATCATCTGAACAGAAAGAACACTGAAAAGAAAGGGCTAGACTCAGCCTTAAACGTGAGTGAGATGGTGAGTAGGACCTTAATGGTGAGTAGTTATTGATGAGAACCTGCAGAAAGAAGAGATTAGTACTGAAGATCTTGGAAAAGCTCATTTTACATGGCTCTACTTATAGGGCCCACTGTCTCTCCCTGGTCCACCATAAGGAGGAAAAACTTTGTGCATGAAAAGGTAAATTCCAGACTTTTGTGTTGGACTCAAAGAAACAGACCATTTGTGGGGGATGGGGGGTGAGGAGGTGGGGGGGGGTTGGATGGGGAGAGGGTGGGGAAGCTATGCCTTAAGGACATTTCTTGGAGGTGTAAAGTGACAGTCCTAACAGCTTTACTTTGATGCTGGTAAATGTGTGTGCACGAGCTCAGGCCTTTATTTACCTACTTTTGGAGCCTCCTTCTCTCCCCTTTCTGGTTACTTTCCCATGTCTCAAACATTTCAGACAGTCAGTGCAAACTAAACCCTTTCTCTCCAAATGATGAGATTCTAATTTGACCCAGAAAAGTGAGGCAATCTTGCTCTCCTTTGCCCTTCTTACACTTGAACTAAAGTAGAGAATACTCTGCACTTACTTCCTATATTCTCTTATCCTGTGATGAGGGAGAACTGAACAGAGGATGAAAACACGAGGACTCTCATTCTGGTTCAAGCCCACCTACCAGCCCTTAACGTGCAAAGTTGCTTCTGGACTGAGTTTATGCAGCTTCTGCTGCACTTTTCTGTAAAGCTGAGAACACAGTAGCGGCAACTTGGATTTTACTTCCTAAATACTTAACAGAGCTCCAGCTTGGGTGTTCTTGCTCACTCGGATTATGTTTTAAAAGGAAAGCTTTTTTGTTTTTCTTATAGCACTTTAACAGATTAATGAAGACAAACTCATTTTAAAATACCTAGATTGCAATACAATTTTTTCCCTCCGCTTGGACCTGTGGCTGCTCCAGCTAGGGAATAGACTAGCTAATCTGGGCGATTAGCTTCACCCTCTTCCCCAATGACTGTCTGGCTAGATGGCCAACCAGGTTCTCTTTGTTTACAGTATCCTCATGATCCTTCTCCAGATACTTGGGAATCTATTTGGTTTAAGAACAGAATTGGCCATTAATGCATTAATGCTAGAAATTTTCAACATGTTCCATGTAATAGTCCCTTAAGAATGTTTAATTCTGCTTTCCCCAAAACACTGATATTATGCAAAAGCCACTAAGTGATTTACTCTGAAAACACCTTAAGCAGTTAATAAAAATTGTTTTTAATGGAAGTAGGTTACATTTAGAATCATTCTTAGCTGTAAACAGAAACTGATTTTGTTTTATTTAATATAAATTTACTTTAAAAATACATTCACTATTAAATATACACTATTAAGCTGTTTACTTTCTCATCAGAAAACTAATAGTGTACTTTCAGCCAGAAATAACAAATTTATTGAAAATATACAGCAAAAATATAGATGGAATGCTTTTTTTTTTTTGTCTTTTGTCTTTTTAGGGCTGCACCGCAGCATATGAAAGTTCCCAGGCTAGGGGTCTAATCAGAGCTACAGCTACTGGCCACAGCAATACCAGATCCAAACCGCATCTGCGACCTACTTCACAGCTCACGGCAATGCCTGATTCTTAACCCACTGACCAAGGCCAGGGATGAACCTACGTCCTTATGGATACTATTTGGGTTCGTTAACCACTGAGCCACGACAGGAACTCTGATGGATGCTCTTTAAAGAACCATATGGTTCATGTTTCAGACATCCTAAGAGCTTACCTTATACAGAATTGAATCACAAACACAGAAAATGTCAATGATAACAGGGTTTTCAAGCAGGGGAAGAAGATGATCAGGCATTCCTTGCCAAAAGTGTAGTAAGAAATGCTGGATCTAGTTGAGAGGAAAAAGTGCATACATTAAGATTTTTCCTTAACATGAGCTCATATAACAAACAGGACAAGAATGTTTACATGATATAGTTAGCAAAGCATTCTTTGTCACTCTTACCTCCTCAAAGTTTCCATTTATTGCATTGTCCAGGATGCACTGGCAGTGAGTTTTGTACATCATTATCAGGGTGTCAACCTATTTCAAGGAAGAAAAATCTTAACAAAAGGACCTTTTCAATGCCGCCTTCGTTTTGTTCATGCATTCATTTGTTCGTGTATTCAAACACAATTTAAAAAGTCTTGTTATGTGCCAGGCATTGTGCTCAATGCTGAGGAACCAAAAATAAAGGCACAATTCTTATTTCAAGGAGTATATTGCCTGGTGAAGGGAGAAAAGCAAGCAAATGGATAATTGCAGAGTACCATGAGAACAATGAAAAAAGGAGATTGTGCAGGGAACTGTGGGTCAAAGCGACACTGCAGTTTTCTGCCTAATAAGAAAATTACCTTTAATTAGAGAAATACATATAAAATGGTAAAATACATTAACTCTTCACATAGTTTTATTAAAGAGGTGCTTATGCAGTGTGGTTTAGTGGTTTCCAGTTTTGGCTGTACAGTCAGTTAACATTGAGCATCAGCTCTGCTGCACTAGTTTGCTTTGTCTCTGACTCCGGCCTTATATATTTAAGTAAGACAGTAATATCATACTACTCACAGGTGTTAAGGAAGATAAAATAAAATAAGATATGATGTACATAGAATAACTTCTGGTACAAAGTATAAGATTTTATTATATTACCTAAAATTAGTAATAACTTCAAATGACTCCTGTACCAAAGATTTGAACATCAAATATCTGCTATGAAAATTCTTTAGTTCCATGCTGCCACTGATATTTGTATTGCATAGATGGAAAGTTTTAAACATACTTTAAAATTTGCAATGGATTAGAACTAGGTAATATTCTGGCAAATTAACAATATTCAAATTTTAAAAAATCTTTATTTTATAAGCTAGAAATATTCCTATCTGTTACAGGATGTGTGTTCTATGTGAGCAAGAACAGGCTTAGAGGTTAGAGGTGTAATCTTCACCTCTAGAACATCTGGATCTGAATGCTAGCTCTAAGCTGCCACTTACTAGCTATGTGATATTGAGCAAACTACTTAACATTTATGTGTTTTAATTTCCTCATATATAAAATGGAGATGATAATAACAGTAAGTATCTATTTGTTAGGAGGACTAAATAAATTAACAGATGAAAGTGACTAGAGTAATCCATGGTATATGTTAAGAAATTTACTGTTGTTAACTATTTTTATCTCTATAGTAAATAGGGTGATAATGGTGATGGGAGTGTCTTTGCTCTCCAACCTTTATCCCTGCAGTCCAGGGACAGCACATATCTTTGTGGTTTAGCACAAAGTCGTATAATGATGACATGCAAGTTATCAATCTACCTCCAAGGAGGTAAGCTGACTACAGATTGCCTCTGGCAAGATATGTCACTATTATTGCAAATGAGACATGCTCTTTAAGCAAAGATATATTTTTAGATGGGTCGCCAAGACATATTTTTTTAAATGAGGATCAGGACAGCATGAAAGATAGAAAGGAATTCATAATGGTTGTCAAGAATTAAGCCTTTGACCCCTGAAACCTGCTAAAGTACAAGTAAACTTTTATCTTCACAAGTATTTCCATTTATTTGTGTCAAAATGTTTTCTTCTGTATGCAAATCATCAAAAATGTTAAATCTTACTATCAGCCCTTTGTATTTTGTTTGTTTTTGCTTTTTAAGGCCACACCCACAGCATATGAAAGTTCCCAGGCTAGGGGATGAATCAGAGCTACAGCTGCCAGCCTACACCACAACCACAGCAACCCAGGATCAAAGCCTTGTCTGCAACCTACACCACAGCTCACGGCAACACCAGATCTTTAATCCACTGAGCAAGGCCAGAGACTGAACCCGCATCCTCATGGTCACTACTAGGATTCGTTTCTCCTGCACCTCAATGGGAATACTCTGGCACTTTGTTTATATAATATTTAATACTATATATTAAACATTACATATTTATTAAATATTATATGACATTATTTTATTTACTATGGTATATTATTTAATATTATTAATATTAATATTTAATATCATTTATTTAACACATATTATTAAATATTTAACAATACGTTTTCACTATAGCCTATTTTGCATTCTTTATAAACATAATTTTGCTCAATTTTCTGAAAACAGAGATCACACTACAGAGGGCAGGGGCAGAGGCAAGGCTTAGCTCCAGTTAACTCAGTGAGCATGTGGTGGGGGTGGCAACTGCCTTGAGTGACACTTTGATGGAGCAGAAAGCAGACCTCTCAGCTTAACTTAACCCCTCACTGGGGTCAGCTTCTCACTAAGCAGTCGGCATCTTTTATACCTCAAGAATGCAGATACTTAAAGTGCCTTAGCTTCAGTCCCACCCCTCTTTCTAGGACCAGACAAGTTACCTGGGGAACCTGGCTACTGGCTGAGAAAGTAAAAGGCCCAGCTGTCCTCAAGAGACAAAGAGGAGTATTAGTCCCCAGTGCTCATGATGGGGAACACTGGGAATGAACTTAGAAACCTGGAGTTATTTAAGCATCATGAGACCAGTTTTTCAAGTTGACAGGTAAGGAATTCCTCAGAGTCTAGCAAAGAAGCTGAAATAAGCTATTGGGACATGTTCCTCATTTCTCTTTTTTTTTTTTTCCCTTTGTTACTCTATATACACCCTCCTCACCTAGCATATTTACATAGTAAACATATCCTTGATATGTTGGCATGTAAGCAGTCCTCTCCACAAAGGTGAGCCAACAACACTCTCCCCCAAAGAATTGTGCTCCCTGAGGTCCTGCAGATTTCTAAAGGTTTCCCACAAACTGCCACATGTCAACATTTACTGGGGGTGGGGAGTTAGTTCCCTCGGTCTAGTGGTTAGGGCTTGGTGCTTTCACTGATATTGGCCTGGGTTCAATCCTTGGTCTAGGAACAGAGATCCCACATCAAGCCACTGCACTCTGCAGCCAAAAACACATTATCTGGAGGTGTCTCAAGTCTTAAGTCATAATATCATAAGTTATTTCTACAAGATTAAAAAAATGATGTGATAACCTTGAGAAATGTGATGGGAGAGGAGAATAGTAGGAAGTAGGCATGCTTCAGAGGACTTGCTTGGAATTAGCATCTGAGATTTACCATCAATATTTTGCCTGTTCTTAACTGGGAGAGTAAGTCTGCCATTAGAATGAACCCTAGAGGTTCTACTTATCTATCAATGACCTTTTTAACAATGTGTCATTTTTATTTCCAGTTTCTACAAAAGCCTATTACTAAAGTAATGCAACTGGGCATTATTAATCATTTTCCTCTATCTTTACATCTCAAAAATATGAACTGACTTAAATATACTATGAAAGGTATTTTCCTCAAATGCTAATGAAAAATGAACTTTAGTTGAAAGAAGAATGCAGAAATCTTTATGCCCTGATTTATTAATAGATTCTGCTATTCGCCAGTAGATACCCAGCAAATGACTCTAGAAGTAGAGGAAGATTTAGCTTTAGACTTTACTACATAAGCATTGAAAATTTGTTTATAAACTGAATTTCACAAAACTGTTTTTTCTTTAATTTTCAAAAATTTTGCAACCAGAGCACAGGGTTTTAGAATTGAAAAGAATCTTTGGAATCTTCAAGGGGGTCCTTGCATATACCTAGGTATCTCCCCCTCAACAAATTCTGTCTTAGAGACATGCTTGATGACTATTTATTGAAATTAAATAGAGCTAATGAAAAAATGATGCTTATAATTAAATAAACTCCAAGTAATAGACACAGTCTAGTATTTTATTCCTTGAGATTGAATTTTAAATAAAAAAATAATCTTTAGTCTTTTGAGGTTTATTTTACCACCTTCTGATTACTACTATCATGGAGATGGTAAATAATTAATTGGAAAGCCCTTAATCAATGTTAGTAAACATTTGGCCCTCCTATAAATCAGTCAATTATGTTTGATTATGTAGATTTCTGATAGCTTCCTGCCATGGCCATGAGATTCCCAGCAAATTGAGATATGGAACCAACATATCATAAAATCAATAGAGAAGTATCTTTAATTGATACCTTGTCTTTAGAAATGCATCCTTGGTACACAAGGTGTTGAGCACTGGGGAATTCTGGAAGAAGTGTTCCAGTTTTTGAGCTAAGCGAATATTTACGAGTGAAGCCACCCTATAATTTAGAAAAATGAAAAGAAATAAATAATTGTCAACTGCTTGGCTCCAAAATACAATTCTGATAAAATGGAAACCTATAAAATTTCATTCTTCTTCATCCTGCAAAACATGAAAAATTAGGAGATTTGGGTAAATTGTTTGCTAGATCAAGTAAGTGAATAAAGTAGACATTTAAGCAGAATTATTGTTGCCAAATCATAAATAGTTTCACAGCTGATATATTTTTCTTATAGTTTGGATTTTAGTTTTAAACATCTATCAGTTTTCAAAACTTTTAGAAATTTAATTTTAGCTCACAAGTTTACATTTGTTGATGACATGTTTTGAATGATCTACTTTTAGACTACCAAAATTATTTTAAATGGGAAGAACTGAAGTTGCCAAATTCATTTATGGATTACCAAATAATTAATGGATTAAATAGGTGAGGTGATAAGAAATTAGTTTATTTAGCCTCAGAAGTAATTAGTGGTAAAATTGTGATTGGTATCTAACTCTTCAGATTCCCAAACTAGTAATCTGGATTTTCCCAGCTCAACCTTCCTCCCCTGACCAAATTCAGATATTTGTTATTTTTTTGACTCCTTTGGGGAAAGGATACCTCTGGTAGTTTTCATAAATTAGAAAAAGTGACATATAAATAGCATATAATACTGCAGTGCTAATGTATCTACAAGAAACTCACATAGAAAGACGGAATGCATATTCATGATGGAACCAGAGCCTTAGCAAATCAGTCTCCCAGATCACTAATAATTGTTCCTTTTCCACAAACAAAATTTTAACAAACTGGATTGTAATAAAATGTCTTGGCAAAGAATGAAATGACTATGGTAATTGAAGTAAAGTGATCCTGACTAGGACCAAACTTCATTCTTTCCAGTAGTTTTCTTGCATTTGCTTCTCAAGTTTCTGTGTTTCTTTGTCACTATCATATTGAAGATGTTTACTAGACAAAAATTTCATAACTTACATGGGTAGACAGATAGTCCCTACCCTGTCTTATCATTCCCCAAATTTGTAGATTCTTATAGACTTATCATGAAATCAGAAGGAAGTTGGGGGGACTTTTGAGTCTTTAAACACCAGGTGCTTTAGAAACAGTAATTTCTTACTGACTGATTTGATGTAAGCTTTCACACAAATTTTATATTAAAACTACAGTAAAAACTTATTACTTTCAGGTTAGGTTTTAGTTTTTAAACTCATTAATCTTTATTTTCAAGTATGGAGACAGAAGGATTATTCTGATTAAATAATTTTGAAGAAATTAGTAAGACCACTACATAAATGCTTATCATAAGCTGAGATAACAGTACAGTTAATCAAATTGAATTTAGTCTTAATTTAAGATATGTTTCAAAGATTTTTAATTGCTTCATGTTATCATTTATGAGTACCAATTATCATTGCACTGTCAAAGAATGATACTATCAATGAATAAGGAAAAATAATAGCATGCAAGAAAACAAAGAATTTAATCTGGAAGGAAATGGTATGGCAAAATATGAAACTAACATTTGATAGATAAACATAAAAAAATAAACCTAAATTTTTCTTATAATTTTTTTCTTAACACTTTTTTCTTATAATTTTTCTTTTGGGTAGATTATCATGTTTATTCCTCTCAAGATATAATTTGGTGAGATTGGAAAAGAGAGACAAAGAAATAGAAACCAAAACTGACAACACATAGTGGATTAAATTTAAGTTAGGAATATGAGAATAGTCTCATTTCCATATAATAAATATAATTAGTAATCAAAAATTTTTCTATAAAGGAAAAAAAAAAACAGGCCTAGGATATTTAACAGGGGAATTTTATCAAGCATTCAGGAAACACGTCATTTAAAAATTAAAAGTTTTTTTCCAATGGAAATGAAGGATTACTCCCAAATTCATTTAAAAATTTTTATGCCAAATTGGACAAGGACAGAAAAACAAAGAAAAATTATAGGTTAATCTTGCTTATCGTCAAACTTGGCAACAGTACCAAACAAAATAATAACAAACTAAGTCCAGCAAACTATAAGCAAGACCATAGCCATATTAGGTTTAAATTGATCACATTAACAGAAAAAAAAAAAGGAGAATAACATGTATTATAAAATCAACTCAACTGATGCAGAAAGAGCACTTATTTAAAATCCAACTACCATTTACTACTCTGTGTGTGTATGTATGTGTGTGTGTGTGTAAATCAGGTGACTTTTCCATTGACTTTATATTCAGCAACTTTGCTAAAAATCTCTTGTTAATTGTAGCAATTGTTTGTGCTGTTTTAGTTAGTTTTAAATGTAATCAACAACATCGGTTGCAAATAATGCTAGTTTTGTTTCTTCCTTTTCAATATTTAATCTTTCATCACTTTTCTTTTCTTTTCTTACTGTTCAGGCTATTAACTCTAGTACAATTTGAATAAAAGTGGGGAGAATAGCAACTTTCTCTGATTCGTGATTTTTAAGAGAATGTCTATCCATTTCCTTATCACACAGATCAACATACACATTGTGGGAGTTTCAAAAGGAAAAGGAGAGAGGGAAAAGAGATTATTTGAAAAAATAATGCCTCAAAACATCCAAAGTTTGATGAAAGACATGAATAGAAACAAACAAGAAACTTAACAAGCTCCAGATAGGATGAACTCAAAGAGATGTACACTCAAAGAGATGTTATTATTTTGTTTGGTACTGTTGCCACATTATAATCAAATTTTCAAAATATAAAGATGAGAGAATCATGAAAGCAGAAAAAGAGAAGCAATTCATTACCTACAAGGGATTCTCAATAAGATTAGCAGATTTCTCAGCAGAAACTTTGAATTCCAGATTGATGTATTCCAACTGCTATGAGAAATAAACTGTTGACCAAAAATTGTATACCTAAAACTGTTTTTCAAAAGTGAAGGAGGAATTAAGACAGTCACAGATAAACAAAAGCTGAATGAGGTTGTTACTACTTGACTTGTTCTGCAATAAATGCTAAAGGGAGTTCTACGGGTTAGAATGAAAGGACACTAGATAGTATCTTGAAGTTGTATGAAAAAATACAAATCTCAGTAAAGGAAAATACATGGGTAATTTTAAAAGCTAGTGTTATTATAACAATAGCTGTAATTCTGCTTTTGACTTTCTACATGATTTAAGAGATTTTTTTAAAAAAAATTATTAGTCTAAAAGCTAATACTATTGTAAGTTTGGTTTGTAACTCCACATTTTGTTTTCTGAATAATTTAAAGACTTACATATTACTAAAAAGACTATTATCATATATTTTTGGACACACAATTTATAAAGATCTAATTTTGTGACATCGATAACTGAAAGAGATGGAGATGGAGCTGAAAAGGAGCAGAGTTTTTATATTATCGAAATTTAGCAGGTATAAATTCAAATTAAAATGTCACAAATTTAGGATATTAAATGTAATCCCCATGGTAACCAAAAAGAAAATAGTTATATAACACACAGTAAAGCAACAAGAAGAAGATTAAAGTGGTTCACTACAAAAAAATCAACTAAATACAAAATAACAGTAACACAGGAAATGAGGTGTAAAACTGCTCTCTGGCATAAAAAAAAAAAAGCAAATAGCAAAATGACAGAAGGAAGTCACTCCTATGGGCAATTACTTTAAGAGTAAATGGATTAAATTCTCCAGTCAATCAAAAAAAAAGTCACTGGCAGAATAGATTTTTTAAAAGTATCCAATTATACAATGTCTACAAGAGACTCACTTTAGATACAAAGACACAAATAGACTGAAAGTGAAAAGTTGGAAGAAAATATTCCATGCAAACAGAACCAAAAGAAAACAGGGTAATGAAGGACGATACTAATATCATATAAAATAGGCTTTAAATAACAAAATATTATAGAAAATAAAAAGGATATTATATACTAATAAAAGATTCAATAAATTAAGAAGAAATAACAATTTTAAACATTTGCACACCTAATAACAGACCATCAAAATATATGAAGCAAAAAATGACAGAATTAAAGAGAGAAATAGTTCTACAATAACAGCTGAAGATGTCAATACCCCATCCTTAGTTATGCATGGAACAAAAAGACTGAAGGTAAGTAGGTAAACAGAGGATTGAGCAGCACAATAAACCAACTAAATCTTATAGACATATGCAGAACACTCTACCAAACAACAGAATACACATTTTTCACAAGTGCATATATAATATTTTCCAGAAGAGATTATATATGTTGGCTATAAATTGAATTTCAATAGATTTTAAAAGAGATATAATACAAAGTATCTTCTCTGATCACAATGGGATGACAGAAGGAAAACTGGAAAACATCACGAAGTTGAAGAAATTAAACAACACACTCTTAATATACAGATCAAAGGAAAAACCATAAAGGTAATTTAAAAATACTTAGAGATGGATGACAATGGAACACGACACATAAAAACTACAGAATGCTGCAAAAGTAATGCTAAGGGAAGAAATGCTAAGGAAGATTGTTTTCAAATCAATAACCTGCATTTACAACCTAAGTAATTAGAAAAAAAAACTAGGGAGTTCCCTGGTGGCTCAGTGGGTTAAAGGATCTAGAGTTGTCACTGCTGTGGTGAGGGTTCCATCCCAGGTTTGGGAACTTCCATGTGCTATGGGCATGGCCAAAAAAAAAGAAAAGAAAAAAAGAGGAACAAACTAAACTCAAATGGGCAGAGGGAAGGAAATAATAAAGTTTAGAGAAGAGATAAATGAAATAGAGAATAGAAAAACAATCAAGAACAATCAAGAAAATCAATGAAACTTTTCTTCACAAATATCAAAATTTACCAACCCATAGAGTAGACTGATTAAAAAAAGAGAGAAGACTCAAATAACTAAAAAAAAAAGTAAAAGATAACTGAGTCTACTGAAATAAAAGGATCTTAAGAGAGTACTGTGAACAGTTATGCATCAACAAATTGGATAACTTAAGTGGATAAATTCATAGATACACAAATCCTACTGAGACTGACTCACAAAGAAACAGAATATACAAATCACTTTATAACTAGTAAGGAAATTGAATCAGTAATCAAATATCTGAAGAAAGAAAGAATCTGGACATGATGATCTTAATGGTGAATTGTACCAAACATATATAAGAAGAAATAACAGCAATACTTCTCAAAGTTTTCGAAAAATTTAGGAGGAAGCACTTTCCAATTTGTTCTCTGAGGCCAGCAATACCATGATACCAAAGTCAAAAACACTTCAAGAAAAGCAAACTACAGACCAAAATACCTTATGAACTTTGACAAAAAAAATCCTCAGTGAAATACTAGCTAACTGAATTCAGTGGTGCATCAAAAGGATTATACAATATGCCCAAGTGAGATTTGTTCCTATAATGTAATGTATTATTCTGATAATGAGATTTAGTACTGTAAAGGGATGGTTCAGTGCACAAGACTCAGTCAATGTAACATACCACATCAATAGATTATTTCAATTTTCACATAAAAAGTTTGTCACCTTTACGTAATAAAAACACTCAACAAACTAGCAATAGAAGGAAACTACCCAAATACAAATACAAATCTTATGAAAAACTCACAGCAAACACTTTACTTAATGGCGAAAGATTGAAAGTATTTCCTGTAAGAGTAAGAAGAAGGCATGGCTACTCATTCTTACAATGTCTATTCAACTGTAAGTTCTAGCTAGAAAAATTATGTAAGAAAAATAAATAAAATGCATCCAAATTGGAAAGGAAGAAATAAAATTATCTCTGTTTGTAGACAATATGATCTTATATGTGGGAAAACTTAAAGACTCCACCAAAAAAAAAACCCTGTTAGAATTAATATATGAATTTGGCAAAGTAGCAGGATACGGTCAACATGCAAAAATCAGTTGTATTTCTATAATATAAAAATGAACAATCCTAAAAAGAAATTAATGGTAACATCAAAAATAGGTAAGAATTAACTTAACCAAGGAGGTGAAAGACTTGAACAATGAAAACTACAAAACATTGCTAAACAAAAAAGTTAAAGAAAACATAAATGGAAAGACATCCTATGTTCACAAATTGGAAAATTGTTAAGATGTCAGTGCTACTTAAAGCAATCTACAGATTTCAATGCAAAATCTCATTGATTTTTTTTTACATAAATAGAAAAATCCATCCTAAAATTCATCTTGAGGTATCCCAAAGAGTAAAAACAATCTCGAAAATGAATAAAGTTGGGAGATTCACACTTCCTGATGTCAAAACTGCTTACTATCAAATTACAGCAATTAAAACAGTATGGTACTGGAGTTCCTGATGTGGTGCAATGGGATCAGCAGCACTGGGACACAGGTTTGATTCCGGTGGACATAGTGCGATAAGGCCTCTGCATTGGCACAGCTGAGGTATAGATCCTGGCCCAGGAACTCCATGTGCTGCAGGGTGGCCAAAGAAACAAAAAAAACAGTGTGGTGTTGACATAAGGACAGATCTATAGATCAATGGACTAGAATAGAGAGCTCAGAAATAAACCTTCATGAAAATAGTCAAATGATTTTGACAAGGGTGCCATGAATATTCAACAGGAAAAGGGCAGTCTTTTCAACAAATGGTGCTGGTAAAACTCAGCATCCACATGCAGAAGAATAAAGATAGGCCTTTACTCAATACCACATGCAAAAATTAACTCAAAAATAGATCAAAGGCCTAAATATAAGACTTAAAATGGTCCAGCTGTGGCACAGCAGGTTAAGGATCCAGCATTGTCTCTGCCATGGTGCAGGTCCAATCCCCAGTCCCAGCACATCACGTTAAGGATCCAGTGTTGTCTCAGCAGAGGTCACAGCTGGGATTGGATCCCTGGCCTGGGAGCATCCCATATGCTGTGGGTGCAGCTGGAAAACAAAAAACAAAAACAATGTGAAACTCTTAGAAGGAAACAGGGCAAAATCTTCACAACATTGGATTTGGTGATGATTTCTGGGATATGATACCAAAGGCAAAAATGACAAAAACATAATTTAACAAAGCAGACTTCATAAAAATTAGAAATTTTTGTGTATCAAAGGACACTATCAACAGAGTAAAAAGGTAATTTGTGAAATGGGAAAAAATTCACATCTCATTAATATGAGATTAATATCCAAAATATATAGTGAGCTTGTAAAACTTCAAAAACCTGATTCAAAAATGGAAAAAGTCCTTGAATAGATATTTCTCCAAAGAAGATATACCAATATTCAATAAGCACATGAAAGATGTTCAGCATTACCAATCATTAGGGGAATGCAAATCAAAACCAAAATGAGATGCCACTTTATCCCCATGAGGATGGCTAGTATAAAAAACACACACAGAAAATAACAAGTATTGGCACGAAGGTAGAGAAATTGGAATCCTTGTGCACTGTTGGTAGGAATGTAAAATGGTATAGTGCTGTGTAAAACAGTATGATGATTTCTCAAGAATAAAAAATATAATTACTTGGGAGTTCCCATCGTGGTGCAGTGGAAACAAATCTGACTAGGAACCATGAGGTTGCGGGTTTGATCCCTGGCCTTACTCAGTGGGTTAAGGATCCGGCGTTGCTGTGAACTGTGGTGTAGGTTGTAGATGCGGCTCGGATCCTGTGTTGCTGTGGCTCTGGCGTAGGCCGGTGGCCACAGCCCCAGTTGGCCCCCTAGCCTGGGAACCTCCATATGCCACGGGAGTGGCCCTAGAAAAGGCAAAAGACAATATATATATAATATATATATAATTACTGTATGACACAGTAATTCCACTTCTGTGTGTATCTCCGAAAGAATTGAAAGCAGGGTCTCAAAGAAATATATGTACATCCATGTTCTTAGCAATATTATTCACACCAGCTAAACCATGGAATTAATCCAAGTATCCACTGACAATGAATGGATAAGCAAAATGTTGTATATACATACAATATTATTCAGCCTTAAAAAGAAGAAAATTCTGATATATGCTACATCATAGATGAAACTTGAGGACATTATGCTAAGTGAAATAAGGCAGTTACAAAAAGACAAATACTGCATGGTTACACATATATGATGTGCCTAGAATAATCATAAAATAGAATGGTAGTTTCCAGGGACTAGGGGAAAGGAGAAATGAGGAGTTATTTTTTAATGAGTATAGAGTTTTAGTTTTGCAAGATTAAAAAGATTTCTGGTGAGAGATGGTGGTGATGGTTGTGCAACAATATGAATGTACTTAATAACACTGAACTGTGTATGTACTTAAAAAGTGATTAAGATAGTAAATTTCATGTTAATTATATTTTACCACAATAAAAACTATTGAAAAGTCAATTACAGATGAAATAAGGACTTAAGTTTTAAGAGTAATTTTATACTTTTAGAAGAATAAATAAAAAATATTTTTATGATCTGTATTATACACAGATTTAAAAAAAAGATATAAATAAACACTAATTATAAAATTTTAAATTCATCAAAAGACACTATAAAATGTTGAGCCATGCACACCAACAGGGAGAAGTTATTTACAACACATAAGCTACAGGATATTAGTATCCAGTATATATAAAAGATGTCTTTGAACCAAATTTTTAAGTAGAAAAATTATGTGATCTGAACATTTATAGAATAGAATTGACCAATAAAAATCCAAAAATATATTCACACTCATAACTTTGATGTAATTATCAAAAACAATTTTTCAAGTGAAAACCCCAGATATCACTTCACCCCCATTAGACTGGCAAAAACGGAGATGTCAACACCAAATGTTCCTAAGATTGTGGAGCCAAAGGAATAGTCCACACATGCTGGAGAGACACAAGCTGATACAATCATTTTTGAAAACAAGTGGATCTTAACCAGTAAAGTTAAACATAAGTAGGTATATCCTAAAACTTGGAATTCCACTCCTGCAAATGTGCACCTGGACAAGAGTCACAGTAATAATGTTTTTCAAGCAAAGAAGAAAAAATTCTACCAAAAATGGAATAAATGCATTGTGATACTTTTCATCCCATGGAGTATTAGCAATACAAATAAAGGCACTAGAACTACATATATTAACATTGATGAATCATAAAACTTAATGATGAATGAAACCAGAGAGTCAGAAAAAAATCCATTTTTATGGAGGGCAAATAATAAACAAAACATTGGTGATAATAAACTGCACAGTAGTAAACACTACATAACATTTACTATTTTAATCACTTTTAAATATACAGCTCAGTGGTACTAAGCCCATTCATATAATTGTGTAATCATTACTACATTGCTTAATATTCATAGTATACATTTATAACTGATAAACGTTAAGGAAAGACAAAGGAGTACTTAACACCAATTCTGGAGAGCAGTAATTACTGTAGGCAGGAGGAAGTGATGAGGGTGGGAACACACGGAGGACTTTTCTCTTTTAAGCTGTAAGATAGGTCGTGAGTTTTTATTGCATGCCTATTTTTGAAACTCTGTGTGTGTGTTTGTGTGTGTGTGTGTACATTATTACGAATAATACATTTTCTGATTAAAAATGTTAGATTGCTAAGGAAGCATATATTTAGGAACAGAGTATATGTCTTTTATTTTAATACTTATTTAAAACATTTAAAAATGTTTAAATTTGTTTGGATACATTAAAAAAAATGTGTCCAAAATTGGTATAAATCAAATAACAATATTCTGTCCAGAACATGCAATATAAAGAGAAAGGAGGAATTGATAAAATGGGGAAAAATTAAGATATGATCATTTTAATTCCACTAATAGCTTTGCCATTTTAATTGCACTAAAAGCGGTGCCAGATCTATGTAGGCTGGGTTTGTCTGCTTTTTTTCTTCCCCCCTCTCAACTGATGACTTCAGCACCCTTGGTTGAGCTATTAAGAATCGTATTTGAAAAAAAAAAAAAAAAAAAGAACACCAAGAAGGAACCCACAGAAAAGAAACAATATGATTAGAAGGCAAGAGGGTCTGATTTATGAGGAAAGATTAAAGGATTTAAGCTGCACAGTTTGGCTAAGTGATGACTAAAAGAGAGCATGATAACAGTCTACAAATATTTGAAAAGCATATACCAAGGAGGGAGGATTTGTTATTTATCTTGGTACGAAGTTGTTAAACTGACCATGAATGGCTGATGTTAAGGAGAAGGAAACTCAGCCTATCAAGGCAACTTCCTGGTTAAAATACATGAAATCAAGGGACTTATTCCCTAGGAAATGAAGGCAACTTCATTACTAGAGCTACTTAAAATTTGACCCACACTAGAAGACTCACAGGGGGAAAAAAAGGCCTTCTTTGGCCAGGACAGTGTATTAAAACTAGGTTTCATTTTTTTTAACCCTGGGAATTAAAGGATTGTGAGACTTTCTCTAAGACATTTTTGAAATTTGAACCACAACATTTATGATTAAAAATTTAAAACAACCCAAATTCATACCATTAGCTGATAATTACTCTTACTTTCCTCTATATATATTTCTTTTTTGCTTTCATTGCTATTGACTTTGTTCACTTTTCTACTATGAACTGTTCAGAATTTTTTTAAAAATGTATAGATAAAAAGTCATAAATACCCAGGTACTTACCAACCTGATTAAGACATTAACATTTGAAATATTAAAGCAGCCTTTGTAGTCCTCTCTAATCTCATTCCTTTCCCTCTCCATAAGGAATAATTAATGTTCTGGATTTGGTTTATGTTGATACTGTTCAAACCCTTAAAATTTTACCTCAGATGTAAATATTTTTAAAACACATATACTATTGCTTTAAAACTGGTACCATCCAGTTCATATCTTTCTACAGTCCATGAACCCTTTTCACACAATTTTAGGTACTTGAGATGAACCTAATTTGATTTTTATAGCTATAGATCATTTCCAAAGCAGTATAGTATTCCCCTATATAAATAAATAAAAATTTGTTTTCCCACATCATAGTAGATTTTTTCAATATTCTGAAATTATAAACAATACTGAAATGAACATCCTCATGCATGACTCCTTGTTCACATGTGAAGTTTTCTGTAGGAATGCAGTCATAATGTGTGAACTTTCAACTTTATTAGTTATTGGTCACCTACCATTTATAAGAGTTCCTTTGCTCCACATTCTTAACAATACCATATTGTTATACTTTTTAATGACTGTTATTCCAATAATAGTAAAATAATTACTCATTAAGATCTTAATTTGCATTTTCCTGATTAAAAATTAGATTGTTTATTGCAGGGATGGCATTCAAAATATTTATTCACTATATGTTACAGATCCTGGGTCAATCAGAATGAACACCAACACTATTTATTAGTCACTCATTTTCATCTTGTATGAATTTCCTGTTCATACACTTTGCTATGTTTCTACTGGATTGTCTTATTATTGAGTTGAACAATATTCTAAAACAGTGCTGTCTGATAGAACTTTCTTTCTTGAAAAAATGTTTATTAAAGTATAGTTGATTTACAATGTTCCTTCAATTTTCTGCTGTACAGCAAAGTAACCGAGTCACACATATATATACATTCTTTTTTTTTTTCATACTAACCTCCTTCATGTTCTAACCCAAGAAATTGGACATAGTTCCCTACACTGCACAGTAGGACCCCATTGTTTATCGATTCCAATTGAAATAGTTTGCATCTACCAACCCCAAACTCCCCATCCATCCCACTCCCTTCCCCCCTCCCCCGGCAAACAAAAGATTTCAATTGCTGGCTAGTGAATATTGTATTTGGACAATGCAGATAATCTAACATTTTCACCATCAAGAACTTTCTGTGATTTATTGGACTTTTCTTCCTTATGCATATTGTCTATTCATGTCTCTTTTAAACTATTTATTGAGGTCTTGATCTTTTCCTTATAAAATGATAGAATTTCTTCATATAGTAGAGATATTATCTCACTGTCATATTTGCATGTGACAGTGAGATAATATCTTCCCACTGTCTTTTGACTTCAGATTTTGTACATGATGCTTTGATTTAAAGTAGTTTTCAATTTCTGTTTTCATTTTTTTCTTTGATATTTCTTTAAGTATAAATGATTTACAATGTTTCTAAAATTTCTGTTGTACAGCAAAGTGACCCAATCACACACAGTTCCCTGTGCTGTACAGTAGGAGCCCATTGCCCATCATTTCCCAGTGTTACAGTTTGTATCCACCAACCCCACACTCCCATCCATTCCACTCCCTCTCCTGTCCCTCCTGGCAACCATAAGTCTGTTCTCCATGTCCATGATCTATTTCTGCTATGTAGATAGGATCATCTGTGCCATAGTTTAGATTCCACATATAAGTGATTTCATATGGTATTTTTCTCTTTCTGACATATTTCACTTAGTATGAGAATCTCTAGTTCCATCCATGTTGCCATAAATAACATTATTTTGTTCTTTTTATGGCTGAGTAGTATTCTATTGTATATATGTACCACAAATTCTTAATCCATTCATATGTTGATGGGCATTTACATTGTGAATAGAGCTGTGATGAATATAGAGGTGCATGTGTCTTTTTGAATGAAAGTTTTGTCTGGGTATATGCCCAGGAGTGGGATTGCTGGATCATTGTGGCAGTTCTATATTTAGTTTTCTGAGGTACTTCCACACTGTTTTCCATAGTGGCTGTACCTATTTACATTCCTGCCAACAGTGAAGGAGGGTTCCCTTTTCTCCACACCCTCTCCAGCATGTTGTTTGTTGACTTGTTAATGACAGCCATTCTGACTGGTGTGAGGTGGTACCTCATTGCAGTTTTGATGTGCACTGCAGATGGCATGATACAATACTTAGAAAACCCTCATGATACTACCAGAAAACTGTTGGAACTCATCAAGGGATTCCTTTGATATTTCTTAAATTGTTTTCATTCTTAGAAAGTCATATTCCCCCATCAGAAATGAGATATGTACATGTTTCCTTCTAATTATTATTTTTGTATTTAATAATTTATATGAACTTCATAAAGGTATGAGGTACAGAAATTTTTTTTCAAAATAGCCCATTTTTCTAATATCGTACCCTGAAGAATTTTATTTATTTATTTAGTATTCCATCTACCTGCAGAAAGGACTTAACAACAGTTCTTTGAAAAATATTTTTTACCTTCATTGGTTGTAATGTCTCCTTGATTACACACTAAATTAGTATGTACACTAGGGTCTTTTTTCAGGTATCTAATCTCTGCTGTAGATTTGTTCTACCTACATTTCGGTCAGAATATTTTGATAACTTACACACAAGTCCCCTTTGACTATTCTTATTTACACTTCTCTTCCTATATTCTTCTAGATAAAGTTAATCATTCCCCAAAATAACTGCCTACTTAAATATTTAATGGAATATTAAATATCTAAATTAATTTAGGAAGAATTGACACATTTATAGTATATAGCATTCCTATCCAGAAATGTGGTATATCCTTTCATTTAAAATTTTCTTCTATATCTGTATTTTTTTTCAGATAGTGTGCTTCTATTATTATGATTGCTCCCAAATATTCTGCATTTATACTGGTTCCTGCCATTTAAATTATATAATGTCCTACCATTCTTGTCTTTCACAGAGACTATTCCCACCTCTCTCAATAGGGGATCTGTGAGAAAACTAAGTCCTAGAGAAGAGGACTGAGTGATCATTTACTCAGTTCTTCCAAGAATGGCACCTAACTAGTACCATTCTAGATGCATAAAAGAACTCATTCCTTATATACCGTGGGTGCCTTGTGACATTAGGGTTCCATTCTCTCTGGGAATCCTGACAGAAGAGCTGGGAATTTTTTCTTTTAAGTTCTTCAAACTTTTACTACCCCCTACCAAGATTTCACTCACAGAAAATGACCTGACTGCTGACTAATCCCCCAGAGAGAACTCCAAAATCACAAAGTATCTCAATTTCCCTTCACAAAATCCAGTTGCATCTGAACTAACCCAGTCCTCTCTCCAGTTTTAATGAAATGTGTTCCTTTTCTCTAGGGCCACTTCCTCTACTCTGAAGCTCTTTCTTGCCCACCCCTTCAGTGACCTCGTACTCTCAACTTTCCCCTCTCTTTCATATCCTCAGTCTCTACTCCCTACTGAGTCTGTTTTACCAACATTAGAACCATAGACTAATCATCCTTCAAAACTAATGTCAAGTCCTCCTCCGTCACCCACAACTTGACTAAATTTTCGACGTGCAATGCCACTTCCCACTCATTTCACAAACCAATCAAACCGCAGCTCTCCACTGAAAATGTTCTCCCCGCAGTCATTAAGTATTTCCACTTAACTAATTTCATAGATCTTTTCCAGTCCTTATCTCACTGACCTTTTAGCACTATTTGATAGTAGCAGCCATTCCATTCTGTTAGAAGCACTCTTTTCTCTTGGCTCCTGTGCCACTATATTCTCCTTTCTCTTATTTCTCTGGATTCTCCTCGGTCATCTCGCTGATCCTGCTCTTCTTTCCCACTTTTCGCAACTCTCTTCTCCTAACCTCTTCCCTTCTCATTTATTTTTTTCCTTAGACATTTTTATCCATTACTATGATTTCAATCACCACCAAACTAAATATCTAAATCCTCTTGTCCAGTCACATCTTTCCAGCTGCTCACTTCAAGTCTACACTGGAGATTTTGTTTTTGTTTTTGCTTTTTAGGGCTGTACCCGCAGCATATGGAAATTCCCAGGCTAGGGGTCCAATTGGATCACAGCTGCTGACCTAAGCCACAGCCACAGCAATGCAGGATCCAAGCTGCATCTGTGACCTACACCACAGCTCATGGCAAATGCCAGATCCTTAACCCACTGATCAAGGCCAGGGATCCAACCCACGTCCTCATGGATCCTAGTCAGGTTCGTTAACTGCTGAACCACAAAGGGAACTCCCTACATTGGGGGTTTTTACAGGCACATCAAATAGGGTGAATTCCAAATTGAACCCCTTATCTTTCTGTTCTCTCTATCTGCTTCTCTTTCAGTGTTTCCTAATTAAAATCAGTCACTTCTCTCCATCCCTAGGGCTATTATCCTCTTTCAGATATTTTCTAATCCAGGCTATCAATATATCTACAACACAATGCTTCTCTTGTTTGCCTTCCCAATGTCAGAGACATTTTTTATTTTTACAATGAGGGCAAAGAGGTACTATTGGATTCTGGTGGATAAAAACCAGGGAAACGGTGATGGTGCTAAACATCCTACAACGATAGTACATCCCCCACAACATGGAATTATCTGGCTTAAAACGTCGTCAACGATGCTGAGGCCGAGAAATCATCACCTATGCTGTTCCATCTGTCTAGACTACTGTTTCTCTCTTCCCTCACTCCTCTTCCAAACTCCTACTTATTCTCAGTTCTCTCTTTAAATGTCCTGTGGGAAATGTCCTTAACCATTTAAACCAGTTTAGCCTTCATGACACCCTTTATAATTAATTATGATTAACTTATTCAAGATATGTTTTCCTGCTATAAAAGGGTCAAATATATCCATTCACTGTTTTGCCCCCTGGTACTTGTAACATCATACACCTAATATCTCAACCATGGGTTAAAGAAAACAGAATTTTATTCTGAATTTTTAAGAGAACAAATAAATCTCTCAGCCTCAATAGCCTCAGCTGTACACTAGCAATACTACCTATTTTCCCTACCTCACCATCCTTAATGTTCAAATGACCTGAGGTATGTAAAGATTTGCACCGAAAGTCTCACATCCTGAGCAAAATGTGATGGCTGGTTACTCTAAGTGCAAAATAATTCTTTAAAATTTCCACTTTAATAAACAAATATTTCATCATAATTTTTAAAAGTATTTAGAATATTTTTGAGCCTTTAGAAAGCTCTTAAGCATGTTCATGTATATAGTCATCACAATAGTAATAGTCTATTATTGCTTCGGATTGCTTCAGAAAAATAGACTGTATAGCCTAACCAAAATATTTTATTTTTACCTCATTAACAAAATTATACCTGAATTTTTATTGTGCTTTTCTAAGGATGAAGCAGTAGACCTGAGAAAGATTTTTTTTATTAGATAAAGCAAGACTTACCATCTGTATGCTGTATCAGCTAATGGACCGCTGGTACCACCAGCCTATTCAAAGTGGTGGAAAGAACACCTGAGAGAAATTACTTAAATTCCCTATTGACATAAACTTGAGTCAACTGAAGTGTATTTCTAAGTCAATATTTTTGCACTTTCACAACTGTTTATCTAATAAAAGCTATTATTTCATTGATAAAAAGAGCAATCTACAGGATTTTATTATGTAATTAGCCATTAACTGTATTAAAAGCACTGGTGGAAAGAATTGGTCATTTCAGAGGGTTGGGGGCTTTATATTATTTCTTAATATGCTTGCATCATTTCACCAAACTAATGGAGTTATAATTTACCTCAGGTCCATATTTACCACACAACACATTGCTGTGTGCCCTCAGTTCTGTGGCACCTCTTTTTAATGACTAGTTAACTTGAAGATAACGAAAGTCTTATCATGTGCCTAATTAGCCATGCAGTCCCTAATGGTAGTTTAACTCATTTAGATAAAGTCAGTTTGCTGATCTGTTCTTTGGTTGGGAGTGCGGAGAGGGAGGGGAGGCTAGGGAGAAAGTGGTGCATGTTGTGTGTGTGGTGTACCCTTTCTCCTTAGCTCCCACCTCTGTCATCCCCCACCCCAACCCCCAGTGCAGAAGAGATCAGCAAACTAACACACACACACACACACACACACACACACACATACGGCAAAACAATCACAGCATAACATTTGGGCATCTTGATAACTACTAAAGTTTTTCTAAATAGGTATATTCCAAATACCAATTCTTTCCACATCCCCAGCTTTAGGCTCTTTTTTAAAATTTTTTTATTTTATTGGCGTATGGTTGGTTTACAATGTTGTATCAGGCTTTTTGTTCATATTTACATACAAATTTCTTGGATCAATAGTGGTCTTTTTTAACAACCTTTTAAGTATCTCATATTGGGTAAGGATAACTGAAAAATGACCCCTCCCAGGTTAATTGGAGGTTGTTTAGTAGGTCCATGTAAATAATCATTCATTGCCCTGAATCTAACTTAGCTCTGTCTGAAGTCCTCAGTCACTCCAGGGATGCCTAACAAATAACATTTATTTCTATATTTTCCCAATAAGGATGATAAATTCCTATTGTTTGGCTTATAATACATATTACAACAGTTATACAATAGAAATGAAAATAATTCTTACCTCATTCTTCAGCTTGCTTCCAGAAAACCTTAAAAAGCAGAACATTTTCCATTAGTTAAAAATACATGTACAGTTATAGCTATCAAGGAAATGCAGAGGACCTATAAAAGTAGTAACTTTATACCACTTTTAGTGAAATAAGAAGGACACAAACATCTTTCCCAACTTACTAAAAAAGTAAGTCTATTAAGGGAAAGTAAAATAGAGGGTATTTAGCGAAGTCAGGTAGGGGTTGAGACAATAAAAAAAAAAAAACACTTGATATTAAATATGTATGTGTGTTCCAGCCTGGATTTCACTTCACAGTGAGAGTAGCTCGTAAGCTGCTATTATGTTCTTTGCTAATATCTGAGTTCATCTTAGTATCACTAACTTTAGTGACTAAAATTACTTCTTTTCCACAAGATATTTTTTTTTTTACTTAAAATTTTTTATTTTTATTTTTTGTTTTTTAGGGCTGTACCCATGGCATATGGAGGTTCCCAGGGTAGGGGTCGCATCAGAGCTATAGCTGCTGGCCTAGGCCAGATCCAAGCCACGTCTGTGACCCGCACCACAACTCACAGCAATGCCAGATCCTTAACCCACTGAGCAAGGCCAGGGATTGAACTCTCAACCTCATGGTTCCTAGTTGGATTTCTGGATTTCCACTGCGCCACGGGGAACTCCCACAAGATACTTTACTTTTAAACATAATCCATTATTTTGGGAGCTAGAGCAGTTCTAAGTAAATCATATCATCGGTAATCTCAGATGCAGATTAAATTTTTTAGAGCTCTGGCATTTTAAAAAATGTTAATCGCTTATTATCACTGGTTTCATTGGATGCCACCTTACTTGACAATAACCTCATCCTGATAGTTGATGGCAGATTAGAGCATTGTGTTCTTTCTGTTTATTTGCGGTTTGTTTGTTTGTTTGTTTTCACAGAGACTCAGTGGTTTTATCTTCCTAAGGTAAGCTGGTCTATCAAAGTATATGTGATTAGAGATGATTAAGCTTTTCATATTTGTAAGGCACTATCCAAGCACACAGGTCTTTAAAGCAGGTTATCTCTAAAAAAAAGAAAAATATATATATATAAAACATAATGTATATATATTCAGTAAAATATATATTCAGTAAAATATTTTACTGAATCTACCTTGAAGAAAGACTCCACTTTATAAATAAATACTAATCGATAAACAATTCTGCTTCCCTGATTTCTGTTTTACAACTCTCTGGGACACCTAGTTCACCATCAATCTCTCATTAATGATCACAAATTACATAAACTACCCAATCATTGAAAATGTCCATACCAAGTTGACATTAAGGTTTGACGCTTAAAACATTCCAGTAAGCAAAATTAGTAAGTCATTTTATTCAATAGATATTACACATATTTAAAGACATACAGAAAACTTGTCTTACAGATAGTGGTACTCTACCTTGTCAGGCCTTTTCCAGAATAAACAGAATGGTAATATGCGCTGCTCTCTTTGATGCCGATCCCATAATAGTGATACCTAGAACAAGAACAGGAACCAGCTCTGTGTGTTAATCTAATTTTTTGGAAGGGGAAAAAGAGACTAAAGTACTTGCTGAGGTAAACAGCAAGTAAGAATGGCAACCCCTTGATCTGCATCTTCCTTTCTTGATTTTCTTCAAGTAGCATCTTAATGTGTTTCATCCTTCTTTAATGGTAACTAACCCTACTTATGGTGGTATTTCTGGCTCCATGTTTGAAATAGATGGAGAATTGTCCACTGTCAATCCCCCTCAAACTTCTTAAAAAATTAGTTTTGAAAAACAACAACAACAAAAAAATCACAATTGCAGGCACTTAACTGTAGGCACTTAAATTTGTAAATGTAGACACTGGGTCTAAGTACATCAAGTGTATCTATTTGCAAATTGGTTGGTTCAATTTGAATTTAGTCAACTGAATAAGAAAGCTGTGGGTTTCCTTCCATCATACATCTCTTGAATGAAGAAAAGAGTACAACATCATGAGTATGTGTGAGGAAGACGCTGATGTCATGCATGGGAGTCTGTATGAAGCACGTGACCCCTTACAAGTTATTTTCCTCATGAAGAATGAGAAGCTCAATTCATGGTCATTTTAATTTCAGACTTTTGTGTAGCAACGGGGGAAAATACCTATGTGATGAATCAATGGAAATATGAAACATGGAAAATAATAGTGTTTTTTGTTATAAATGTATCTATGGATCCTGAGCCACAGGCAAATACAGCATCTCATGGAGTTTCAAGTCCAACCTCATTCTCCTAAACTGCAGACTCCTGACATGCTACATACCCAAGTACAAATGCTACAAACTGATACAAATGGTAGTCAAAGAGTGGTTATTTCAAGAGGGTAGCCAAACCCTGCTATTTCTGCTTTCACTCTCCCTTCCTCCCTCTGCCCACCACACAGAACCATTACCTATTTGGTTACCTACAGTGTCAATCTACATTCATTAAAGATCAGGACAGTAATGAAATAAAAGAATGAGGGGGTTTTCAGTAGACTTCAGTGTAATCATATTTAAAACTTCATTTCTTAGCCTCAACATGTGAGTTTAAAGTGGACAGAGCAATGAAGAATCTAACTTTGAAGGCCCCTCTGCTGACTTCAGTAATAAAAAAGGGACTTGCAGAGCAATCTACCCCTAAATCTTTTCAAGGGTCAGGATGAGAATACAATGGAGGCCATATACCATGTATCTAATTACTTAAAATATATAAATCAAGCTAATGAAGTTCCCTGGTGGCCTAGTGATTAAGGATTTGGTGTCATCACTGCTGTGGCTCAGGTTCAATCCCTGGCCTGGGAACTTCTGCATGGCCAAAAAAAAAAAAAAAAAGAAAGAAAGAAAGAAAAAAAAAATTCCAGTTAACGAATTATGAAATAATTGTGAAATAAAATGTACCTGTCCTCCTATCTTGATAATGTACCTCTATAATGTCTGGTAGGTAGATGTGAACTTTGAATACTAGACTCTTGGAGTTCCACATGGAAGCATGATGGTGGGGGAAGAGCCACCCCAATCCCCTTCTCTTTCAGCGTCTGCTCCTTTGTTCACCACCAGAGCCTCTTATAAGCACTTTAGTCACCATGTCCAAGACCCACTTCACATACACCCCAAAGAGTTGCCCCCAGGCTTCCATCAGGTCTGTCTCCTGAGGATGTTTGAGGGAAGAGGCCCACATAGCCCAGGCCTGAGGCTGTTTGGACAGGGAATTATTGGGCCCCAGGGACCTGAAATGTGGGCTAGAAAGAGGACTCAGCCTCTGGGTGACACATTCACTCAGGCTGTGGACTCCTATCTCCTGCAGAGGAGACCAGCTCGGGGAGGGCAGGAACAGAGCCCTCCAAAGTGTGAGGCCCAGAAATGGCTTCTTTCCTATTAAGTTCTAAGGGCAGTACCACGGCAAAGAGAAGTTGCCTCCAATGACCCTGGGCCTCCATGTGAGATGGAGAAGAAAGAGTTTTTCATTATGAAAAGAAATTACATATAATAAATGTTTTCAGAAAGAGCTAAAACAGTAATGGAGAGTGATCAAGGTTAATGAAGATATTTGGTGAGTGTGGCAGGCTGGGAACAAGATTTCAAGTCCTCGGTTTTGGTAGAAGGACAAAGCTGCTTCTGTTCAGGTAAGAAGATAATCCTCTGGTAGATTTTTACAGTTAAGAAAATAATCCCTGGATAAATGAAGGAAAAGAACCTCTCAGGTATATAGGAACAAAGGGAGAGAAGAAGGAGATAAGACACTTAAGTAAACTCCAAAATATTGAACTGATTTATCTCTAATTAGAAACTAAAAGAAGAAAACTGAAGTCAAAAAGACCTTACCAAAAGCAGCTGTATTAATAGAAAATAAGGGAAATACCTCAAAACCATAACAAATGAGCAGATTTAGGTGATATTTAGCCAAGCATATTAGAATTAGTGAATGTAAGTCAAATAACTAGAAATATGTTTCTGAGATTTTAGAACTAAGATACCTCTTTTGGTATCTTCATATTAGAAAAAATAAAGAAAGCTCATCTATTACAATGGAAATATATTGTAGTTTCATGTTCTTTTGCAAAGCATACTGTTTGTTCTATAGACACTATAGTTTAAATAATTTTATTTTAGCCATTTGCAGAAGCAATACATGTTAAACGTTGCTTTAAAAATTGAAAATTTTCTTTCATTATAACTTTGATCTTCTTGTTTCTCATCTACCATCCCTTTTTCAATATGTAAGTAGTATTAGGCCATGGTAAAGTAGTTTGCCATGCGTTTTGAGAAGAAACATACATTGCCTTCACAGGTGGTAGACAAGTCATTAAACAAGGCAAAGGGATAACCATGAGTTCCACACATATTAGAGGGCAAACTATGTCCTGATCACTGTGTGAGTTCTCAGTACAATGATAAAAAACAGACAGGGATAATCAGGCTAGGAATGGAGGCTTCCAAATTCCACCCTAGTCTATAGCTTCCTAGAGCCAGACTGGCTTCCAGTCAAGGAACAGTGCCCACATTGACCAGCCCTGAGGCAAGTTTTCCATTTTTATAAATCACCTGGAGATCATTTTTTGTAAAAATTGCAACATCCTTTAGGACCCAGTAAATACTAACATGGATTTGTAATTCTTCTCTCACTTAGAAATTTTAAGGAAAGGATATTTTTATTACACAATTCTTTTGTTCCTTATTTTTATAAAACAACTGCATTATTTTGTTCCTTCCCTTCTAATCATTAGGACAGAATATCTTTAAAAAGAGATGTATTTAATGCCACCACCTACATTTAGACATAAGGTTTTATATATATACATATATATCTTTTAAGTAATGTATTTTATTCACACCATCAACCAGACACACATTGCAAGGAAGGTAACTTGGTCAGCTACATTCCACGCTACAGATGAGAAACAGGACCTTTTCTCATTAGCAATGCCTCCTAATTTAGACAGGCTGATGTAGCTGAACATGTTTATCGATACAGTCTTATAAATACACTGGCCAATAGGGACCAGAAGAAGAGTGAACTCTCTTTCCTTCAAACATGTACTCAGTGTTTACTGTGTGCTTGGTGCTGAGGACTCAAAAAGAGGCAGGCGAGGGTCTCTACCTTGGAGGAGTTGATAGTCGTGGGGGGCAAAAGCACGCAAAGAAAGAACTGCAATACTAAATTAATATGTGCTAAAATCCAGCAGGTGATAGTATAAATAATCACCACTTATTGAGCAACTATTACATGTAAAGAATTTTATGTATGCTACAATCTCAAATTTCCTTAGCACATTTCATATCCAATTTCTTCTCCAAGAAAATAATATTTCCCCTTTAATCTTCCTTTTAAAGTCTGTCCAGGAACATGTTATCATCTGAGTGATGATTTAGTGTCTTTGAAAGGAGATAATAAATGAGCAGCTCTCTGTCTTCCTAACAGCAGTAGATAAACCTCATAAAACTGGGGAGAGTAATTTCATGCTAAGTATACATGGATTTTTTTCATCTCACTTGCAACATTTTATATCATTATTTTGTTGTTAATTAACGTATTACACTGAAAGAAATCTTGCTGGGAAATATTTGCCAGAAATAGTCTAGCATAACATAAAGATATACTGGTGAATGTTGAATAAAAAGTGAGGTTTGTCTCATTGTGGGATAACTAGTTTTTTTAAATATATATACCAATATTCAAGGCCTACTCTGTAGGATTCTCTAAATAAAGATTCCCAAACTTTTAACAGTTCTTTCTCCCTATATGTTTTTAATCTATTTTTATTTAAAAAGATATATGATAAATGCTTTAAAATCCTAGGTATCATTAGCTAATTTCTCTAAGAAAATGTTTCTGTAACACAAGTAGTCTTTTGATTATCTAACAGAATTGGGTTCATTCATTAGCATCAATGGTCCTTGTGTCAAGTGGCAGATATTATTGACATTTAAGGAATAAAGAAGAATTATTAATTATTTTTTATGCCCATGTTTGAAAGTGAATGTGTTATATCTTTTTTTTTTTGAGTGTGTTATATCTTAATAGGACAAATGAAATTACTGTTCCTCTTTTCTAGTACTAAAATATTTACCTTGTGTCTAATACTTTTCTTCATTTGCTGATCAATTTATACCTGCACCTATATTTCTTCTTTTCCATTTTGTCATTATATAGAATTCCTGAAACATATGTTCCCACTGAGCTAGTAGCTCTGATGTTAGTTTACATTACACAAATGATAACTGATAAGGAAATGATGGGATTAAGCTGTTCAGGGACTTGCAATAACTTACTATGATAAGAGCAGCTGCCCTATCAGTTTTATTAACCCACTAAATCACTACTAATAAATAAGATAATAGCTTTTGTCCATCATGTCTGAAAACCAAGGTTTGACTGATCAAAGTCTACAAGAAATTAAAATGTAACTTCAAATCAAACAGTTAACTGTGTGCCTGAAATCTCACAAAGTCTACTCGGTGGGCTCAACTATGTTTTCCTTTACCCTGCTGAGCCATTTTGAGCAGGGGTGGAACATAAGCTCTGTGGCTAATCATTGTATCTTTAGAGACTAGTCAGCACCAGGACACTAGGTAAAATGCTTTTTAAATAAATGGATATTAACAGTGAAAGGTTTTTCACAGCATGTACCCTATCTTACTATTCTTTGCACCTCAAAAACTCTTTAGCACCACTCTGTACATCAATATAAATATGATAGATTGATTATCCTTGCTGTAATACATAAAAGAGGCAGGAATTATTTTTCATTATATACTCTTTTGTACATATAGAATTTGTTTCATTTTTATTCATTCAAAATCCACATTTAAAATTTTTGCACAGGAAGAAAATATTGTTGGCATCGGGAATAATCAAAGGGAAGGAAAGAAAAAACACAAATGTAAAGTCAGTTTTTATCTTGGTGTGGAGAATGTGCAGAATCTGCCATTGGGCTTATTAGTTTTCTTGGCAGGGAGAGGATGGTAAGAATGAACAAAGGGATGGAGTGCTGAGCTTATTATTTATCTATAAATAAATTATACCAAATTTATTTATATTTTTGAAACATTCAATAGATAATGATAGTATGTTTCAGACACTATATTAAAAATCTACAATAAAAAGTTTTACAAATAACTAGTAAAATAACTAGCAAAGTATGCTTACTTCATTTACATTTTTGTTTCATCTGTTCATATTTCTATAGACATAAAAATATTTTTCATTAAATATAAATTTTTGAAATATTGAACATCCAATAGAAATGATGATTATGAGGATAATACACCAACACATAAAATGTTTTGGAGAAAAATTAAAAGCAGAAAGAAAAATTGTGTTTTGGTCTACAAATCTGATTTTCTAGAAAACATATCTCTAAATAAATATAATTTATTTTATTATTTTATTTTTTTGCCTTTTTTTTTAGGGCCACACCCGTGGCATATGGAGATTCTCAGGCTAGGGGTCCAATTGGCGCTACAGCTTCCAGTCTACGCCACAGCCACAGCAACACCAGACCCAAGCCACGTCTGAGACCTACACCACCACTCACAGCAACGCCAGATCCTTAACCCACTGAGCGAGGCCAGGGATTGAACCCACTACCTCACGGTTCCTGGTCGGATTTGTTTCCGCTGGTTTACAACGGAAACTTCTAAATATAATTTAAAATGCCTTATGATTGATGCATGAAAAAGTGTTGTTAGAGCTTTGAAAAAGAATCTAATATATTAATAAACATTTAAAACTGGTAGATCAGAAAAAATAAAGAAAATTTATGTGTCAAAAAATCAAAAGTTCAATTAAACAAAATCTTTTGTTGATATGACTGTTATAGAAAAAGCCTTCAGTATTTGACAAAGCACAGACTTTAGGAGCCAGATAAACCTTGATTTAAATGCCAACATTATTATTTTATAGTATCTGTGTGGCCTTGGGCAAGTCGGCGATCTTTGAACTGCAGTTTCCTCCTTTGTAAAACATAGTAAAACATAATTAATTCCAATCTTGTATTGTCATTGTAAGGATTACAGTGTGTGTGTGTGTGTGTGTGTGTGGTGCTCAATAAATAATAACCTTTAATTGCACTGCTGATTTTTTGATGCATTGATTTGTTATCATAGTGTTAATTTCATATTATTATTAATAATTCCATCATTATTAAGGATACTGAGCTTGAAAGCATATTCATGTTCCATTCATTCCTACACTTTTCTCATTTAATTCTCACACCAAACCTAGTAGATAATGTTACACCCAACTTAGTGATGAAAAGCTGAACAATTCATCTAGCTATATATGGGAATATAGGATTAAAACTCAGATTTGTCCAATTTTAAACCTCAGGCTCCTAACCACTAGGCAGTGCTGCCTTTTGACATACTATATTCTAAGATAAAAAGAATCTAAGGATATTTTTTGGAAATAAAGACAGGAAAGCTATCTTGCAAGGAATAATTACATCAAAACATTATCAATTACAAAGTACACTCTAAATCTTGCCATATCTTTCAACATATTTAGTTTACATATGGAAAATTTCACTTTCCCTATGATATAAAAATGACAAAAATATATGTAAGTTATCAGGAAGGTAGGGAAAAACTCAAATTCAAAAATTCACATCTGCTTTTAGATATCAAACAAATTGCCTGCAGTCACCACATATTGTTACATAAACTACACACTGGAGCCTCACTGTGTCACAATGGACAAGGTTAATGATTCATCCCTAATCCTAAAGGCTCCTTCTAGGATTAATTGACTTTTTCTGCAGTCTGCCTGACTGTGCTCTGGTAGATCCTGTGAAGATTTCTCTGCATTACTTAGCCTCCTTTTCTACTATCTACTTCAAACATTATCTAATCTTTTCTCTACTTACACAATTCCATAGAAATCAAATTCAGTAAAAATCAGGATGTTAAACTGATTCAAATTTGAGAAAAAGCTGACTTGGTTAGAAGGAATGAGCCAATTTTGTCTTTTTCAATCTGGCATTTCATTTCTCAGGGTACAATACTGTTCATAGAAATCAATTCAATAGATATTAATTGATAATCTACTCTGTAGTAGACCACAGAAGAAAATATGAAAATGGGTGAGACAAAGTCCCTATACTCAAAATACTATCTTTTGAGGGGGGGAGATAAGTTAATTTTGCATTAAGATAGGTATCAAAAACTGCTATGAGACTGTTCACTTTGCTGTACACCTGAATCTAACACAACATTGTAAGTCAACCTCACTCCAATAAAATTTAAAATAAAATTAAGAAAAATTTTTAAAAATTGCTGTGAAGGTGCAAAGAAAGAGCCTATGATGAATCAAGAGGCTAAGTAAAGATTCAAAAGAAAAGGAAGCTGATGAGTCCATTCTTTTAAATGGCTAGGATTTCAACAAACCCCTAGGGGAAAAGGGCATTGTCCATGGAGAAAGACAGCATAAACTAAGGAATGATGGAGAGGGAAGCAAAGGGTACTGGGCCATAAATTGGTGGGCACAGGCTACATGCTGAAAAGTGAGAGGCAGATGATAAGGCAAGAAAATGGTCTGTGGCTAAGTCATAATGGATCTTGAATGTTAAGGTGAGAAAATTTTGTCCTGAGCAGGTGCAAGCATCTAAGGATGACAGAGATATGATTGAGTCCAAACTTCAGGAGGTCAACTTGGAAGAATCATATTGAATGGAAGAGAAAAGACAGAGTCAAGGTTAGGTTTTAAAAGTGAGAATGCAAAGAGACAGATTCAAGAGAATTCACAGAGCAGGATCTATCTTTTGGCAAACAATTAAGGCTGAGCTAGGCAACAGAATAACCACATGTGGGTACTGGACACTTGAAATGTGACTAGCCTGAATTTCATTACACTGTAGGTGTAAAATACACACTGGATTGAAAATACTTGGTAAGTAAGAAAGAATGTAAAATATTTCATTAATAATTTTAATTTTTGTTAGATGGTAACATCATAATGTTTTAGATATGCTGGATTAAATAAAACATATTAAAATTAATTTCTTCTGTTGCATCTTACTTTTTTAATATGGCTACTAGAAATTTCTGAATTAAGACATTTCTCCAAAGAAGACACATAGATGACCAACAGGCAAATTAAAAGGTGCTCAACATCACTACTTACTAGAGAAATGCAAATCAAAACTACAATGAGGATCACTTCACACAGGTCAGAATGGTCATCATTTAAAAGTCTACAACTAACAAATACTAGAGAGGGTATGGAGGAAAAGAAACCCTTTTACACTGTTGGTGGGAATGTAAATTGGTGCAGCCACTACGGATAACAATATGGAGGTTCCTTAAAAAACTAAAATTAGAATTGCCGTATGTTCCAGCGATCTTACTCCTGTGCATGTGTCTAGAGAAGATTCTAATTTGAAAAGTTATATGCACCCCAATATTCACAGCTGCTCTATTTACAATAGCCAGGACACAGAAACAACCTAAATGGCCATTGACAGATGAATGAATAAAGAATATGGGGTACATATATACAATGGAATATTACTCAGCTGTAAAAATTATGAAATAATGCCATTTGAAGCAACGTGATAGACCTAGAGATCACACCAAGTGGCATAAGTCCGACAAAGACAAATAACACATGATAATTTTATGTGGAGTCTAAAAAAACGACACAAATGAACTTATTTACAAAACAGACTCACAGACAATAAACTTACGGTTACCAAAGCGGAAAGGGAGTAGGAATAAATTAGGGGTTTGGGATTAAACTATACATACAGGGAACTCTACTCAATATTTTGTAATAACGTGCAATAGAAATGAATCTAAAAAAGAATTATGTCAACTATATTTCAATAAAATTTTCTTTAAATGCTAGACAGGCATCAAGGAAGATGAGTAACAGTAAAAATAGAGCCTTGGAGTTTCTGCCCGGGTAAATCAATGGGCTGGAGAAAGGCATGTGACCAGACGTAAGGGGCATGAGCAGATAGCTACCCTCAAGAAATAGCAAAGAGAAGAAAAATAACAGAGCAATGGTGAAGAGTATAGCATGGTTGAGATGATTTTATTTTTATCAACACAAGAGATCTGGATATGTTTGCAGGCAGAAGGAAAGGAAAACTAAAAACACAAAGGACAAAAAGAAATAATGGATGGACAAGAACCTATTACTGGGGGTTTTACAGGGACTGCCACAAGAGAAAAGTAAAGCTATAAAGTTACTGAGAGAGAATAAGTGAAAGCTTATTTTATATTTCCATTGGGTCATTTGTGCATGTCATTTGTCTTGAAGGGAAAAGAAGGGGATATTAAGAAAGAGTCTAGGAGGAGTTCCAGCTGCATTGCAAGGGGATCAGTGGCGTCTTTGTAGTGCCAGGATGCAGGTTTGATCCCTGGCCCCACACAGTGGCTTAAGGATGCAGTGTTGCCTCAGCTGTGGTGTATGTTGGTCACAACTGCAGCTCAGATCTGATTCCTGGCCTGGGAACTCCATGTAGTTCAGAGTTGCCAAAAAAAGGAAAGAAGCAGGTGGGGAGAAAGGGAGGGAGGAAGGGAGGGAGGGACGGAAGGAAGAAAGAGGAAGGAAGGAAGGGAGGGAAGGAAGATCTGGGAAAGAAAAGATCTAGGAAGGAAAATCAGAGCAAGAACCTGACACACTGAACTCCTGGCTTTGGCCTTGCTCTTTAGAATTACTGTGGATTTCATTTGGTCACTTATGTAGCCAAAAGCATTGCCCTTTCATGACAATGGTACCTGCAGTAATGATTTTAAGATTATTTAAAAAAATTCATTTATATTATTTCATAAGAAAAAAACAATATATATGATTTTTCTGTGTAAATTTTGCTTTTTAAACGCTACTCTGAAATCCACTTTTCAAGTCTTAGAGTTGGCAAAAGTCTGCTTTACCAAGAAGAGAATACCTGGTCCTATTCACTGATAAAGACAAGACTTATTTCACAGTGTGTGAATCCTCAGGCACAAGGCATCCTATGCACAGATGTGAAATGTGCTCATCCACATGTCTTACTTTGAATGGCCTCTTGTTCCAAGCCGCCGAGTGGTCAAGAGGGGAAATTTTTGACGAATTGTCTAAAAAGAAATTCAATTACTTTAGTTTTTAGAAAGCTGTGGTTCGACTGCAAGCCTCTCATAACCAATTGATTGTAGAAAGCAAATATTGAACTTTGATAAATATTTAGTCGGGAAAAAGTAATATCACACACATACTGATAAGCAATGACACATCAGCAAAGGGAGGGAGGTCCTTTTCTGAAGAGCTTATTCAACTGCCCTCTCCTCAAGGCCAAAGCAGATCATACCAATACCTGCTCTCACTTGATGTTACTGCAAAGCAATTATCACTTTACTGAACTACTTTGTGGGCAGATTTTGGGTCTCTTTAGTAATAATTCTATGCAGAGATTTAGCCACAACTAAATATCTATCTCCAACCCTGAAAGGACACACGAGGCTTTCTCTGCCTTACTAGATCTTTACAGGAGGGTTTCAATTTTTTTTATTTTCTATATTCCTTTCAATAAATTGGCTAAAATTTAGCATCTGATCAAAGAACAAAAATCTCTTCTACATAAAATGGTGGTTTTAACCTGAATCTTAAGAGATCCATACATGATCTCCTGAAGGCTCCATGGCAAACTTCATGTATGTGTTAATTTCTTGAGGACTGGTTGGTAGCTTTTAATAAGATTCTCAAGGCATTTCGTGGCTCCTCAAACAGTTAACCATAAGGTGTGCTAATAAAATATTTCAGCTAAAATGGATATTAGAAATTGTCTTATGCAACCTCCTCATTTTATAGAATGAGTGAACTGTTTTGAGGAAGTTAAGTGCTTTTCAGGTTTCACAACGAATTCGAGTCTAGGCTAGAACCTAAATCACTGGATTACCGTGCACTTATCACACTGTCTCCTGTAAACAGGTAAGCTTTCAAAATAAATTAATTAATTATTTTATTTCAAAACCTGAGAAGCCAGACCAGAGTCATCATTATTTTCTAGACAATGAGTCCCTCTACAGGTTAGAATTTGGATTTAGTTTATAGGCGATGGCATATTTGAGAGCCAAGCTTCCTACAATTTTTCTGGTATATCCTAGGTTCTTGGACAATAGAGCGGAACAAGAATCTCAAAGAACAAGGTTTTCCCATGAGATTGATACTATTTCCCGATTCTCAAAATGAGATCAACATATACAAGTATAATAATGCCAGTTTATATAGATTCCCATCCTAACCACACAGGCTGAGTAAAGAGAAAGATTTTTAAATGAGAGAAATGTAACCCATCCCATAACAACATCTTGGATTTTGGGGTGTAAATGTACTCAGATCAAGTGGAGAATCAGAAGAACTATTTATGAAATAGAATAAACACAGTCAACAATTACACTAACAAGATACTTGTCACCTCTGCTTAATTTTTCTTCTCAATACAGGCCATAACATACTCCTTGATGTATCCCTCTTTGAAGGGAAATATTATGGCTCAAATGGAGCTTTCTTTAAAGTCACATTAAATCCGATAGCCAGGGTTTTAATATTTAAAACATACAGTAGTTCAAAGTAAAACAAATAGTAGGTACATTCTAGGTAAAACAAATAGTTCAAATACAGCCCTTAAGAGATTGCATTTACGAAACAAGAGTTCTTAATATTCTGTAAGAAAACTTGATCAGATGAATTTGTTTCTACACTGTCTGCCTGACATAACTTCAGTTGTAAGGTAATATAGCCAAAATATGTTATTTACCTTTCCAAAGGTGGCCGCACAGGCTGGCTCCAATTTCTCTTTCCTGCAGAAATCTAAATAGTGTGCATAAAGGATACACCGTGGTAAGCAAACTCCTTCACATACAATGTAATTCTCTTCAAGCCTGTGAAAAAGGGCAAAACATTAAGTCAAACCTTTTCTTTATTTCTTCTTCCCTTTACCCTTTCACATTGATTTAATGTTCCTTTTGAATACAGACCCTATACAAATGAGTTCATGAGCAGACATGAGTAGACTTCTTTTTTTCTGTATACTATTAAAAATAGGATCACAAGGATTCAAGTTAGAAGAGCAAGACACCCAGTGAATACCTGCTAATGCAATTAAAATACCACAGCCAAGCAAAAACTACTCCTGCCTGGTCCACATCCCAAAGAATAGGTCTTACTTCTTTGTAAATCTTCACTGTTCACCATGCTCTGCTCTGTGATAATCAAATATGAATAGTGAAGATGATGGCTTTGAAAAATAACATTCTCAAAGGCTGCCAGGTTTCAGGTTGGCAAATGCCTACAATCTCTTACTGTCATTCACAAACTAGTTCTGAACACTGAATAGTTAGGGAAGCATGGTGATACATTTATTTGCAAAATACATAAGAGTAAATTAACTTCACTTAAGTTTGAAATGGTACTAATCTATTTCTACCTCTGTACCTTTTTTACTGTAATCAGAACTATAATTATCTGAAACATCCTGCACACTTGAAACATGTTATTCTCTATAGTTGCCTCCAAACATGATGTATATAAGTTCAGCTCTATATTATAAACATAATTATATAAACTTTGAAAATTCAGAAGTAATTCTATTCAATATTGATGTCTGCAATTGCAATTAAGCACAATTTATATAAAAGTAATAACATATATTTAAGTGTTATAAATATCTGAAGGGCAATAAAAAATCAGAACTTGTAGATTCTACTCTTAATTTTTCTAACCTTTCAATAGATGATCTTGGCTAAAATTTACTCATACCCTTTATATGTATACTAAAATCGTAATTGCTGCAATATAGAATGTGCATTCAGATTAAAACTGAGTGAAGCGCTTCAAGATCTCTGATTTAACACATTCCCAAAGTGCTTGAGATAAAAGCTGCAGGACATGTTTCCTAAGCAGGTAAAGCATCAAACATCCATTTTTCTTTTCTTTTCTTTTTTTAAAACATCCATTTTTCTATGACAAAGGAAAAAAAAAAGAATCAAAACCCCAGTAAAATTTGTATTCATAAAACCAAACACCTAATTGACGATGAAAACTGAAGTTACTCAGGAAGATTTTTCACTTTAACTTTCAATTCTACTTTTTAATATCCCTACCTATAACTTTAAGGGAAAATTATCAGATGGTAAATAGCTCACTTAGATTTTTGTAAATTATCTAATGCTTTTTTAGGAGAGAGTGTAGAAAATTCAAGCAAAAATGATGACATTTTATAGTTTAAAAATATGAAAATAACTGAGAAACATTCAACTATTTAAAAATATATTTTAATGACATGCATATAATGCTCACTTTTTTCCCTAGCTTTTTTGATGTTGTAGGCATTTTCTTTATCTTCAAAATACTGAATAATGCTAGACATAAGTACAATGTTAATTGGGGTATGACTTATTCTTTAATTGGAATGCATTTATATTTATAAAATAGAAACTCAAGTTTTCCATTATCCCAAACTAAACTGAATAATGGAAGCGATCATTCAAGAGACCTTCATAATATATCTGAAACCAAAATGTTTTTGCCTCAATTATCCTAAAGAAAATAGTTGTGTCCTAAATATTTCAGATAATTATCTAAATGCTGTGATATCAACTTCAATAGTTAAACCATAACTTTAGAAGGACATTTAGGTTATATTTCAAATATTTGAAAGAATTGAGGATATAATCACAAAAATTTAATATGTGCAAATTTTAATTCAATGCTTTCGTCAAAGAAAATGTACTAGCCATTTTAAGATGCTTTTTTTTCTATTGTATTTTTCTAAGGTTTAGGACACACTTAATGTAAAAACAGATTATGTAACTTATCAGCAAATAGATATTCTTACTTATTTGCATTTTATTTGGAACTTGAGGGGAAATTTATACTTCTGTCTCTTCACACTACATAGGAAGTTTAGTATTGTGTTTTTACTTTAGATTCCTGTTTCTTTTAGAGCCAATATTACAAAATGTTCTGTATATGTAGAGTCTACTGACAAATTCTTGGTTTTAAAAGATTTTCCACACAGTCCAGTTAGTGATATTTCACTATAATAAATCATATATGACAGGTACTATTAAAATAGTTGAACATTTATTTAAATTAATAGCAACATCTTAACTGATTTTTTTTATGTCTTCTAGTTTTAGTGCATTTCATCTTAGGGCCAATAAACAATTTTTAATTTGCTCTCTATGGATAAAGGCAACGTTAACATCCTTCCTCCTTTTAAGCTGTTTTTAAGAATGATGTTTTATAAACATAAAACTACCAAATAATAAATATATATGAACTGAAAAGATTGCACGTTAAACAAATAAGTAATAAAAACATTATTTCTTGCATTCTAAGGAATTATAGTTTTGATCAATAATGAACCAAGTGGGGGTTTTTATTTGCATTGCAGATCATTTTTCACCAGTACCAGAATATGTTTCTATACTAAATAGTCAATGAAAAGAAGTTTTGGATGAATTTTTAATTGGTCTTCTAAATTTCTCAGTAAAAGATGAGGGAGAAACAAATTGAGAAAAGCAAAGATTCTGAAGATATTGATTGTAACAACTCAACACGTGCTTTAGGGTACCCCTGTGGGCGAGTCTTACCACTGCAGGGTAAGCTGAGTCTGCTTCTTTTTATCCTTCATAATCTGGGTGATGGTTTTCTTCTGAGAGAGCTGTGAATCCGCTGCTTTGGTTTTGCTCTCGTGATTGTCCGCATCCTCTTCTTCAGAGGAAAAGTTACCGTTGCTTAAATGCATTTCTGATTGGAAGACGGAAAGATGATAAAGAAAATCAGGATATGAAATCAGTTAGCCTCTAAATGTACCTTGGTATCAAACGGGGTGGCCTATAGGGTGTTCGGAGGAGAGCTATGCCAAATCCCGTAGACTTGATGTCTATTTGACAAACATTTTCCTAGGGGAAGTATACGTACATTTGCGGAGTCATTATGTTTATTATAGGATGCCCATTTTAGAATATATCCGCTTCCCAATCAAGTCCCAGGAGGGACAGAGCACTCACCTGATTTAACCCCCACGGGCAACTCCGGGTCGTCACCTTTCTCCCCGCTGCCCAGGGCGCCCTGAGGTTGCGCTTCGGCCGCCAGGTACACCCTTTCTTCCGGGTAAACAAGCAAACCCTTGCTCAGGAGATGCACACAACACTCCTCCTGGACTTCGGGGGAAACTTGGGGAGAAGCCTGCGCCTGCAGGAAGGCGTCTTCTAGCTCTGAGACCTTGGCCATCCTCCTGACCGCCGAGACCTGGGCACCCGCGGCTCGACCGGCTCCCAGCGGAGCCCGGAGCCCGGGGCGGGGCGGGGCGGGGCGGAGCTGGGGACCAGCGGCCGCTGGGGCGGGGGCGGAGGCCGAGGGCAGCGATCGCTGGGCGTCGCGGGGAAGGTAGGCCGGGCACAGGTACAGCTCAGATAGCCAGGGAAGCGGGTGGGCTGAGGCGGGACGGCCTTCCTCCACCTGTCTGCCTTCAGCTCAGCTCGGAACTCACTTCCTCACCTGGGCCCAAGGAGCCTGAGTGATAGAGTCCATTCCCATCTCCTCCCTCTGTCCTTCCTTTCTCTCATCTTGCACTGGGATCAAGGCCCTTTTCACTCCCAAAACTCCCAGAAAGAACCAAGAAAGCTCCGCTGTCGTCTCTGGGGGAAAGTAACTGCTCCCGCCCCTACTCCCGGGAGACAGAGATGCATCGGCGGACATCCTTGACTCTGCTCGCTGGGGACAGCAGAGGAAGATCCCAGAATCTTTGTACAACATCGGCCGGGTTGATTTACTCCTGGAGTAATCCTAGGGGTTGGTGAAGGCTCTGCTCAGTGACGGGACAATCGCCATCTCATCTCAGACTGCCCTTGCTCCTGGGTGCAGAATGCTGGGCCTTTTACCCCTCTAGGACCCGACCCTGAGCTTGGAGGAAAAGCTGCATTTGCTCCCTACAGTTTGTGATTTAAATGCGTCCCTGACGATGATTCCTCACCTCTTAAACCTAGTAGTAGTGCTTTGGACATTTGTTAAAATGAAAAATGAAATCGCCATTTTTCACTTCCAACCCAAAATGGCAAGGGTTAAGTGTGGCGAAAACATCTGTTCTCTCTTTAAGAAGGAGCAGTCAGTAGACTTGGGGTTTGTGTCGCCTGACTGCCACAAATGGTTCATTCCTTCCATCTTCTGTTCTTCTGACAGATACACCCTGTGCTTACTATACACTTAGTGTTCTCCAGAAAGAGCAAGAATCCTGCTTGGGATCACTTCACCAAGACCTACAACCTGTTATCCTCATTTGGAGTATTAGAAAGAGAAATCACCCCTGAACCTTAATTTAATATTAAAATATATTACATCAAAATATAACATAGAAAAAAACAAAATGAGACCCAAGGTGGTGGATGGCTGAAGGGTGAATTATGGAGAGGAATAGTACAATATAAGAGCATTACTTTGCCTAAGAAGCCAAGATTATATTTGACCCTTTCCATTTTTAGCATCACTTAAATCAAAGGTTTTCTCCTGATTTACCTGGTATCTGGCACCTGGTACCTCCAGCAGCTGGGTCCAGGCTGGGGCATCCACCCAACCCCATGGAGTGGGGTTATACCTCTCAGGCTATAACCCCACTCCACCCCTCCACAACCTTGCCTATCACTTTCCTCTACCCAGTTCCCTCAAAGCCTCAGAGTTTTCTCAGTCCATATGGCTTAGCTCTACTCTACTAAAGTTTAGAATGTTCCTTCTTTACAGAGACACTCTCAGGTTCATTTTGTAAAGGAAGTCCTAATGGTTAATGGTTCGTACACAAAAAGACTTCCCACTTTATCTCACATAATCAGAAGAAAAACATTCAGGAAAATTACTGAGATTTAAAAAAAATTTTTTTAAATATCACTTGATAGCCAGGTTGATTTTATGTGTGTGTGTAAGTCATACAGACACTAAGTGAATATCTGGCAATTATCCAGTTGAATTGATCAGTGAGAATACAAACCATTTAAGGCCCTAAGTGAATTTTTGCCTTAATTTTAAGTAAACTTTCTGCATAACAAAATAACATGTCAGTTCTTTGTCCTTCTGGTCAGAAATAGAAATCTGAAAGACTTATAATAAGTAAAGTAATTGAATCAGTAATAATAACAAAAACCTCTTTCAACATATAAGAGCCCAGGACAGGATGGTTTCAATGCTGAATTATACCAAATGTTTAAAAAAGAGTAAATGCCAATTTCTCTCAAACTTATGGGATGCAGTAAAAGTGGTGTTCTGAGTGGGGTGGGGGGTGGGGGGGCTGTTATCATGCTAAACTGCCATTTGTGGTTATTACAATTCATTTGATTTCATGAGAGTGATAGAGACAATATCGTTTAGAGGCAATAGTGATAAGACTGTCATAAAATCCTAGGCAGAAAAATAGGTGAATATGGAGAATGGTCTTTTAAAATAGTGATTCTTAACAGTTTGTTTTTTATATTTCATTAAGTAATTTGTGTAAGCTATAGATTCTCTCCACATGAGAAAAAAAAAAAAGCACATGAATATACTCACCTATACACTCATAAAATTTCCCATGCAACTCGACAGGTCCCAAATAAAGAATATCTGAAGAAGTTTATTCTATTTGAAGAAAATGGCACAACGATATGTGAAAAAGGAGATTCTTGGAAGTTTCCAAATGACAGTATCTTCACGACTCGCAGCACCACATTAGAGGGGAAGAAATTTAGTCAGATAAACTTGTGACTCTGGACACTTAATCTTTCAGTTTCTCTCTCTCTCTCAAACTAGAATCAAAATAGTACCTATCTGTAGCAGACTTCATGGGTGCTTGCTCAGATCCCCTTTGGATCCTCCTTACATTTTCTAACTACCCTTTCTCCAGCTTCAACTTCCTTTTGTTTCCACCACCACCACCTAACAGCACCTGACACTCTTGACACTCTTCTTTGGAGGAATGCCTTTGTCCCATACCACCCTTGCCCATAGGCAAAGAGAGCACAAGCACCTCGGTGTTTATATATCCTCTAGCCTTTATCCAATGACTGATGATTAAAGAGATAAAAGCCTAGCTCACTAACCTCACAGTAGATAAATCTGAGTTGCAGTTTTCAATCCAGAGCTCCTCTGTGGGATCAGGTTGAAGCATCTTTGCTGGACAACTCCTGAAACTCCATTCTTTTTTGGCTTCTTCCCCTTCTCTGTTCTACTACCTCTACTCCGTTACCTGTTTCTCCTACAATTTCTTAAAAATCACATATGTTGATGACTGCTTGACTCACGTTCTGCTGATGTAAGACACCAAGTTATACGGCTGATGTAAGAATTGAATAAACAATTATTTAAAAGAATTTAATACAGTGCCTGGAACAGTAGGCATTCAATAAAAATATCTACTATTTTGTTATAAAACTTCAGATCCCTTTTACTACTCATAGACAAGGAAAGAAATTTTCTCTTTCATTGAAGAATTCTGAGAAGCATCTTGCTCCTTGACTTGACTCCTTCTGGGCTTAGTATGATCTGGAGTGATCATATATTATGAGACTTTCTTCTGTGGAAGTTCATGCCTCACCTAATTTTTTGTTGTTGTTGTTGACCAAGATTATTTTTTAAATATAGAAAGTAATTATTTTACTTTCAGATAATAATTTTTATATATATATATTTTTGCCTTTTCTAGGGCCTCTCCCGTGGCATATGGAGGTTCCCAGGCTAGGGGTCGAATCGGAGCTGTAGCCACTGGCCTATACCACAGCCACAGCAACGTGGGATCCGAGCTGCGTCTGCAACCTACACCACAGCTTACAGCAACACCGGATCCCCAACCCACTGAGCAAGGCCAGGGATCAAACCCACAACCTCATGGTTCCTAGTCGGATTTGTTAACCACTGAGCCACGACGGGAATGCCCAGATAATAAATTTTATGTTGTTGCTACATTCAAATAAAAGTAAGATCAGTTATGAACCTAATAACAGATTCCTCCAAGTACACAAAGCAAATACTGATTTTGACAAAGATGTTAAGACCTTTCAATGAAAAAAGAATAGCGACAAACATTGCTGAAACAACTGGATATCCACATGCAAAAGAAATCCTTTCCACATGAATCTGATGTTCACACTATATACAAAAATTAAGTCCAAGTGGGTCAGAAACATAAATGTAAGAGCTAAAAGTGTACAACTCTTAGAAGGAAACCTAAGTGTAAATTTTTATGATCTGCGATTAAGCAAATATTTCTTAAATATAACACCAAAAGCACAGCAACAAACGAAATAGACTGAATTCCACTAAAATGTGTGCATTTAGTTAAAAGAGGAGTTCCCACCATGGCTTAGCGGAAATGAGCCTGACTAGTACGCATGAGGACACAGGTTCGATCCCTGACCTTGTTCAGTAGATTAAGGATCCAGCGTTGCTGTGGCTGTAGTGTAGGCCAGAGGCTACAGCTCTGCTTTGACCCCTAGCTTTGGAAACTCCATATGCCAAGGGTGCAGCCCTAAAAATACCAAAACAAACAAACAAAAACAAAAACAAAAGAAAGTTAAAAAAAAATCACACGGAATGGTAGAACATTTAAAAATCATCTATCTGATAAAGGTCTAGTACCCAAAATATATACAGAATTTTTATAATTCAACAATCAAAAGGTAACAGCCCAATTTATAAAAGAACCAAGGGTTTGAATAGACATTTCTCCAAAGAAGACAAAAAAGCGTCTAATAAGCACATGAAAAGATGCTCAATATCATTTTCATTATGGAAATGCAAATCAAAACCACAATGACCGCACTTCACTCCCCTGGGATGGCTATAATTCTTTTAAAGGAAAAAAAAAAAAAAAGGTGTGGAGAAATTGAGTCTCCTACACTGCCGGGGCGGGGGGGGGGGGGGGGGGGGCATGTAAAATGCAGCCACCATGGAAAACAGTTTGGTGGTTCCTCAAAAAATTAAACATGGAGCTTTGATATGATCCAGTAATCCCATTCCTAAGTATTTACCCAAGAGAAATGAAAACATGTTTCTACCAAAACTTGTATACAAATGTTTATGACATAATTATGCATAATAGTCAAATCAGGTACAACCTGTTGTTCATCAACTGTTGAGTAGATAAATAAAATGTGGTATATTAATTAAAGAGAAATATTATTCAGCTATGAAAAGTAACAAAGAACTGATATATGCCACAAGATGCTTTACTGTTGAAAACATATTGGTAAGTGAATGAGGTCAAATATAAAGGCCACATATTGTATGATTCCATTTGCATGAAATGACCAGGATAGCAAAATTCATAAAGACAGAAGGTAATTAGTGATTGCCAGAGGCTAGAGGTAGGGGTAATGGAAAGTGACTGCTTAATGAATACAGGGTTTCTTTTTTGGGTAATTAAAATGTTCTGGAATTAGTGGCAATGGTTGCAAAACATTGTGAATATGCTAAAAAAAAAATGCCAAATTGTACACTTCAAAATAACATAGTGAATTTTATCTCAATAAAGAAAACAATCTTTAAATAGGCAGATTTGGGTTATTAGGATACCTTACCAGATATCAATGATTACTTAGTCCAAAACTTTGCTATGAAGGAAATTTACAAGGTTTGGACAAAATTCCCAGGCTTATTCTTAAAAGATGAGCTGTTAGCTATTGTCCTGTAAATTTCAGTTAATTATGTCTCCATTCCTTCTTCAAGTCTATTTCTTCCTCTTTCAGTCTTGATTGTGCTGTGTTAATTTTTCCTTCTTCTTTCCTATATTTCTTTTTCTTTTCTTTCCTTCCTCCCTTCCTTCCTCCCTCCCTTCTTCCTTCCTCCCTCCTTTACTCCTTCCTTCCCTCCTTTCTTTTTCTTTCTTTCTCTCTGCCTTTCTTTCTTTCTTTCTTTCTCCTTTTTCTTTCTCTCCTTATTGCACATTGGATGGTAGAGAAGTACTAGAAAATGATGAACAAAAAGAGATAAAGAAAGAAAAAGAAGGATCAAGAAATGGTTGAGTGTATTGAGAAAGTCAATATAAAAAGGAGAAAGATAAAATATGTCCAGTTGGGTAGAACTTAGTTGGCAGCTCCGGTTTCCATGAAGGCAGAATCTTTTTTTTTTTTTTCATAACTGCAATCAGTGTAAAACATTGATTAATTTGGGGAAAATCCAGGGAAAAGGGTTTCAAAGAAGCTACAGTTGGGTTTCATCTGGGCAGTAATCAGGACCAGGAAAGGGAATACACTGATGGAAATGGAATCAATGGTAGGTACTAACATTATTTAAAGGAAGGATCAATATTGCCTGGTGACAAATGGATGGGTCTTTCATGAAAAAGAAAAGTTATTTCCCAGGTTGCAGTGTTCAGGAACTATCAAGGAAAATAAGTACTTTCTATATAATATAATTGCTCAGCTCCTTGCTGGTCCCTGAGCCAGAATTCACTATAGTTATTACCCAACATAGTTACCAAGTTCATGAATAACAGTTACCTCTTTTACCACCATCATTCCAAAGACAGATAGAGACTTAAGCTTGAATTGAGGTCAAGAGCTGATAACTCAGTCCTGTACCAGAAGTGTCTCTGTTGAGAGAGTGTTGCTAAAATCCATTCAGGTGTCTAGAAATTTCATTAGATTTTCCTTAGAGCTGTATAAGATACTCTTGCCTTGTAACTCTATATAAGCTCTGCTGATTGATGTTAATATGTTTATTTCTTATTCAATAGGTTGTTTAGAAAAGTGAAAATGCCAGGATAGAGAGTACATAGGTGTGTGTTACTTTACTCTCTTTATTTGTCTTTCTTTCTTCTTCTTCTTCTTTTTTTTTTTTTTTTTGGTTTTGCTTTTGCTTTTTAGGGCCTCCCCTGTGGCATATGGAGGTTCCCAGGCTAGGAGTCGAATGGGAGCTGCAGCTGCGGACCTGCGTCACAGCCACCGCAATGCAGGATCCAAGCCACATCTGCAGCCTACACCACAGCTCACAGCAATGCTGGATCCTTAACCCACTGAGCGAGGCCAGGGATCGAACCTGCATCCTCACGGATACTAGTTGGGTTTGTTACCACTAAGCCACAATCGGAATTCCATACTGTCTTCATTTTAATTAAGATCAAAACTCTTTCAAAAAAGCAGGGTAAATTTTATCTAAAAGGTGGCCTATGGTTTATTATAAATAAAAGATATTTAAATGATTCTAGGGTTGCATAGATACACATAAAATGTATTAAAGTTTGAGAAATATGTTTTATTACAATATTACTGTTAAAAATGGAGAGAGCATATTTTAAATATTTTAATATTCACTTATTTAGTTAAAGGAAAATCATGCAACTTTTTATTGGAAGTTACTTTGTTCAACCTTAACATCCAGTGTTTCTGGTAACCACTAAACCTTCACATATAAAAACAACTTACTTCTGGGAGTTCCCAGTGTGGCTCAGCAGGTTAAGAATCTGAGATAGTCTCTGTGAGGATGTGGGTTCGATCCCTGGCCTCAGTCAGTGGGTTAAGGGTCCAGCATTGCCACAAGCTGCTGTGTAGGTCACAGATGGGGCTCAGATCCAGCGTTGCTGTGGCTGTGGTGTAGGCCAGCAGCTGCAGTTCCAATTCAACCCCTAATTAGGGAACTTGCATATGCTACAGGTGCGGCCATAAAAAGACAAAAAAAAAAATCAAAATTTACTTCTCTCTCTGTTTCAAATGCAAGATAGTCTAAAGAGGCTAGAGGTAGGGGTAATGGTAAGTGACTGCTTAATAAATAGTTTTACAATATAAAACTAATTGTATGTCTGCTATAATGAAGAAAGAGATAGGTTAGCCCATATGCAAAAGTAATTAATGTACTACTTTATATGTATTTGAGAGTTACTTCTTACATAGGAAACGGGAAAAATATAACTTGTAAATCAAATTAAATATTAAATATTAGGCAAGTCCAGGCTAACTTGCTGACAAGTTGACAAGCTAACCAGCTGACAGCCAGAATTAATAGCAAGAACCAACTGCCAGATATATGAGGGATCTAAAAGAAGCCATTCTAGAGTAACCAGCCTCCAGATGACTGGCCAGCTAAACGCAGCTTCATGAGTGAGTCTCAGTGAAGCCCAGTCCAGCTGAGCCCAACCCAAATGGCTGACCCCAAATAGTTGATCCATAAAACTGTGCACTAATAAATGATTGTGAAGAGTTCTCGTTGTGGCTCAGTGGTAAACAAACCCGACTAGCATCCATGAGGACATGGGTTTGACCCCTGGCCTTGCTCAGTGGGTTAAGGAGCCTAGCCTGGGAACCTCCATATGTTGCAGGTGCGGACCTAAAAAGAAAAAAAAAAAATATGATTGTGGCTTTAAGCCAGTAAAGTTTGGGGTGGTTTGTTACATATTAAAAACTCACAGATTCAGTGATGGATTGGTTATAGCCCTGCATATCACAAAATATTTGTTGAACTTTTGCACACTAATGTAGCAGTAGAGTGTGGGAAAAGCAATATGGCAAGCGTGTGTGGAGAGTTTATTGTTTTTCATGGGCTTTTCTGTTTGTTTGTTTGTTTGTTTGTTTTTTCTCTTTATGGCCACATCTGTGGCATATGGAAGTTCCCAGCCTAGGGGTGAATTGGAGCTGTAGTTGCAGGCTTGCACCACAGCCATGGCAAAGCCAGATCTGAGCTGCATCAGCGACCTAGGCCGCAGGTTGTGGCAACGCTGAATTCTTAACCCACTGAGTAGGGCCAAGGATTGAACCCACATCCTCAGGCACATTATGTTGGGTTCTTAACCACTAAGCCACAGTGGTAACTTCTGTATTTGTTTCTTTAGCTGCAAAGGTAAGGAAAATTTTGAGTAATATAATTTACTTCTGAATTCCACTGTGGCACAACGGGAGTGGCAGTGTCTTGGGAGCGCTGGGACTCAGGTTCAATCCCTAGCCTGAAACAGTGGGTTAAGGGTCCAGCATTGCCACAGCTGTGGTTTAGGATACAACTGTGGCTCAGATCTGATTACTGGCCTGGGAACTCCATATGCCACAGGGTGGCCAAAAAGGGAAAACAAAACAAAACAAACAAACAAAAACCCTTACTTTAAAAGGTTCACATAAAGATCAAATGCAATAATACACATAAAAACACCAAATGAAAAATAACCATTTATAAATATGTATATATGCAAACTATATGTACCTTATTTTTTGACTTTTTTAGGAAATTCACACAAGTGGTAAACACACACAGAGGTCTACATATACATGCCATTTTGGGGAGAAACAGCATCTTGTGCCCAGGACTCTCTAAACAGCTCTCTAAAGTTTCTGGCTATAGGTGGAATGTAATTTTCATAGGCACATCTCTTCTTCTACTCCCCAAAACCAGAAAATTCTGCAGGTGCTTTTCAAAATTGTGTCCACACAGAGACACACTCTATGGGGATAAACAGAATAAGATATTCCAAGTGTGAACCCTAAACCCTCCAGATAAATTAACCATATTTGAGGGCTATGCAAACTATTCATTTTCAAACTTTTTAGTTACAGTGTTATATTTACCACATATTTTCTTAGAGGCCTTGGGGCTGAAGTGTCTATTATTTCATATAAACAAATTATGTAATGATACGCTATTTTATCAGAACATGAGGACATTACCTTTTTCCAAGGCAAAGAAATAAAAGCAAAAATAAACAAATGAGGCGTAATCAACTTACAGGCTTTTGTACAGCAAAGGAAACCATAAACAAAATGAAATGACCACCTATGGAATGGGAGAAAATATTTGCAGATGGTGAGACCAACAAAGGCTTAATTTCCAAAATATACAAACAGCTCATATAGCTCAATATAAAAAAAAATCCAATCAAAAAATTGGCAGAAGACATAAGCAGACATTTCTCCAAAAGCGGACATATAGATGGCCAATAGGCACATGAAAAAATGCTCAACATTGCCAATTACTAGAGAAATGCAAATCAAAGCTACGAAGAGTTATCACCTTATACCAGTCAGACTAGCCATCATCAAAAAGCTACAAATGATAAATACTGGAGAGGGTGTTGAGAAAAAAGAACCCTCCCATACTTCTGGTGGGAATGTAAATTGGTGTAGCCACTATGAATAGTATGGAGGTTCCTCAAAAAACTAAAAACAGAATTACCCTATGATCCAGCAACCCTAACTCCTGGGCTTATATCCAGAAAAGACAAAAGCTCTATACATACACCTCAATGTTCATAATAGCACTATTTACAATAGCCAAGGCATAGAAGCAACCTAAGTGTCTATGACAGATGAATGGATAAAGATGTATATATATATATATATATATATATATATTCCTCAGCCATAAAAGAGAATGAAATAATGCCATTTTCAGCAACATGGATGTACTTGTTGCTCTAAGTATCATACTAAGTATGATCATGCAAGATAATCATACTAAGTGAAATAAGTCAGACAGAGAATGACAAATATCATATGATACCACTTATATGTGGAATCCAAAAAAATCATACAAATGAACTTATTTATAAAACAGAAACAGACTCACAGACTTTGAAAACAAACTCATGGTTACCAAAGGGGAAGGGGAGAGGTGATAAATTAGGAGTTTAACAGATACACACTAATGCATACAAAATAGATAAATAAGGACCTATTGCATAACACTGGAAACTATATTCAATATCTTGTTATAAAAAATAACCTGAAAAAGAATACACACACACACACACACACGAGTGAATCTCTTTGCTGTATACCTGAAACTAACAAAATACTGTAAATCAACTATGCTTCAATTAAAAAAAAAACAGATGAAGACAGTAAACTTCTTCATGTCATACCAGTGTTCATTTGGGAGAAATGGGAAAAAGCAGAATGCTTTTTAATCCTCATATTCCCACCATAACAAGGCGAATAATTAAAATTAAAAAGACATACATCATAAGTATGAATTTTTAGTCATGTTTTAGCTACTGTCAATGGATGATATCAAAGAAATTAGATGATCTAAAATTTAACATAGCACACATGACTGATCATGACTTTGTCCTTTATTTTTTGTAATCAATACCTGGCTCTAAACCTGCTTTTCTTCTAAGTATACCTGTGTATTAGCATTGCCCCATTATGACATACACTCTAAATGATTCCCTAACTTAGAATCCCCATTCCTAGAATATTGAAGATCATAGCTTTTCTTTTTTCTCAGTCTTTCAGTTTTTTGTTTTTATAATACTGACATCTGAATATACTGATTATAATCACTTGACTGTATATCATGATTTGACTAGTAATCACTAGTAATTTGGATGAAATACATGGCTTTTTAAATGTAATATTGAAATCAATATCTTTCTTCAGAACTCATGTAATTTCCTCAAGCTAAGCAAGATTACTACTGTTTAAATCACTAATTCTGTAGCTTGTCACTGAATGCAATGGCTACTATGCCTACTAACTCCAGGTTGTGGTTCTAAGACTGTGTGTACAATGCATTTACTCCTCATCCCTCACTCTGTTTGAAAGCTTTTGAGCCCCATATATCATCTTTACCAAACAATTTATCAATTGGAGAAGCTGAGTAAATGTTACTTTTTCCATAACATATTGCCTTCGGGTGCCAGTAAAGGACAGATAATGATAGAATAACATAATAAGTTAGTAAACATTAGCTCAAGAGAAGAGGTAGGTGGTTAAATTTAATGCAAGGTTTAAAACGGTACTTTTTTTTTGTCTTTTTTTTTGCCATTTCTTGGGCCGTTCCCGCGGCATATGGAGGTTCCCAGGCTAGGGGTCGAATCGGAGCCACAGCTGCCAGCCTACGCCAGAGCCACAGCAACGCAGGATCCGAGCCGCGTCTGCGACCTACACCACAGCTCACGGCAACGCCACATCATTAACCCACTGAGCAAGGGCAGGGATCGAACGCTCAACCCCATGGTTCCTAGTCGAATTCGTTAACCACTGTGCCACGACGGGAACTCCTAAAACAGTACTTCTTGAAGTTGGACCATCTGTATCAGAATTACCAGACTTACACATGAAATACACAAACACCTAACTCAGAACCAGGGAATCACTGCATAAAATGGACTTCATCAATATAGCGCCATAAATTTCTCACATCCAGACAAAGAAAATTGGCTTTTGGAAGACATGAGGGTGGATAATATGCCTCAGCCTAAGCCACAGTCTAAAACCTCAAAGACATAATAAAAGATCTGTCAGCCAGATTATGATTTAGTATTGGCTCATTCAGAATGGCAATGTACAAGAGAGTTGGAGGACTGAGGAATAAAAAGGTGATCACAATCTCTTGTAGTCTCAGCAGGGCTTTCCTGGTTTTTTCATACAATAGCTCATGGAGAAAATAATAATGTTATATCCAGCTCCCTGGAGTAAACAGATGTATCTCCTCACATATAGGACTAAGCAGACCAGAGACTCTGAACACCCGAAAAGAGACTGAGGAGACTCAGTGCTCTTCCCTTGGGGATGCTCTGTTGGGAAACTGCTCCATGGAACATCCAGCATTCTCTCATCACTACATGCTATTAGCAGTGCCTTTTCTGCTTTGAAAAACAGGAAAAGCTAATACTAAGAAGTTGCTATGTCATTCTCCAGCTCCTTATACAGAAAGTCATGGACTAATCCTTCCATTTCCATAGTCAATTGGTGAATACCATTAAATGGATAAAACATTACATGTGGCATATTTTTCTTGATTATTATATGAAATAATTTACACTTGAATGAAATAATTCAATAATTATTATAGGAGTTCCCATCGTAGCACAGTGGTTAATGAATCTGACAGGAACCATGAGGTTGCAGGTTCGATCCCTGGCCTTGCTCAGTGGGATAAGGATCTCGTGTCGCCGTGAGCTGTGGTGTAGATTGCAGACATGGTTCAGATCCCAAGTTGCTGTGGCTGTGGGGTAGGCCGGCATCTGCAGCTCAGATTCTACCCCTGGCCTGGGAACCTCCATATGCCACGGGAGCGGCCTGAGAAAAGGCAAAAAGACAAAAATAATAATAATAATAATTATTATTATTATATTGGAAAGCATGTTATGTATGTTATCTTTTTATTAGCCATATAAGTATGATGTGAAGTGATAATTTAAAGGAATTTTTATTATTCTACATAAAATAAGAAAATACAATATAAAATAAAAAATATAGAAAGGTGATAGAACCCATTTTTATCCTTAGATAAAAACTGTTTTCTAATCAAGATTGGCATCCTAAAGGAAAAAAAAAAAACACGTGGAATTCCCATTGTAACACAGTGAATTAAGAATCTGATGCAGGAGTTCCCGTCGTGGCGCAGTGGTTAACGAATCTGACTAGGAACCATGAGGTTGCGGGTTCGGTCCCTGCCCTTGCTCAGTGGGTTAAGGATCCGGCATTGCCGTGAGCTGTGGTGTAGGTTGCAGACGCGGCTCGGATCCCGCATTGCTGTGGCTCTGGCGTAGGCTGGTGGCTACAGCTCCGATTCAACCCCTAGCCTGGGAACCTCCATATGCCGCGGGAGCGGCCCAAGAAATAGCAACAACAACAACAACAACAATAACAACAACAAAAGACAAAAAAAAAAAAAAAAAGAATCTGATGCAGCAGCTCAGATTGCAGGAGGCACAGGTTCAGTCCCTGGCTTCGTGCAGTGGGTTAAAGGATCTGGTGTTACTGCAGCTGCAGCTTACATTCAATCCCTGGCTCAAACTTCCATATGTCATGGCCATAAAAATAAAAATAAATTAAAAAACTTAAAAATATGCCTTTTAGTGCTCGCTTTGGCAGCACATGTACTAAAATTGGAATGATACAGAGAAGATTAGCATGGCCCCTGAGCAAGGATGACACACAAATTTGCAAATTCGTGAAGTGTTCCATATTTTTTAGGGGGGAAATGATGAAATTTTAGACTTTAGTTTCCAGTATACTGGAGATGTATTTTTACAATGATTAACCTTTTATCAAAATTAAATTAGAAAATTAGATATACATTATTAGACAAGAAAATAAAATCAGTACAAAGATACCAAGAATGTAAATTGTGGAATTCAAGCAAAACTCAAACTTTTATACTTAAAATATAGCCATATATCAATTATATAAAGTAGTTATTTTATACAAAAAAAAAACATACATTTTAGGTTAAAAAATAAAGATGGGGAGGGTCAGTCAATAAAAGAGAAGTAAAAAAAGTGGCTTTGACATTAACATTATAAAACCATCAAGTGATTCATATTTCAAATAAAAACCCTTAATGAATATTTTCCTAAATGCAGTAATACTAAAAATCTCTCTCTCTTTATATATATATTATGTTAAATTTTAGCAGCATATCTTTAAACATCAATTGCATGCATCTAAATAAATAAGAAAATATATAACTTGGAAAAACAATTCATCAGGAGTTCCTGTCATGGCTCAGCAGAAACCAATCTGACTAGCATCCATGAGGATGCAGGCTGGATCCCTGGCCTCTCTCAGTGGGTTGAGGATCTGGCGTTGCTGTGGGCTGTGATGTAGATTGCAGATGTGGCTTGGACATGGCATTGCTGTGGCTTTGGTGTAGGCCGGCAGCTATAGCTCTGATTAGACCCCTTGCCTGGGAACCTCCATGTGCTGTGGGTGTGGCCCTAAGAAGACCAAAAAAAAAAAAAAAAGAAAAAAGAAAAAAAAAGAAAGAAAATAATACATAAATAAATTTTAAAAAAGAAAAGAATACATCGTGTTAATAATTAAATGGCACACAGAGTACTAAAAGTAAACTATAGTAACATTTACACTGACATGGAAAACAAATAATTATATATGATTATACATTTTTGGTTGATTTATTTGTAATTTCTGTTTGTTCACCTCACTAGAAACTTATGGACAAGTAAGGCAACATAAAATCAGATATAAAACCAAAGTGTATATTACACCTATTCACAAACTTAAAAGTAAATGTGGACTAAGCTTCAATTTTATGAACTGAATAAATAGCCACTTTATCCTTTCAGTATAGCTACTATAGCTACTAATTTATAACTTAAGTCACATCCAAAAAGTGGTTGATTACCTGTTTCTAACCATGAGTTAATTTTAAAGGGATACATAAAAGTCAATTGGTCCCTCCAGAGATTGCAGACCAATTGTCAAGGTCATTCATTATAGGCCTTGCTGATGAACCATGTAAGGAAAATTAAACTAATGGAAAATTCTCCTACAACAAATTTCCATTAAATAATCTATGAATTGCCAGTTGCCTTCAGCATGCACTTAGTATTGGAAATAAGAGGATCAAAGAGGACCATAAAAAAAGGAAATCGCAATAGTTAAGACAGGAAGCAATTAAGGGAAAAAGATGGACTTGAGCAGAATCAGAGTCATGGTAAGGATGATTTCTGTTCTGACCCTGTTCCAGCATATTGATAATTATAAGCCTATAGAGAGAAAAAATAATTCCACAGTGCCAAAAACAGACATATGTTAGACTCCCAATTATTTCATCATCCACTTTGATGTGAATGAATCCAACATTTAAGCTATAAAAATTGTTACCATGAAAATCTGTGAAAATATGGATACATGTCATGCATAATGAATTTCTGAGTTTAAAGTTAAGATTGTAAAGTGATTTTTTTTTCAAATTCATGACTTTCTTATGTTTAATTCACTGCATCAGGTAATGGAAAGTTATTATGTCTTCACTGCTTCATTTTGGCATTTCGGCCTGAAGCAGTCTCTGTATGGGTAGCTTTTTGAAAAATCCTACTCTTGTGTAGGAAGTGAAGCTCCCTTCTCCTCAGGGATGCACTTTAATTCCTGCAATGAGAGGACACATCCAGGCTTGCAGAGGAAGCAGGCTCCCTAGCCTCACCCAACAAAATGATCTCCTCTGTATACAGACTTACGACATCCCAAGAGCTGAACCTTGCATTCACCTGTGTTCAGTCTTGAGGTCATCCATCAGGGAAATAAGAAATGCTAATGAGACTATGGCGAATGAGAGAAAAGAAAAAGGAAATAAACCCAAAAACTAAGCATTTGATATATTTGAATGCAAATTTAAGACCCAGAAGAAATAACCAAGATAAATGGAAAGGAGTAGAATTTGGCATACTTGGAAAAAACACATGGTAGAATGATAGCACATTGAATACCATGAACTAAATGGAGATACAAATTCTCAGGAGTGAAAGAATAAATATAAAGCATTTATCAATATATATGTCATCAATGGTATATAAAACTTTGCTTATAACTGGTGCTCAATATTCATTATAGAAATTAATAAACTTATTGAGTTTTAATAGTAACATATTGTATATAACAGACACTTACTATGTTCTGAGCACTGTGCTACTTACTTACTTAATTTTATCCTCACCAATTCTATGAGATATGTACAAATATGACTTTTTATTTTACAGATGAAAAACCTGAGACTCAAAAAATTTAAGTGACTCTCCCAAGGGCTCATGTAAATGATGAACCAGGATTGAACCCAGCCCTGCTTGATTTAAATGTTCATAGTCTGAATAGTACAATGTAAGCTTGTTAGACCTCCTACCCTCACAGGTCTGTGTCATATACTTGGACAGTTGTTCTCAGCCCTATCAACTCATATCTTCACATCCTGTTGTTTACAAGAAATAATTCTGTAATATTCTCTTTACCTGAAAGAAATTCATAGATAATAACACCATATACTTAATCGATATAATGCACTAACTCTAATATAAACAGTAAACTAAAGAAAAATAATAAGTAATATGCATTTCAAAATAGATACACTAAAACACTTTATTAAGAAATCTAGTAGTGTTAGCATGCAAACATAGAATCACCACTAATAGAATAGTTATATACACAGGGTAATATTGGTGGGGATTTTTTTGTAACTGAAACACATAAGAGATATTGCAGTTGGTGACATAATTTTCTGAATGGTAAACAACACTTCTTAAAGTTCTAATACAAAATATAGTGGTTATATTAGCATAAGACAACATAGAATTTGGAACAAAGAATATTATCAACATAAAGAGAGATATTTCATATCTATAAAAGAGTCAATTCTTTATGCCCTAATATGTATGCTTCAAAAACAAAGCTTCAAAATTCATAAAGCAAAGCTGACAAAACTAAAAGAAGTAACAGAAAGTCCACAATCATAGTCTGTGCATTTAACATTCATCTCTTAACTGGTATTACTACTTGTAATAGCAGACAGAAAGTGGAGTTCCTATTGTGGCTCAATGGAAAGGAACCTGACTAGTACCATGAAGATGTGGGTTCGATCCCTAGCCTTGCTCAGTGGGTTGAGGATCCGTCATTGCCACAAGCTGTGGTGTAGGCCACAGACAAGGCTCAGATCCCATGCTGCTGTGGCTGTGGTGTAGGCTGGCTGGTGTATCTCTGATTCAGCCCCTGGCCTGGGAAATTTCATATGCTGCAGGTTTGGCCCTGAAAAGAAAAGAAAAAAAAAATACCATATGATATCATTTATAAGTGGAATCTAAAATATGGCACAGATGAATCTACTTACAGAACAGAAACAGACTCACAGACTTGGTGAACAGACTTGTGGTTGCCAAGGGGAGGGGAGGGGAAGTAGGGTGAACTGGGAGTTTGGGATTGGTAGATGCAAACTATTACATTTATAATGGATAAAAAATGAGGTCCTAATGTACAGCACAGGGAACTATATCTAACTTCTTGGGATAGAACATGATGGAAGATAGTATGAGAAAAAGAACATATATATATATGTATGTATATATGTATGACTGGGGCACTATGCTGTACAGCAGCAATTGATACAACACTGTAAACTGTAAGTCAATTTTACTTTAATAAAAACAAAATAAAATTTAAAAAAGAATGAGATAAAACACAAATAACCGGAGTTTCCGTTGTGGCGCAGTGGTTAACGAATCCGACTAGGAACCATGAGGTTGCAGGTTCGGTCCCTGCCCTTGCTCGGTGGGTTAACGATCCAGCGTTGCCGTGAGCTGTGGTGTAGGTTGCAGACGCGGCTCGGATCCCGCGTTGCTGTGGCTCTGGCGTAGGCTGGTGGCTACAGCTCCGATTCAACCCCTAGCCTGGGAACCTCCATATGCCGCGGGAGCAGCCCAAGAAATAGCAACAACAACAACAAAAGACAAAAGACAAAAAAAACCACAAATAACCAACATCAAGTATAAAATAGGAAATATCACTATAGATCCTAGATACAGCAAAAGGAGAATAAGGCAATATTTAGGAAAAACTTTGGGCCAATAAATTTAAAAATCTAGATGAAATGGACACACTTCTAAAAAAAAACCTCATCAACAATAATACAAGAAACAGAAAATCAGAATAGCCCTCATCTATTTTAAAAAATTTAAATCACAATAAAAAAAAACTTTTCCTTAAAAAAATTTGAGGTCTGAATGGTTTCATTAGTGACGTCTATCAAATTTTCAGAAAAACTTAAGGGGGGGGATACTTTGTAACTCATTTCACAAGGTCAGCATAACCCTTTTACCAAAAGCTGACAAAGACATTATAAGAAAAGAAATTGTAAACTATCCCTCTCAAGTATAGACACAAAAACTCAACAAAATTGAATCCAGACATATATTAAAAGGATGACACATTATGACAAAGGGGTTTTATCCAAGGAATGCAAGAATACTTTGACATTCTAAAATCAATCAATCAAGGAATTCCTGTTGTGGCTCAGTGGAAACAAATCTGACTAGCATCCATGAGGATGCAGGTTTGATCCCTGGCCTCGCTCAGTGCATTAAGGA